>NC_141243.1:17645000-18062500 GCF_054856555.1 Leptonotus elevatus | reverse complement strand
TGGACCATCTTATATGAGAAGTGTTTAATATTTTGGCCACACCAAAATTATTATTTAAATACATGTTCTGGAGTATAAAAGCAACTGCTGAAAGCCAAGGCATAAATAATTAATTATTATCTATCAGACTTTAAGCAGCCAAACTAAAAAGAAAAACATGCATGGAATTGTTTTAGTGTATAATACAAAGTATTTTAATTGTATTCAATTGTATTATCTAAATGTCACAAAGCTTATAATTTATACTTCATAGTTTCATGATTAAACAATTTGGACATAATGTCTAATAATCAAAGTCAAATTTAGTTTGTTCACATTTTAAAGAAGAAAAACAAAGCGTTCTATATTGTTTATGATAACAAATAAACTTCCAGATTCAGTGCTGGAACGGTTAAAAATCAACATTTGGATTGGAGGGCTTTATAATTACTATTGACCTGCAGGTTCTGTGTATAAGAAATAAAACAAACAGTAATATGAGGTGTTCTAAAGCACAAGTCTGCAAATATGCAAAGACAGGGTCTGGTGGAGAGCATCGCGCTTTGGCTTCTTTTCTTCGCTCCTAATCTGGGGGTCTACACAATATTAAGACGGCTTTGGAGCCACTTGTGACCCAGCTGTGCACTAATGAAAAATTCCACAGTGCTGCGTAGAGGCCAATGGAGCTTGACCCCTTTCCACCACGAACCAAGCAATGTCCATCTTGAGGAGTTTACCAGTGCTGGAAGATACTGGATTAATCGGTATCAAAGAAGAATGGGAGACAATCTGGGAAAGGCTGTGAAAAGCCCCGGTGCGTTCCCCCTCTTTTCTTTCTCCGCAACCTTGTGTTCTTCTGGCGTATTGGCGGAAAGTAAAGTGTTTGACCAGGTTTTAATGGGCTGAGATGATCTGGAGATCATTGTGAGGGACATGGATTGTGTGAGGGGGCTCTGTTTACTTAACAGAGATTCAGTCTAAGACCAAAATTAGTTTGAAGGGAGGGAATGTGAGGCAACCAGGAATTAGATGTTGCTCACAAGATCAGTGTTTGTATGTGTGTGATCGCGCTGCCCTTAATCCTACTCAACTGCATTTTATATGGAGAAGTGTACTGGTTGCTGCAAGGTTATACGGTAGAGTAAGAAGCCACTAAGGAATGGATTCCATGTGCAGCATCTTCACATGAGCCAATAAGGAGAACAAATGTTGAACAGCGCAGAGCTCAATTCAAATTAAATTGAAAAGCAAGCATTTTAATCAATTTCTTAAGTAAACACAAACAAAAAAAAAATCTTATTTTTTTTTATTTTTTGTTTATTTATTTTTTATTTGATGACTCGCTTGCATTAAAAAAAAAGTATTAATGGACTTATTTTCACATCGTTAATTTTGTGTGTGCATATTGATAAATCCAATAAATTGTTCACATTTGGGAAAGCACAATATACTATAGTATAGTATAGTATAGTATAGTATAGTATAGTATAGTATAGGATAGGCATTTAATTTAATTTTATTTCCATTTATTTACTCTTAATGAAACAGACACACAAAACACACAGATTAGACATCCACCTTTCTTATGGATATTCAAACACAAAATCACACATATAATAATTACATTTGGAAATCGTAGAGGGACAATTATACATAATTACAATGTCCGATTCTTAAAGAAAATATTTTAATTCTGGTGAAAAAATTGTAAGATGTTGAAAAATTGTAGCATTCAATAGGCAAACATGAGCTGTATCTATTCAAGAATTGATGAATAAACTTTCAAAAATCCCAACATCAAATTCAGTTCTGAATAGACTGGACAATTTAAGCATCAAAGTCATTTTTCACCAATCTGGTCACACACTCTAAAAGGCATCCTATTGAATCCCTGAGGGAATAGAATATATATTGAAAGTTGCAAGCTAGAGGCATACGCTGGAGAAAATGAAAAAGGGGATCGCAAATGAAAAATAAACAGTTGTTGAAAGACAGGATGCTTTAAAACCCGAGGACTAGGGATTAACATTCAGATTAGCATTCAATTAATATATTTGAATTTCTGATCAGCAATCCTCTTCAAAGCACAAAATCCCAAGATTAGCAGGAGTTATGCTAAAAAGCTGTGTGTGTTTTTTTTTTTTTTTGTCGGAACGTAGCTACACTAGCCAAACAAATACGTCTGAAGAGCTGACGTGGATGTATGGCTGTAACCATGACGACCGAATGGTACTTAGGAGCCTTGGAGAAGGGTGCAGTGTTGGAATGTGTCAAACAGACAGAGGGGCACAGAGACACAGGGACACACACGCAGACACACACACAGACAGAAAACCAAAAACCTGCTGTTTCACTAAAGAGTATCAGTCACATTATTAAGACCACCTACAAGGTCCAGGGGTCTTTGGGTCGAGAGATGGAAAGGTTATTCTCCATCATTATTACATGTTGTTTTGAATATATGCACAATTTAATGTGATCTAATATAAGAACAGTATGAGATCCACATAACCAAAATAGTATGTGTATAAATGCAGGTCATCACAAAAACAAACTACAAGAAAATAAATAAAAATGTTGTCAACTCATTCACTGCCGTTAACGGCTATAGACGTCATAAATTCATTTTAACAATTTATATTAGTTGAAATTGTATGAAAACCTAGAACTATTAAAGTCATGCAATTAATTATAATTAAAAATTTTAATCACCTGATGCAATTAGAAAAAAGAGAAAAGATTATTAAAAATTCAATACCCATTTAATAGGGTCAACTCAAACTGCAAAGTTCGTTTTTTTTTCAGTAAGTTTTTCATGTTTTGCATGTGAAGTGTGTTTTTTTTTGGGGGGGGGGCGGGGGGTAGGATTTGAAACATGTTGCCCAAATCTTTGACTCATACTAAAAGTTAGCACAGGGCAAAAATTGTGCACACAAACAGATGTGGAAGCTGAACTGAGCACAATAAAAAGATTATGCAAAATGCGCTAAATTGTCAAGCAGCTCATTTTGTGAGGAGTATATGTGAAGAGATTATTTAAGATCATACAATGCAATTTATCAAACCCGAGGCAAATTGCGCAAGCTGATTTTGCATTTTTAAATAGTCTGAAAGGCCGATGCAAACTAGGTGTAAATTGGTGCATGCCAGATTTGTGTGAGCAAAATATAAGGTGGGGAGAACTTTTCAGCTGTAAACATTCTTGAAAAAAGGTGCCCAACATATCATCTATTCTGCAATTCAGTTTTAGAGTTCCTGAAGGATTGACATGGAGGTAGTCAGAAGAAGGAGTCATGCCACATCAACAATGACAAAAATACTGAGTTCAGTTGAGGTGAGATAAGCAGAATGGGCACTGTACTGGTCTGTGGGGCTATTTGGTACCGGGCTGCACAAATATATAGAAAAAAGTCATTATAATTTGTTTTTGTAGCAGAGCAGATTCCAATCAGGAATGCCATCAGTTGCCATTATTAGGACCATGGTGGAAAAAATGCTGTACAAATGCGTTGATGGAAAAATTTCAACTTTACTTAACTCTACTTTAACTCTTGTTTCATACCCACTGTTTTGTTCAGCCCTACGATGAAAACATAAAATGAAAACACTATTTACCATCTGTTATTTAGGATTATAGTCATGCCCATCACACACTAAGCAATCAAAATGTGGACAAGGTTAAAAAAAATGTTTTTTTTTAGCAGTCTGCCCCCTCACAGACACATCAAAGCTCAAATGTGGCATCATAAGGGTTATCATTTTTCTCAAATAGTTTTTGTTTCTTAAATTCACATCGTGTATAGCAGCAAATTATATTCTCTTGTCAAGAAGTTAAGCTAAATTGATTTTTAAAAAAGCTCTGCTTCAATGTATTTAATAGAACAAAATTTGATAAAAAATATTTATTTATTTGCTAATTTATTAAGTACAAAAACCTTAACTATTTTCAATAGAACTTTTCATAATTTAAGCTTTTAACTAATTTAAATTGAAACAATGCCTGATCTCTCCCAAAAACACAAAATATGAATTAAAATATGTGAAACAAAAAGGAGCGAAAAAAACCCATCATCCATATCATGTTTATATAACTATCTCAGCCTTTAGGAGCTGATCTGTAAATATCTGCCCTGATTTGGAGAAGATTATCCCAAGTGAGACTGACAGATTGCATCCAGCATCAAGCAGCAACAAGTTAAAGTTAAAGTACCACTGATTGTCACACCCACCTAAGTGGGGCGAAATTCTTTCTCCGCATTTGACCCATCCCCTGAAGCAACATTACTGGCACTTTCGTTGATATCATAGAATATATAATGCTTGTTTTTTCCTTGCAAACAAGCTTGTTCTCTCTCTCAAATTTTGACACCAAACTAAGATGCAATCTTGCTTATTTCGAGCATTTTGAGAACCCGCAACTCCAAGTGTTTGCATCAGTAAACATCAATATCACAACCATGTCATTTTGATGCACTACATATCCTGTACTGTGTAATTTTCAATGAATCGCAAATAATAACGGCAAGATGCGGATTTCCAAGACTGGCATAACTATACTACAATCATACAAAGAGAGGAAACAGGTAAGAAATAAAAGAAGAAAGTCTGACAAGCAATTGTAAGTATTATTGTCAAACACAGGTACATATTCATAATATAATTACAAATATACAAATAAAGTTAAGTAAGTAACGTGACGGCCAACTGAAACTCGAAAATGTTCAGTTTAGAAAGCTCACGTGTTTCGACAAGGCTTTTTTGAGTGGCTGTTAAATGGTAACGCTGTTCACCAGTGATGGACATTTTGAATCCCAGCAAAACCAGGGGCTGACGGTCGGGGAACCTAAGAAAAGTGCATTTCTCAAAACAGTTCAGTCAGTTTAATTAAATTGTGTACTTCGACATGCCTAAATGAGGCCCTTAGTCTAAATGAATGTGGCACAAAGCGTTAATTGGTCACATTATGTGTGATTGATATTTCTTTCTATTTTTTTAACAAAAATAAATTAAAAAAACAAAATAAAACAAAAAAAGACCAGATAAAACAAAACAAAAACAAATAAATAAAAACACAAAAAACACAAAAAACACAAAAAACACAAAAAACTAAAAAACTAAAAAACTAAAAAACTAAAAAACTAAAAAACTAAAAAACTAAAAAAATAAAAAACTAAAAAACTAAAAAACTAAAAAAATAAAAAAATAAAAAAATAAAAAAATAAAAAAATAAAAAACAAACAAAACAAAAAAACAAAAAAACAGAAAAACAACAAAAACAACAAAACAAAAAAACAAAACATTTTGTGTTGTGTTGTGTTTTCAAATTTTTCTGTTGAGTCTTGAAGGTGAAACAGCGTCTCGATCAAACCAGCTAAAGTTTCTGTGAAACTATTTTACTTGTCTTAAAGTACTCAAGCATGCATTTGGCCTTAAGCAAGTATTAGACAGAAATTGGCTGATGCCATCCCTGTTATTTCTCTTGACTTTCTTTCACAAACCCTACCCTGACCGCCCCACACACAAACACATACACACCAAAGAGAGCGCCTCTCTGTCATATGTTTGGCGGTGTGTAAAATCTCATCTCTCCAGCTGGGAGAGAACAGGTTTGACAAAATTCTCTCTCCTCCACGTGGAGCCTCGGAGGCAAAGAATGGAACGGCAGAAGCATGGCACGGCACGTCTGCTCTCCGCAAACCAACTGACAATGTTTCTGCATGGCCCCACGGCGCTGACGTGGAGTCAGCTCAGTTGTCTTAGCGCGGCTCTTGAAGTGACTGCATTGTGACCCCTGCACAGCGGGTTTTTTCCCACCTCTGCTTCAGAAGCTACAGACTCGTACTGATTATACCAAGGCTTGAAAAAAAAGTGGTTTCATGTTGCAATTTGAGAGTCAAAATAAGCATTTTAAAAGCCTCAATAAAACCAACTGAAAAGCAAAATGGGGAATCACAGATTTTTAAGTCTTACGATAACTGAACCACAGAGACTGTCCCAAAAAGCTTCACCGGACTGGGCGAACGCACGCTAACGTAACCTACACATAGGTGCTATTTACGCCACGGGAGTTAGCTAGCAACGAGGTTCAGCTGGCTGCTAAACACGTTGTGGAGTCACTTCAACTCCTCGATACTCATGAATGAATTAATATTTTTTATTTCAGCTCTATACGGGACTATGATTATGATTATGATTATGATTATGATTATGATTATGATTATGATTATGATTATTCGGAAATACTAAATTTGAAGTAAAATATATATTTGTGTTTGAAATTGCCTCAATGAAAATGTTTCTAGACAAGATAATAAAGTTGCTATTTACAGTGTAAATTTAAGAAATAACAACTTTATTTTATAAAAAAGCCATTTGAATGCTCATTGGTTATATTGCCACATTTTTACTGCTTACTAAAAACCTTGATTCAGATCCCTGGGAATAACTAAAAAAATGACTCCTCAAAATTCAAACGTTGCTCATCAAATGAAGTAAGTGATTCGTAAAACTACTTCTCAAAGAAAAAAAAGTTATTTTGAGCCTTGTACATGGTACATACACGGTAAAGTATGCAGCAGGTGTAATGCCCAATGTTTTAAAATAGATGTTTTGTTTGTGGATGCAAACATGGTATTGCACATGAGAAAACAAAAGGAAGGAATAAACATTTTCAATCAATCGGAAGCTTGGATGAGTTTGATGTGGAAAAACTTTTAAACCTGACCTCAAACCCATGAAATGTCTTTAGAATTATTCTGAGAACATCAGCTTCCTTTAACTTCACAAACGTTTTTCTGGATGAATGAAAAATATCAACAGACACACTCTTAAATCTAGAGGAAGATCTTCACAGGAGAGTTTTAGCTGTTAACACTGTTAACACTGTTAAACTACAAACTCCGTCTCTTTCTCTATTTTCACTTTTTCTCATTGCAAAGTCATAGTCTTGTAGTACTTTGGCCTATATTTTGTATATGAGGCATAGTTTAATGGCTCGATATGAATTCTAAAGAGAGGGCAGCAGCTGTAGTTATGCATATTTAGCTGCAAAGAAGGACAACGTTAGTCTCCCTTCCACTCATTGTTCACATTATCGGGCTGATATGGATCCTTATTTGTCTTCAGATGCGATGACAAAGTCTCCCACAGCGGTGACACCCCTGTTCGGCCCTCTCAGCAAGGAAAAAGCTTTTCATTCACGCACAAATTTTACACCCTCTTTGGAGCCACGCGCGTCTTTGTGTGCTGGAGAGGAGCCCATTCTCTATGGCTGTCTGAAAAAGCAGCTGTTTCTATAATGCTGTGGCAGCACTTTATGTTGCAGCATGATAAATGAAGGGGAAGGAGGAGAGCTGCAGCTGAAACACACACAAGCAAAAACAATAGCATAGGCGTGTCTTTGCGTCGCAAGGATATGTTATTTCTCTGCGTGCACTTTCAGTTTCTACCAGTGGCGCTAGCGTTACCATAAAAAGTAACTTAATTACTAATTACTTGCTTTAAAAAGTAACTTACTTTACTAATTACTTGCTTTAAAAGTAACTTAGCTACTTTTCGGATTACTTGATTTTAAAAGTTTCATTCAACAAGTAACGTATAAACAACCTTGCTCGACACAAAAGTGACACTTGCCACTGAATTTGAAGAAAATAGGTTGTTGTTTTTTTGAATAAAATAAAAACCTTTTTGGCTTAACATAATTATTTTTAATTTTAAAAAGTATTTAATTGACTTTACTCATTGGAAATTGGCTAATTTAAAAAATAAACAGTCATTTTAGACTTCACTTAAAGTAAATACTTTAAAAAAAAATCAAATAAAGACAGTCTTTTTTACTTGACTTGTTTAACTATTAATGGCAAAACTCTCATTTATAATGACCATTGTTTATAAATATAATGATAATTTGGGGACCTCTTGCACCTCAACACATTCTGGTGTGACTTTCCCTTTAAGCTTGAATGCATACTGTGCTGTGATTACATTTTTGTCTTTAGCTGACACAAATTAAAAATAATGAGTATACCTCCATCTTGAAAACATGAATCTCTGAATCCTTCCTCCATTGCTGTTTATGGACATTGAGTAGTCAATGCTCTAAAAATGATTATCTTAGCCATGATCAAGCTGTAAATACCAGAGTTTCCCTTTCTTTTGTGCTCTACAATGCATAGTTATTCTAGTGACTTTATACAGTGTTAGGAATTAGGTTTATTCTGTATCTTATTATTCATTAGTTCTAAATTAAAATATGTGCATGAGGAAGGCACCGTAGGTGATAAGAGTACGCTGAAGAATTTTTCACTCTTGCCTCTTGTAGGTGGTAAAGTCCTACTACTGGTACTGTGTGTGTAGAAGCAAATATGTTATTCAAAGTAGCTTTTAATGGAATTTTAAGATTAACTATATTGAATATTAGCATGCTAGATTAGACATCACTGGAACATTTGCATATTTGTGGAGTCACTGGTCTCTACTCCAATCCAATCCAACGCAATACATTTTATTTCTACAGCCCATTTTATAAACAAGCATTTCCAAAGTGCTGCACATTGAAATCCGCATGCTATCATACACATAAAATCAGGTAAACGCAACTCAAAAAAAACCTGTCAATAAAAAACAATAAGTAAAATTAAATATATATATATATATATATATATATATATATATATATATATATATATATATATATATATATATATATATATATATTTTATTATTATTTTTTTAATTGTAATAACATGCATTATTATTATTATTATTATTATTATTATTATTAACCCTAACTCTAACAATAATATTTAATTTAAAAACACATTTTAAAAAAAGATAAAAAATGTAAATTAAAAACCCCGAAAAAGACCCCAAGGACCACACAATTCATGCTAAACTAAAAGCCAAGGAATAAAAGTGGGTCTTAAGACGAGACTTAAAACACTCCACTGTGGGAGCAGTTCGAACGTGGAGAGGCAGACTTTTCCACAGTGGTCTCTACAGGTTAGACTCCCACAGCTCAGTAATAGCTAAAGGTTATGAGTGTGTGTTGATGCCCGGGTAGGTGTGGGGGGCTAAATAGATGAACACAGGCCACCAGCTCCAGTGCAGACCCAAGGGAGTGAGAGGTTGAGGTGGCTGTCCCACAGGGACCTGTCGCTCCTCTGTCCTCAGGGCAGTCATCTTCCTTTCCAGCACCAACCTAATGACACAGCCCCGAGGCCGAGTCACCCCCACAGGCCACCGCTCGCCTCCCAGCTTCCCTCTTCCCCTTGTCCTACCCAGGTGCCTGTCAGAGGGGTGTCTGTTCCGCAACTGGTGTAGCTGTCCACATAAAGGCAGCAGTCCCCCTCCCTCCCACCGTTGCCTCCTCCCAACGGCCTCAGGCTCTGCCTTTCATTTTGAAGTGGCGCGGGCCAGCTCTGCAGCAGCCTGAGCCATCCGCCTGCAGCCTCCTCCATTGTTTTGCCTCAGAGAAAGACTATTATTTCAACTCAATTTACTGTGAGTAAACACTGAATGATAAGGCGGCCTGTCCAATCCCTCACACACACTCAGACACGCACATGCACACGCACACACTTCAGTGATCCCCTCCCCGACCGTGGGCTGTAATATACACGGCCAACAAATCACTGCTCACAGGCCATCGCTATCACCGGCTTAAGAATGGAGCTCACTAATTCACTTTCCAACACTGAGCGCTGGACAGGCCTCATGTGTTTGAGAATATGGTGCCACCACCAAGTGGCATTTAAAGGGCTTGTGGCCCTATGGTGGACTGTTGTAAATTGTACGCCACAGTACTCCCACACCTTTAACACATGCAAAACATGCAGGGTCATGGTAATATGCAAATTAACTAAACCGTGATTCCAGTTACAGGTTCTTGGCTCAGATTCAGTGCAGTGTCATCAATGAGAGCTTTTTTTTTCTTAGACAAAGGAGTAGTGACTCAGCCACAGGAACAACACATTGTAGCCAGGTGTATAATTAATAGTATGCCTTCTTGTGGCTGAAACAAGCAAATGAGACTGAAGTAAGATTGTTGATATTCTTTCCAAAAGCCTGTGCTAATTTTTGTTTGCACCAAAAACGTCTGTGCCCCTTTTTTTTCTGCGAGAAGCTGTGCTGTGTCATAATAATACCGAATTATCCGCCCTCTTTAAATAGCTGTCGTTTGCACCGTTGCTGCCTTATAAGCTAATGTAATTATTTGCTGCCTACTTTATCTTAGGTAGAAAGAGGCTGACACAGTAGCGCACACTAATGTGATAAAAGCTTTGCATATCACGGCTTGATTCAAGGATTCTAAAGGTGAGTGTTTATGACAAGGTAATAATGCCTCATGCAGAAAGCTGGCCTGTGGATTGGTTAGTTAAGGTATGATGGATGAGGGCAAGCCTAACCTTATTTCCAATGAAGTCTCTTCATTTCTAGAGCTGAGGATAATTAATTTGATGTAATTAGGCCATCACTCATCTAATTAAGAATGGGAGAAACCTGACCCTGTGTGCTAACTTTCAGTGGGCAGTACAGTAATGACATATGTGCAGTTCTTTTACACTAACCAAAAATAAATAAATAAAAAACAGCCATCACATTAGCAAACATTTGCGCTTATCCAACTCATCTTTCACAACATAAGGAGCAAAAACATTTACAAAGAACGTGTATATTACTGCATAAAATAAATAAGGGCCACCGACCCCATTAAGATATAGTTTAAAGGATATAACCAGATTTACAGCTATAATGATCCAATTAAAGCAGTAATTCATCATCAGATTATGAATGTAGTTTGCACGGCTCCTATGCAATATTGATAATGGCCTACCTCCTCCTCGGTCCTTCTGCTCCTTGCACTGCCACGTAATCTCTTTAAAGGCCGAAGAGATCCAGAAAACGGCACCCACGATTCCCTCTCTGTGCGTCCCCTCACAGGCTTGACACCTCTCATTATAACTGCAACTTTTCCACCTTGGAGGAAAACTCTCTAAACTCGATCATTGTGGCAGCCCCAGGTGTTGTATTTGTCATCCTCCGACTAACTGGACACACTTGCAAGCCCATGTAGGATATTTCTTTTCCACAGTTAGATATGGGGACCGGCTGTGATCTACCTCAGGCTGTGTTAACAAATGTGGCTAAAAAATGTCAAATCAGCCATTATTACTGCACATACTCGCAGGACTTACAATACTTATCATTGCCAGTTCATCCTATTATGCTCCTTGAAACCGAAAAAAACCCAACTATGCACAACTCATAGATGCTTAGGTAGCATACACACCACGTATCCAATTACCTGTAATACACAGTTGAGTTTATCTCACTCCCAGTCATTATCTAAATTGCAGACACATTATTAAAGCACCTGCTTGAGACGTGTATCTTTTCTCTCTCCTAATAGAGCCCAAAGGGAGTGTTGTTTTGGATGCAAGCCTCTGTAGAGTGCAAAGGAATGGGCTTTACAACCATTTTCCAAAACAGAGGCATGCAAGAGTGCACAACACCTCACCATTATGCACTGAACAAAAACGTATCTGTCATGAAACAGTGAGTGGTACAATCGGGAGATTAATTATGTGATTGTAGAAAAAAGAGCTCACCCCTCAGTCAGAGTGGTGCCTTATTACATTACTGTGGCCTCTGGAGGAGGCCAATTGACTTTAGAGGCACATATAGCTCCTGCACAATGAGCTATCCGCGCGGCAAAATCTACGCTGATTGAGAGCAGTGACAACGATTAAAGGTGCACCGCATTTGCTGCTTTGCCGCAATTCCCGCAGCATCAAATCAAAGTGCTTAGGTTAAATGCATCATTTGGCTGCAACTTGGGAGTCAATTAATGTTTTGGATTGTACTGTATTTGTTTACGCTAGTCGAAAAAAAGCTTTGGGCTAAAGAGTATAATTCTCAAAATGCGAGGATAATCTGTTTAAACTGGTCTGACAAACATTTAAAAATAAGACTAAATGAGTCAGTCCTCCACAAAGAATGAAAAAAAATTGGATCAACACCAAATAGCACCTTAATGGATACCTGCTTCCTGCATGTCTTTATCGTTTCATTTAGTTCTGCAAACTAAAATGATTGAACATCTGGGAAAAAGGTGAAATTAAATGAATTACTTATTCAGTGTGAAAGTGATCTTACTCGTGACTCAAATGAGGACCAGCGGTACATAAAATGCCTCCAAGCCTCGACATAAGCAGTTTCACATCGCAGTTTGTGAGTTAAAATTCACATTTAGTGCTTGATTAAAACAGATTGAATAACAAAAGTGAGAACGAGACATGTTTAAGATTTTTTGATCCATGAAGACGATCCCAAAAATCTTCACGGGGCGAGACGCATGCATCAACGTAGTGCACCACGTTTACCTCAGCTCGGAAGCAAACGGTCAGTACAGCCAGTAATAAATTCATAAATAAATCAACACAATATTATTTTCAAGAAAATACAACAGCAGTGCGTTCATGTTTAACAGTCACCCCGCCCCCTCGCTGCTTTACGCTGTTCAGGTACTATCGACGCGAGCACGTAAAGTAGCCTGGTAGAAGCCATGCTAATTGCTAAGCTAAAATTGACACGTAAACGTATGTAACAAACAGATATAAGGGCTTGGGTCATCGAGTATGTTTTTCTTTTCGTTTTTGTTGTCGTAATTTACATTTGATTAACTTTTTCACAAAACTTTTCACTAAACAATATTCACATAATTCTAGGACAGAGTCACCTATACACATCTCCACCTTCCTTTTCCTTAATCACAACATATTCCCCTGGCAAACTGTAACTGACACTAACAGTGTCACTATTAACAAGAACAAAAAATATAAAAGTAAAATAAAATAAAACATTTTAGTTGTGTTGTTGTGGCAAGTCCTATATAAAATCTATGATGTTTAATATATCAGCCAATCTTTCCAAATCTTTTTGGATTTCTCAACTTCCATTCTAAGTGACACAGTTAGCTTCAGCACATTGTAAATACATCACATTACATCTCTCCATTCCTCCACTTTAAGCGCGAGATCACTTCGCCATCTTCTAGTTATTGCATTGTTTTGCATGCCAATAGCATCATTCTCAACATTATGTAGTCTTCTCTCCTTTTCAAATTCAAGTTTTCTATTTTCCCTAAATACATAATTTCAAATATAAGTGGAATCAAAGTACCTTACAGTATTTTCCAACTGTACTCCCTCCAGAAATATGAGTATGTGATTTGCCACTGATATTTATTTATGTTGTACCAATCCCTCACAGAAAGCTCAACATTAGCTTCCCTTTCCCATCTTTGTTTAACATATTCCGTGTTGTCCCTTATTAAATCCTTCAAAATATTAATATCGAGTTTGCTTTTCAGAGAAGTCTGGTTGGAACTGCGTTAAAGTGAAGCCTATCCAACTTTAAACAGCAGGCAATTTAACGTTTTTGATAGAGAATTACACTCAATAAATGAAATACAGGCAGGAGGTGCAGCCTATAAGGTTAAAAGTACACTACAAAAAAAATTAAAGGAGCAAAGTGTCCCCTTAGTTGTTTTCAACACAATTAAGGGAACACTTTGTTCCTTTAATTTTTCGAGCAGTATATATTCATATATTGAATATTTATAATATAATGTCAGTAATGTTGTCAGTATTTGTTGTTTTTTATTTTTAACTTTTGACACATTGTACAATAAATCACAATAGTTCTCAAAATCACATTGCAGTAGATCTTTTTTTCTTTTTTTTAAAGGAATTTAGCTTTGCTAAAGGGGCATACTACCCATTCAGAAAATTTAAGTTTAAACTGAAATGCACATATATGTTTGAAATTGTCCAACTAAAATTTTTTCTAGACAGGTTTGCTGCAACAATGTGAATTTAAAAAAGAAACATGATTATATTAAAAAGGAAACCAATTGATCATTTGTTATAATGTCATATTTGTTATCTTTTTTTTTTTTACAACACAAAATACAAATTGCAAGCGTCCCTGACTGCGTGCGCTGACAGTGTGAAAATGAAAGTGAATTTTTGTCTGTCTCTTTATGTCTTGAAGCTGGCGACCGATCTAGGCTGTAGCCCGTCTTGTCCGACAGGACAAGCAGTCTCGATATACATGTGTGTCCATGTCCATGCATGCGCCTTTCAGAGTGGCATGTGACATTGGCAAGTCTGCGTACGAGTGTCTAGGCATGAGCTGTGGCTGACAGCAGCTCCTGAGTGAGTGTGCTGTTACTGTTCTCTCTGAGTTTAATAAAAAACGGCTGAGAAGGGCATCGCAGCCATGGATTCCCTCTCCTAAATACAAGGGCTTTACAGTAAGCAAAAAAGAATGCAAGTTTCTTTATAAAAAAGACAATAGCTAATTATTGCAGAGAGATTTTCCCTCAAGACACTTGTATTTTCACTCTTCTGATTGGTTAGTTTTTAATCATTAGCCCAAATGGACCGAAGTCCCAAGACCGCCTCAACACACAGAAGCAAAAGTGACGGCCGATCGCCCCTTGCATCATTCAAATCAAGTCCATGCAAGTGAGACAAGCTCATGACACTGGCCACTCCTTGGAGAGCCATATAAGCGATTGCAGCATGGCTGAAAGGCTGAAAATGTCTCATCCATAGGGACCCTCACAAGCAATAACACAATATGAGAGACAGACAGCTAGATTGAATAGAGCGACAGCTAGACAGGCAGAGATCAAGTCCAATCCCGCTCCCGTCATGAGGCTGGATGTTCGGCGGTCAGGCTTGGCTAATCTAATTCCTGCGCTTTCCCACAAAAAAGCCAAGTGCCACTCAGGAGAAGTGGCGGAGAGAAAGAGGGCTCGGGAAGTGAATGTGGAGAGGAGAGGGGCGATGGCGCTGGTGGTAAGCTTGAATAATTATGAATCAGGGAGCTTAACCTTCAGGGGAGTTAATTTGAGGAGCACTGGGGATAGGGGAGTGGGACTCTTTATTTCCCTGGGGTGCCCCTAATGCCATTGTGAGGGAATGGAGAGATCAGGACACGCAGCAATATTGTGTCTGTTAGCCACCATATGACGAGCTGACCCCCGAGCCGCGCTCACAATCACACCTGCCGTCATCGCGACTAATTTGCTAAACATATCAATAGCGCGCTGCCGCCGGCCTTTTCTCGCCTGCGCCGGGCCATTGATTCGGCCGTTGTGCCGAGTGACAATACCTGACCCCTCACTCCCTCCAACCTCAGCCGACCCAACCGCCTACAACTGCCGTGGCCAGACTAATCAAATCTTTACACATGCACTGGGTTTGGCTTCACAAATGTTCGAGGAATTGGATGATACAGTCATCACCTAAATCAATCAATGTAATACCACTTGGCACTTGTTCAGCAATTTTATGCCAATGTTTTGATTACCACCATACGACGGCGTATTAGGGCCATGTATAAATATATATTTTTTTTTAGAGGGCAGGGGCAATATTCAGAGGAAAAAACGCAATTGTGCCACTTGAGTGGCAAATTTGCCACCTTCTAAAGTGGCAAATCTTTTAGAAATGTTTTTCATTTCGGAGTTTATAAAGTGTCAGATTTGCGACAAAAAAAACTATTTCGATAAATACACGTAGCGTAGCTATAGTCTAACGTGAGGATTTGTTGGTGGTTAATGGGACACTGTTTATAAAATGAAAAGGCAGGATGGAGACGGATTCATTCTTAATTTAAACTTTACTCATTATACACGACAGTTAGAGCAAAAACACTTCCTGATCGCCTATCAGCTGACTAAACACTAACCAGAACTAATCAGACACTAGCTTACTTTAGGTAAATGCAAGTGAATGACGGAGAACAGCAGATTCGACACATCAACTTCGCTACTTGTACAAAAAAATACCAAAATGTATGTGTAAATAATAATTCTGGAAACATAAATGTACAAGTAAATATTTATTTTAACAAATTAACTTAAATGCTTGATCCTCTGGATGTCGACCTTCGCAAAGCTGGCAGTACCCAAAGCTTGAAAGTGCAAATGCTTAACATGATATGGTTGAAGCCATTGCTCCTTATTTGAAAATCCGACCGAAAAGTATTGGCACAAACATCCGACTATGCAACAAGTATTTGTCGTAAGTTTCTGAGGGTTTTTTTCTTGCAAATTTGCCACTTTATAAACTAGCAAGTTTTTTCATTGCCACCACCCTCTAAAAAAAGATTTATTTATACATGGCCCAAATACGCTGTCGTACCATCACCTTTAACCTTTTTTATATTTTTTTATTTTTTTAACACCCCCACCTGGAGGCCAAAACCGAATGAAGGCCAGGAGAAGACAAAAAGCGGACAGAGACACAAAGCCAGAGTTTGACAAATCACATTATCAGGACTTGGCTCCGTGTGAGTTGGAATTCTTTTATTTGAAGAGGGGCCCCTTGTCATGTTTGTAGCATGGAAGCTGAAAGATGGTCCGGGCGGCTGGCAGAAAGACCCCGTTGTGTGGCAGCGGACGTCTTTGGCAGCACAGACGTCGACATCTGGATCCAGTTTGCAGGGAGCACACGCAGACACGCCTGACTCTGCCAACTGGGAATCTCAGCCCTTTGATTCCAACTCCCATGGTCTGCTCTAATTGTCATCCCTCATTATTTAGTCAAAAGGTGGAGGGATGAATCATAAACTATTACAGAGCAGTGACATTTCCTGATCCTCCCCAACCTCGCTCCCCTGCTCGTCTCAGCTGATAAGAGCCATGAATCTCGTCCGCGGTCGGAGTGCAAACATCTTTTGTATCTTTTAAGGAGGAGCTTTGCGTTGTCCTGAAATCCCTCTGATACGAGAGGGGAGGGAGGGGCTGTAGTTGCAGCTCAACCGATGACAGTGTTCAATTAGAGGAGGGCTATTTGCTGTCTGAAATGTCTGTAGATGAAAGTCTGTGTTCAAATTGGGCCTTAACAGCAGCAATTGCAGGGATTACTGCAAATAAAAGCAGCATGTTTTCTGCGGTAGTGTAAGGAAAACAACCCCCCAGGGAGCGGCTCAAATACTATTATTTTGTGAGCGAATACTCGCGGATCTTAATATACTCTGAACAAATTTAATTCCAGGATCTAATTAAGAGCCTTTGGTTGATTTTAACACTTTACTACTTTGTAAAACAGGCAATACAGGCAGTAGCCATAACATTAGAGACATATGTTCAAGCCAAGTAAGAGCTGAACCAAAAATGTTGCCTTTACAAATAATCAGAACCATATTTACTGGCCAAGTATTTAAAAATACAAAAGGAATTTGTCTCTGGTAATAGTATTAGAGTAGCAAGCAACTCCAATACGTGACACATAAGAACAGTGAGTCCTTAGGAAATGTCAGGGTACCATTTACTGACCAATGACAGCTGTGCAAAGATAAAGTGACCAGTAGCGCAGTAATTGTGAGACAAATTTGACTGTGCAATGAACATATTTCAATAATATTATTGAGTTTAGAATCTCATTCAGTTTTGATATCTATTTACGAATATGTCTTATCCTCACCTCAGTGTGATGCAACGTGATTCCACCACTGAAAAATTCACTATAATGTAAATACATTGTTAAATGGATCTCGGTTTTAAGTGTGGCATAGGATTATTTCCCTTTCTTCAAAAACATTCAATTCATGTACTATATTCAATTATTCACGAATAATACAAATAATACAGTAGTAGATTAGATTGCAAAGTGGACGGTGTGGCTCACTGGTAAACGTGGTCATCTCGCAACCCTGAGGTTGCGAGTTTGACGCCAGACCAGGGCACGATGTGTGTCATACTGGGTAAAAAAATAAAAATAAAAAATAAAAATATGATTGGAACCAACACAGAAGTATTACATTTCCACTGCAGCCTTCTTCTATTCATGAGCGTTTACAGTATTAAATGATGACGCCTGAAAAGACAGCTATGTTTAGGCACGCAGCACTCGCCAAGTGAGAACAAGTTTTGCTGATGTCAAGTTGATCAAGGACACGTTGGATCTTTGATGTTGCCTCTGTTTGTTTTGGAAGCCGTGAAATGCGAGTATGTGCCTTGCATTTTGCTTGTGGATGTTTGATTGTGTGATGTGTGCCTGTTCACTACCTCTGAAGACAAATGTGCGCATGCCGTGCACACATTCTTCGATATCCTGTGTTCATTTACTGACTTCGTTATGACAATCAATTTCACACCCAGACAGTTTTTTGGTGTGTCTTTAACAAACAAAATATGAATGCAGGGCAACACATTTTATTTTTGTAGAATTGCCCAAAATGTATAAACATTAAGGAGACCATTAATGAACTGGTCTGGCCCAACTACGTTTGATAAATGGCGTCCAATTGAATCGGAGCACAGTGGTACTGTCTGACCACCGGAATTGACTGAACTCCCACCTCACAGCATAAATAGTGATGCACAATTAAATGTGGCAAAAACTAGGATTGGCAATGTAATAATGTTACTGCTATTTTGCGCTTGATGTTGACAATTGAAAACATGGAGCACGTCAGTTGAAGGCGCTGTATTGTCATGTGCAGGTAGAGCGCTCGGAGCCGAGTTCATTTGATTAACTGCTACATAACAGCTGGCTGTTAAAGGTGAAAGTGCAAACTAAAGAATTTACTAGATTTACAGCTGGCCAACAGCCCTGTTGCCAGCTCGACTGAATTGAGCTTTTTTTTTTGTAAGTTTATTGTTATTATTTTATTCGTAAATAGTTTATTTGAATCATTGCGTATTTTAAACTAGCCTTACGGGCTGTGTCAAATGTCCTTTTTAGTAGGGCTGATTTAAAAAAAAAATTAAACAACAACCATGAATCGATTATTTTAATATCTATTGTTCCCAGAAATTCATAAGAAACTTAAATTTAAAAATGATTTTTTTTCTTGAACATGAATTCAAAAAAATTATAATTAATTTTAAGAAAGAAATGCACTTTAAGACAATTCTGAATCTTTTTAATCTATATTTACAATTATTTAATTAGAATTGTGAAAATATTTTTTTCTCATCCTTGCTGATGTCAATGTTTGTGTAACATGTAAGTGATTAGAACACTTTCATTAATAAACGAAATCATTTAATCAGTTACTACCTCCACAATTTTTTTTTTAATTTGATGTTTGTGAAGTTTTTTTATTTTTGATCATGTCCTTTTAAGAAGAATTGATGTTTCATAATTCAACAGAACTCTTGAGAATCAAAATCAAATCGATTCAGGAAATTAGAATCGAAACCCAGCCCTAATTTTTTAGTATATGCTGCAGGCCGCTGGAAAATGGATGGTGGGCCACAAATGCCCTTCAGGCTGTAGTTTGGATGCCCCTAGTCTATCTCCTTGTGGTCTAGACAAAAATAAATCTAAGTGAGATACACTGTATTTGAATGATTTTACATAAATACCATACCATTTCATAACGTTTCTATAATAGCTCAGCACAAACGTATCCCTCACCTTGCTTTGGCTCCTCCTTTTCCAGTGTCCATCTCTCACTCATCATTTTTCCTATCGAATGCTGAACCCAGCAGCAGATTAAGCAGTCTCTGATTTCAGTGTTAATTGCGCACGTCCACTTAAGGAGCTGACAGGCTGGAGAATGAGGATGCTTGCAGGCCTGTGTAGCACGACACTCATCCATCACAGCCTAACCGATTGCGTCCCTCGGTAGGCTCAACACGCTAACACCATTAGCTCGACTGCTGGGCATCTAACTAGCACATCACTCACACAGCTACATGCTAACAGCATTACAGCTAATGCTGCCCCTCTAACTAACACATCCGTCAAAGGACGGCAAATCCTACAGCGCTGGCGAATCACGCTGTGTTATTTGTGCCCCTCTGTTGTTAATATCTCTGAACGCATTTGTGATCGTACGGTTGAATAAGCTTGTCTCTGTAAACAGAATAATTCATGTCTGATTACGATTGCCAATTTCACAATGACAATACACCTCTTGGATGATTTTTAATTAGAAGAAGAATCAGTGAAATAATGTTGTACGGCGACCATAAAATGGGGGAAGCATCCATCCATGGGATGATTCTCTTGCTTTATTTAAGATCTGTGCCAATGTGCTAACAGCATTAATGAAGTTATAAAGAATTATGAGAGGAAATCAAATTTGCCTCGCCACTTGAGCGCCACTAAAATGCCAAACAATAAACTACCAGATTGCAAATTAGATCAGTAAAAATATCAAACACATTGCAGTGCAGGAAAATCCATAATTGCATTTAGAGCCTTGCCGCTCCTGAGGGAAGAGACACTAAAGATCATCAGCAGGCTACATGGGGGCCGCTATTGACAGAGTGGTAAAAATCGACAGGCTAACTAAATAAACACTGCAGGCTCCATTAAATATTCAACTGCTGAGATTTGACAGTCGAGCGTGCCTGCCTCTCCCCATTGCCTCCATTGGCTTCCCCCCGCAGCACATCTTCTCCGTCTACCCTACACACACACACTATCCTCACACGTATTCTTGCTCTTCCCCCTCGCCCCCCCCCCCCCTCCCCCCACCCCCCACTCCTATGTGGCTCCTGACAGCAATAAATGATGCAGTGCCTGAGGGTGCTGTACCAGTGGGAGACCTGAAAGGATAGAGCAGGAGAGCAAAAGAAATAAAGGGGAGACAGCCTATGACCAATGGCCATTAACCAAGGACTGAGACAGGGCCCTATGACATCCAGTGATATCCCCCCCCCCCCCCCCCACTCACACACACTCTTCTCTCAGGCAGAAGAGCACACACATACACCGTACACCAACATACACTGCGTTTACATGCAGTCAATATTACCCGTTTGCAGATGGTGACGCATGGACGACGTCATTGCGCAACTTAGACGTCAAATCCCGTTTAAGGTCAATAAAAGACATTATAATCATGTCAGTAGTCGCTTTCCTCCTCGCTTTTGTTGTGTCATGCGTCGCCATGTTTCACCATTTTTGTTTACCTTTGTGTGAAAACGCCGCAGAGAATTCAGTGTCCCCTCGCTTTAACGCGGTTCACTTTTCACGGCCTCGCTTTATCGTGGATTTTTTTGTGTGTGCAATTTTGCATGCATTTTTTTAATTTTACAGTATTGTACCTATTTTATAAAAGATGTGTACATTGAGAATGTTTAAACGAGAGAGAAATGTGAGAAAATGTAAATGCCTGGATGAGAAAAGTGTATAAACTGTGTGGTGAGGGGTTTTAGAGCCTTAGAACATTTAGAATACATTTCACGGATGTCATTTAGTGCGGGTATTTTTAGGATCCTAACCCGGAGGAAAACGAGGGAACGCTGTATTCAAGTTTTGCTTGTTTATCGAGTGGCAACGTACAAAGTTTCCATTCGCAGAACTACGGCTGGGCATCGATTCTAATTTCCTTCGATTCGATTTTGATTCACAAGAGTTCCGTTCGATTCAATTTGGATTTTTTTCCAGTTCAATTCACTTCAATTTAATTCGATGTTAATTAAATAACAAGGAAATGATGAAAACTGCACAAACATTAAATTCAAAATACAATTTTGTGGAGGCAGTTTAAATTATTTAGTTTATTAATGAAAGTAAAACGTGTTAAGTGCTACACAAACATTGACCTCAGCAAGGATGAGATGAAAATATTTGTATAATTCTAATTCAAGAATTGTCCATTTAAATTAAAAAAGATTCTGAATTGTCTTAGGGTGCAATAAGTCAGGTCTTTCATAAATGAAAGAAAATACTTTTAAATTCATTACAGTAACATATCAAAAATCAATTTATGGGAAAAGAGATATTTATGAATCGATATCAGGCTCAAAAAGGAAAAAATGGATTCAATATCGATTATTAGATTTTTTTTAAACCCAGCCTCACAAACACAAACCAAAGTTCAATTTAAAGGGAGTACTGTACCCCGATACGTGTTTATATGACCAAAATGGATAACAAAGGGGTCTTATTGCGCTTTTTAAAAACCTGAATTTTGGCAATCTTTGGGTTTTGAAAAGGCCTGCGAGACCAAAGACACATTATTTTTGTTCGTTAGTCAGCAGGATTACGCAAAACCAATCTTCAGGAAAATTGTAAAGATACTGGATACATACTGTAGAATACAAAATAAAGCTGCATATATGCGGGGTTTTTTTCATCATCAAAGTGTTGTCACCATTCAAGTGTTTCCTGGAAATGACTCATTATAAAGGCTTCAATTTGGCGCTGATCCAAGTGAGAGTTGTTGCCTGTTCTCTGCAAAAACTGTCAAGCCTGTTTATGCAAAGCAGTTTTGCAGTCCTCATTGTTGCTAATTTGAACATTTGACTGTGTGTTGAAACAAATGTCACACCTCACTGAGGTTAGCCCCTCCCTTTAAAAGAAAGAAAAAAAACACATGCCACCTACTCTTGTAGCCTTTGGACAAGATCTAATGCATTCATCAGTTGTGCCGAGGCGAGTGACTTTATGCAAATGAGAGATGACAGTGTTATTGCACACGGAATATCAATGGAGTAATTACTGTTCCATGTCGGGCTGTTGGCTCAGTGCTGCCGCGCCCAGCCACTGCGCTTCATTTCTCAGCCTTCCTCTCAAGGGAGAGATGAGCGGCGGGCTCCTGAGAGCGGAGCTAATAATGGCAGCTCGGATACAGGCATGGCTTAGACGAGCCCCGGGGTCCCGTGCTGCAGACTGCTAAACGTTGCCGGGGTCTCCAGAGAGCCCCACAGCCAAGATGAAATGATTAAAAAACAGCCCAACCTGACTGACAAGCTGACCAGCTACCTATAACTCTTGCGTGGTGGGTCAAACCACCAGTGTGTCCTTCAATCATTACAGTGGCTGACCTTTTTCAACATTAGCTCGCTGTGTGACTATGACTGAATATGATTTGACAAAAACACACACAATATTGTTGCATTAGAGGAAAGGTTGCTGATTATAGTTGTCAGTGCTAAAAGTACACAGATTTTGTTTTAATTAGGGATAGACCGGGCCGATTATCAACACCGATATTCAGCATTTTGACGAATATCGGCATCGGCCATTTTGAAGAATCATAAGGCCGATAATAGATCCATGAAAAAAAAGGGTTCACTTCAGGGAACTCATTTAAATTTTATTTTTTTTACATTATCAGAGATGCTGCTGGTCCTAGGAACTCTCTGCACCTTCTGTTTTTGTTTGAAATTATAACTAAGATGAGGAAAAATGTAATACTTCAGATATTTTGAAATGCTTTATTTACTGTAGAAAACAATTCTTTAAGTTTTTATTTAACTTTTGAAAACATGCTACTGCACCTGGGAGATCCCAGAACTTTTATTATATTTTTATGTTTATTGTCTAAGATTTTTTTTTTAACAAAACAAAAAAAAACTATATTTTACAAATCCTTAAAGTTGTTCTATTAACATATGCTTAAAAAAAAAATTAAGAGCTGAAGTTTGTATTTTTTTCAAATTTTCATGCCAATATTTTTCCTTTTAGTGAAAATGAATATCGCCTCCAAATATCGGTTATCGGCGTCCTTGACTACTAATAATCGATATTGGCTTTAATCACTGAGCAAGGCAGTTAAGTACACTAATTAACACTAATACTCGGTAAGGAACATATTTTGTAAATAAAGCCACAGAACCAAAACAGCATGCTGTCCAACAATATGTATAACTAGATAAAGTGCAATTTCTGCAGAAAATAATTAGAAAGCCTAATGCTATTAGCTAAATGCTAAGATTTGAATGCATGTGCTTAAAATTATTTCAGTGAAATTATAATACATTTCCTGATATGATAGTCAGTTGGTATACATGTATATCACTTAGCATGGATATATTTGCAATGTACAGTCAGAGATGGGATTGGAACCTGCAACCTCCTGGTTAAAGGACAATAAACGTTACCAACTGCGCCAACGAGCAGTATCATACACTTGACAATGATGAAGAGCTGTATGTATGGAAGTGGGCGTGGAAAGTGAGATGTTCAATGTCAGTCCCATTTAAAATGAATAGGGAAAATTTGATATTTAACGATAACTTGTACGAATACTGTAAGTAATGAGCAATCAGACGATATATACCCTGGGAGGCGGGATTTTTTTAAGCAAGTTGAAATTTGAATGGTGTAAATCACAAGAACATATGTGGGCGCATTCTAGCAACTATATTGCTCGTGTATTTAAGTCAAGTGACAAGTTGCAATGAGTGCTAGTGCCGTCTATAAGGTTAACTACAAAGCGATGTTCAAGTGTGCTATCATCATAATTACTGTATGTCTCTTGGCTCTTATCCATGGGGCAAACTATTTTAGCAAGTCAAGTGTCATCACATTTGTTTGGGGGTTAAACATGGCATTCTTTTCAACGTGCGATACCAGTGAGTGCCTGTAACATGTCAGCTTCATCATCTTTACATGTGAGGGAATGTGTCGTAAATAAAAGCTGCGAGGGGCTGAAAGTTCACCTGGTGTGAAGAAGGCAACGAGGGGAGAGACGCCAAAGAACAAAGGCGGGGATAGGCCCTCGAGCTTAGTGATTGTGAGCTGAAGGAATGCTTCTCCCACACACCTTAAAGGGGGGAGAAAAAAAAACTTCAAAATGTACTACTACAGATTTAGGATTTGTTTTCCTCTTTTGAGTTCAAGGTTGAACATCTCCTGATATTTCTCTCCAAATCTGGGACATTCCGACTTGCAACCAACAGATGAAAAAGGAGATCCCTGTGCTGCACTTGTACCTTCACACCATTCGTTTCCAGGTCAGGTGCATCTGTCACACTGTCCAGACACCTCATCCATCTTGCAGGAAAGAACCAGCTTATCTCCAAACTTATCTCAACGGCAATAATTCCTACTTAAAGCTGTAGCCGCTAGCAAATGGCTGAACATGATGGGAATCGCAGACCCGGGTGGTACACCACGCCCACTCCAGCAGTCACACACACACTTCAATGTGCCGAAATCGTCGGAATTTCAGCCTCGGCCTCTAAACAGTAAATATTCTCAGATGTCTGCAGTCCTCCATGAAAGCAGACGGATTATCTTTGTGTTTACACAAAATAAGACATTTGCAAAACAATATTTCGGAGAACAATGATCAACATTTTTGCTCGTTTTCTGACACGTTAGGAACCAAACCAGTAACTGAATCATAGTCGATCCAAGTTTGGGTTTACCTTGTCAATTTGAAATAATGTCGTGTTTTTGAATAAAGGGATCAAAATCTAAAAGCTTTTTCTTGAGGTTTCTTCATCAAAGACTCAAAAAAAAAAAGATGAATCAACTATTAAACTACTTATTGGTTGGGGCCGACCCTAATTGGTCAAAATAATAATTGGCCAGAGATTTGCCAATTAAACTTAATAATAATAATTAATAGGGGTGTGAATTGCCTAGTACCTGGCGATTCGATTCGGATCACGATTCATAGGTCACGATTCGATTTGATACCGATTAATCCCGATAATAATCTATAACTTGATTATTGCGATTTTTGAGGGGTCAAATTTAGAAAATACTCATCAGTAAACTTGTACTTGTACACTGTAAATGACTATTATTTCTAATGAAACATTAAATGCTGTTCAGTAGGTATATGGGTAATAATTAAAGAACATGAATGGCTGACAGAAGGTGAATTACATCCTTCCCCATCCTCTCATATGCCCATCAAGATGAAATGTCTCTAAGTATATACATATAAGATCATAAGGTTTATTCATGCTGAGAATGCATTATTAGTGTTCAAACCGGCTTCCATTTCAGTCGAACTCTCTATCTGTCAATCATATATTTCAAATGCAACTCTGTCAAAGATGCCATGTTTTGACATGTGAGAAAGCCGCCTCTGGGATTTATTTATTTTATAAGTCATCACTTCGTGGAAAACAAAATAAAGAAGTAGAATGCATGTTATTTAATATTAAAGGGAATTACGCATAAATCACGTAAATAAAATAAATAAATAATTGAGGACAAAGTATTCATATTCATATTTTTGTTGTTGTAAGAGTTAAGGGACCCAAAAAAAAAAAGTTATTCTACTCATTATGTAATGAAACAATATATATATTCCAATGGCGAATATCGTAATCGGTGACCTGTTTGTGCACTTGTGTGGGTTGCTTTTTGCATGACATAAAAGAACAGCAGGGAAGATGCCGACTTCTCCCGATCATTCTACACGTCATACTGTACATCTGCGTTTTACCAACTGGCTGCTTTGTTTATAATTGCCGCTCTATTTGCTTTACCTCCTTTCCACACAGCTTTGATCCTGCTAACCTTAAGTGTGTTCACCGTAAACACGTACCCTCTCCAGACATTTTAATCACTGCAAAGCTTGATGCCAGGCATGTGCGTGGATGTTTAGCAACAGATGAACTTGCCAGTTACCAGCAAAGGCAGGGAGGATAACAGGCTCCCAGCGTGAGACGCATTGCAGTGCTATTTTGTTCTGGATCGGTCGGGATATTTAATTCATGCAAGTCTCTTTGATGCTTTATTAGATACAATTCCTTGGGCTGTAACACATTTTTTTTAGCAAAGCTCCTTTTGTTTGTCCATTTGAAAAATCACAACAACAACCTATTGAATTTCATTGTGAATCCAGACAAAGGCAAACTGACAAGACCCGGATTGATCATGTGAAGTGAGTTCTCCACATTATCAATCTGGAACTGCTCCAAAATGATCTGCTTGGGAAAGGCGGGACATACAGTATAAGACTTTGAGCTGATTGGGCGATGTGGCAACTTGCACTCATTGGGTCAAAAATGGACCGATCCTCTGTTTGGGTCAATTTGACTCAGCTTTGAGTCAAGAAGTTGGTCTTTTAGTGTAAAACAACTCATAAATATTGGTCAGATCCTTTACTTGGGTCAAAAAATGGGGTTATTTTGTAAAAAACAACCCAGAAAGTTGGGTCAAATTGACCCAAAAAGTGGATCAGTCCATTTTTGATCCATAAATGTATTACTTTTGGCCTAACTGTTTTTAGAGTAGTGCACACCTACCAAACTTTTGTTTTGCATAATCACAGCAATGCATGAAAAAGTGTCGTGTCGCACATAAAAAAAAAAAAAAAGCACAACCATCTTTACAAACTAAAAATGCACGAAGCGCATCTCGCTGTTTTTCTTTATAGATACAACTGTTGAACAAAACGAACATAAGCAGACTCAGTTTTACAGGCATTTTATTACTGATTTATTCTTCGGATTAAAAAAAAAATATATATATATATATATATATCAAAACGCCCAACTAATATGCTATTGGAATTTGGCTTTGCAAAGTAAAACAGATCTCACACGCACACACACACACACATGCACATACACACACACATACACACCCACATAAAAAAATAAAAAATTATTTAAAATATATATATATAAAATAAAAATAATAAAAACAATAAAAAAGAGAAAGCAATGATGATGACATGTCAAATCGGTAAAATTACCGAATGAACAATACTGAGCTCTCCAGAAAAAGAGAAAACAAAAAAAAACGGATCTATCAGAGTAAAAACTTCAGGTATAATTTACTGTGTACTTCAAATACAAATGGGTGATTCTAGTAAATAAAACAAATAGAGGACCTAGAAAGAAGAGAATGTAACATTGCTGGGCAAAGTAAGAGTTTCCATGAGCATTTGCCAAAATATCATTAAATGTTATGGGCACACAGCATGTTGGTCAGCACAGTGGGAGAATGACATCTTACACTGTGCAGGGCCTCTTTCTGGACCATGCAGACAGCTTCAAAAAGAACTTAACTGTCAGGGTAAAAAAAACAGCCTATCGTCTTAAACCAAAGTAAAAAAAATATATAATAATTTAAACACCACTCACTGTGAGATTTCGGTGTATGTATTACGGATAGTTATGCAACATTCCTTCCATATAAACAACAACAAGCTGATCCTAACAAGGAGGCAAGGTCAAAGGCTGTTAACGAGGAGAATCAGGAAAAATTCTATAAAACTAATGATGCATAGCGGCGACACTGTGACAGAAATGATGGAGTTCTGCTGCCCATGAGGGATGGTTCAAAGCCACTCCAACACTTGTCAGCACAGTTTATTACTTCCTTGAAATATCTGTAAAGGAGGAACCATTGAGCAAAAGAAAACTGTTTTAGAGCTGGGGGTGTAAATCTCTTTTAATGCTGCTGAACCCTGCGTTATAGTGCCGCTTCCAGAAACCGCTCGCTGTTTCTCCTTCCCCACGGTTCCCTCATTATACACCGTCCTGAAGAAATGGCTACCTTTTCACTTCGCCCTCTCGAATATTGCAAACTGTAAGCACTTTCCAAAGTTGTAACTGCTGCCATTGTGTCAGCCAAGAATCTGTCAATTGTAGTTAAGTTTTTCTGCTCTTTTATTCCTGTGGCTGTTGTTAAAGGAGGCCGCGACGCAGAGCCAAACTTGTGATACACAGAGGCATGCTGTTTAAGTACAAACTTGATATGGATATTGGCGATATCATGCAGCAGATTCTGCTGGCTACTGGCTGACAAAGTCAACTTCACTCAAAGTATCGCCACTTCCATCAAGCTTTGGATGTTTTTTTTCGTGCGGAGAGGAAGGATTTAGACGTGAGTCCTGAAGCCCTCCTCGAGCTCACCCCCAGGATAGGTTAGTTCCTAGTGGGATGTTTTTGTGTGGAGAGGCCAGCTCTCTTTCTTATCTTCCTGTCATCTCTGTGGGACAGCGGGGCATGACTCCTTCTCTGGCTCCAGAGCCACAGGCTTCCCCTGGACACCAAACCGCCGCGCCTGGCTCCATACTCTTTTTGTGAGGGTGGTTGTTTAGGGTGTGTCAGAGCCTATTAGTGCCAGAATGTGTGAAAAAAGCAGAGCTGGGTGAAGCAGAATTTGCTCAAATGTTTTTATGGCTCATTTTGCTCGTCTTATGTGCCAGCAGTGCTGGCTTTACCGCATAAAGCAGTGCAGGCGGAAAGAAACTTTTGGACAACCATGAAAGCGTGTGAAGGTCTGTTTGGTCTGTTCGGGATCAGCAGCTTACCTAAGACCATCTGAATTTTTCTGAGTTGGTAAACCACATCCCACTGATGTTTTAATCAGATTAATAAAGAGCACTAGAGAAAACTCAAACAACCACTAGCACACATTTCTGGCCAAGAAATGTCATCTGGGTGTCTGCACGTAGATATTGAAAACGTTGCTTTTTACAGTATGCATGAAAAGTTGTTCGTACAGGTTTCTTCAAGTTAAATTTAAGTATTTTTAAGATCTATTTAAGACCGTTTTTCTATTTCTTGACTGCAGTATATTGAGTAGGCTAAATGTGAGACCAATGTGAATCTTGACCGCAGACAACAGGCTAAGTGGAGGTGTGAAAAATCAACATCAGTTTTGACTAACACTGAAGTTGGGTTGCATTATTTTTCCACATAAATTTGTTATATATTATATATCTCATACTAGGGATAGGCAAAGTTGGCTATAGACTCGCTTGAAAATAAGCAATATAAATTAGAACTCAACAATAAATAAAATAAGTAAAGATCAGGAATAGTCATCTCCTTAGCTCGAGATCCACTAGAGATCATAGCTGCGCTGGGATGGAGATGGGGCAGCAGCACGAGCAGCTAGCTGGCAAGTGTTAGCTGCTGTTGCTTCGCTTGCATTAGCATCTCGCTGGCATCCTTTAAGACCGACATATCAAAATTCACTGACTTTTTGAGGTATTATTTCCAAATTCAAAAACTCAATGATTTTGAGATTTTTTTTAAGACCCCACAGGAACCCGTAATAAAATGATGAATAGCAGCATTTATGTAGATTGTTCCTCTAACAGTGGTTCTCAACTCCGGTCCTCGAGTACCCCTATCCAGCCTGTTTTCCATGCCTCCTTCAGCCAACCCAGTTGAGGATTGTTATCAGGCTGATCGTTTAAAACACCTGGATGAATAGAGGTACTCGTGGACCGCAGTTGAGATGAATCACTGCTCTAGGACATATAGTAGTCGGAAAAAGCTCCGTTGTGGACCACTGATCCTGCACGCATCTGGGAGAACAATAATATGGAAGCAGGACTAAACAATCTGGTATGCACCAAATGTAGGTAAAAGAAACTGTAACTTAAATGCGTAGCTTCAGACTCCTGCATCTATGGTGCTGCTTCATGTAATATATGTATCAACTTTATGTCCTCCGTGCCACTGCTCTATGTACCGCGCACTGACACTTTTGACCTGGCTCCTGCATCTGCGGCTTTTGGTTAGTGTAAGCAGTATGCAACTGAAAGCTACCAGGTCACCTTCATGTGATGTTTGCAGGGAAAGATGGACCAATTAATCTGATTATAGCTTCAAATCCTCTGACATGTAAAGGCCCTTCTGTTGCCATGTGCAGTGCAGATGTGTATGAGTCAGTATGTACCTGTGTGTATCATAGCAAAGGTATGGCTCCGTGCCGGCTAAAAATATACACTGCGTTCTCTAAGATTTATGACAAACGTCAAATGGCATTTTGCAAATATGAATCAGTTTGATGAATAGGCATGAGATTGTTGATGTGAGAGATGTAAGGAGCTGTAATGGCATATAAGCAAAAATGTGGCCATTGTTCAGAAGGCCTAATTAAAATACGTGGTAAAATAGTAAATGGTCTGTCAAAGACTGCAGTCTGTTTAAAAACACAACACCCGTGCTCTGAATGGCTTTAAACAGCCACTTTTCATTGGCAAGGCTATATGAAAAGGGCGATCCTTACAGTGTCAATCTTGAGATGCGATTCAGTCACAGCTCCAGGACTGAGCGAATGTTTGTACCACTGACTGCAGCGGTCTATGAGGAAGTGGAATGGGGAGCTGACAGACAGAGCCCGATACGGCACTTCCACTCGGGTCCAATCCCAAGCAAACCCCGGTGCTGACAGCCAGGATATAGCACTCATCCATAGGACACAGCCCAGGCGCTGGGGCCCAGGAAAGGAGAGCAAGGAGAGCAGGGAGAGGGCCGTTTGGCTGATGATAGAGACAAGAAGTTTGAGGGGGGAACAGGGGGTGGGGTACAGGATGGCGGTTTGGTGGCACGCACCGCTTACCGCCTCCGAAGCAACATGACCAGGAGGAGAATCCACAGACTATGTCGCCTGCCAACAGCATGTCCAATCCTTGGCCAAGTGACAGACCCACTTCACAAACACGCAAGCGGCAGCGCTCCTCACGCAGTCATTTGGTTACACACACGCGAGCCATTTCACACAGGAATGCAAAACACACGATCAAATGCAGAGATAAACACAATGTATTAAGAAACTGCAAAGACGCATTCAGTGCAAAGCCTCTTTAAGTGGCATTTTTCCTGTAACCATATTTCACGGTTATTGAGCAGATTCAAGTTTGAGGGGGAAACTGTTGAACACAGTCATAACAGATGGTCGCCCCACTCCTGTCTCACTGGCACTATGTCATTACTGACATTAAAATTCACACAAAACATTCATCTAAAAAAACGTGAACATTTTGGGTCGCTGAACCTCTCGAGCCAGATGAGTCGATAAACATGACCTCATCAAAACTTCAGCCCTCTGGTATTTGTTGCAAAGCATATCCTTAGAAGTGACTGCAAGCCAATAAATAATGTCGTCTAAGTGTGTGCCGTGCAGAAGCACTATGGCGCGATGGAGGTTGAGAGGCCACTGGTGACCTCTGCTGCACGCTGCGAGAGGGCTCCATGCAGAGTCAGAGATGTCTCTCCAGCTGGGATCACAACACAACTTTGGAGCTCCGGTTTCACGGAACAGCTCCGGCCCGGGTTGGGATGGCGCACCCCCGCGCGCTTGGGCCTGCAGGGCTAACGTGAGGCAGACAGATACTCAGGGGGCAAGTGTGCTTACTCAGCCCACCTACTCTCAGGAGGAGGTAGTGACATCTATTGAGGCCAAAGACTGATTGGGGGCTCCATGCGATGGCATATTTTGTTCTTTTTGTGTTGTGGTAGAGTTTTCTTCAACTGTGAGCCAACTGCAGCTATTTCTGTTGAGCAATTGAACTGCCCCTGTGCGGGCAGACTTATGGAGCTATTCTTATACTAACAAACAGAATTACACATTAGATGGCCAAAAGTGTAAAGACAAAGGTGCTAATAATCTATTAATCGCTCCAAGTTTAGTTCTCCTCAACCCCATTTGGGATAAACAAGAAAATAAATTGTGAATCAGCCCATGAGAGCCGATGCATTAAGTTTTAAACAAAAAGCTCCACGGTACTTGATAAAATGTATATTCTCTGACTTCATAGCGCTTTCAATTCTCACAGCCATAGGCTACATGTTGGCAAAGCGAGCTGTAAAAGATCACATGTGCTCAAAAAACACTGAAAACTCTTCAGGTTTTATCCCTTTAATCCATCAGCCTCTAAGAGGCACAGGATCAGTTTGCAGGAGTCATGGAATTCCCCATAAGATGTATTTGAAGCAGCTTTCAGAGAAACATTAATATGCTGCTAGCAGAAGAAGAAAGGTAACGGAGCCGGAGGAGGAACTAGGTGTGTACAGCAGGGGAGCAGGGCGTAGAAGATCAGTATCATTGGTACATTAGGATGAAATTCCCTTTCTGATTTCAACTGCCTGTTATGTTGGGTCTTTAGATGCTAGTTGCCTGGTTGAGGCTGGAGGAGGGACACTCATCTTCTCGACACCCTACTCCCAACTCCCCCATCACCAAGGCTTTAATGCGGACTCTTCACATCTGCCTTGGCTTACATCAGCTCCTACCAAGTCCCCAACATCTTAGCCTCCCTCCCACTTCTTCACTCCCCCTTCAGGATCATCCAAATATTTCCCCTGGCTGCTTTTTGAAGCTTCCATGGGTCACGGGACCTTATGCACAAATCATGCTGGTTTGCAGTGGGGGGGCTGGTCAGAGAGTCAGACTCAAAGAAACCCAATCTGAACTCTTTTCTTACTGGGTTACTTTTCTTGCCAAGAAAGCCATCAACAGTCAGTAGGCGGATGCTAAGCAGCGTATTTTCAGAGCTGTCACTGTAGATGCCATCCTGGCAGCAGATTGCAGCCATATTCCCAAGCCACACCAGGCGGACAGACAGAGAGTAAATTCAGTGAGTGTGACAGCCTGCAACGGTTTAACATGGGGTTTAGCCCCAAATACATGCTCTGGGTTTATGTTGATGGATGGATAACCAAATCCATCTCATTGTTGGCAAGAAAACATAGATGTTAGTTTTTACACTGTCACACCAGGCAGATAAGATGATCTACTGAGAAAGGATCTCAAACAAATGCAAACTTAACGAATGTGTGCTTCTGTGAGCTCCTCAATAAAAAAAAAAATCTGACTGTAAGACTTATAGAAATACATCGAATCCTAGAGTGTGGAAAGATGATTCAGCGTGAAGCGTTCCGCCGTCCTGCAGAGCTCTGGTTGAGTAGGAGATGCTGGGCAGGAATCTGCAGTGCTGTTTAAAGTAATCACATTGGTCTCACTGCATCTGATCTGCAGTCTAACAGACTTCCAAACAGTTGAATGAGTAAATAAATTGCCCCGGGGGACTCCCGCGGGAGATGGATTACCACAAGGGTGCGCACACAAAGGAGCTGATGCCCCACAACCCGATGTGAGCTGAAGACAAAAGCCAGCGCTGGACCTTGACCAGCGAACCGGCAAACTTTATTAATCTCATCCTTGACTGAGATGCGTGGTTTTGCAAGTCAGAGATGAGCATATCATCTATGGTGTGTAGAAATTATACCAGTGGGATTGGATGCAAACACAAAGACAAAGACAACACCTTCTTGCCGATATTTCATCATCACATGTTGGCGTGTACGTATCCGCTCGGGTGCATAGACCACATAAGACGCGTCTCATGCTCACTTGGCTGTGGAAGCCAGGTCTCGGGGGGGACTAAGGGCTGTGGCATTCTGTGGCCCGGCCCCATTCTGCCCTCTTTTTTGGGTCTGACACAAATAAAAGGATTAGGAGCCCCCGTTTCCGTCAGACCCTCTTTTCAAGACAAAGCTCCGACCAGCTTAGTGTCACACTTAATGATAAAAGTGCAGATCACCGTCAGTCACTTCGGAGCTGGAATACCGGTTTGGGGGGGCTAATCTCCTTTGATGAAGATTAAAAGTTGTAAGGAAAGACAAAGAAATGTGTTTTGTCGTATCTGTACAAATATCTAGAATGATCTAAAATCTAGAGTTAAAATCAGGGCCGGTGGAAGGAGCGTAGATAACAGACAAAGAAGGAGGATGGCGGGTTAGTGCACGCACATTTGCCCCCCCCCCCCACCAAATGTGGGGTGCACGTTGGCAAACATACCGCTCTGCCCATTGCCATGTCGAGCTAGAATGTGTGACATGAGTGTGAGAGTAAGCCTTGAGCACACAAGAGTCTGAATGCAGCACTTGCCACTGTGATGCCAGTCCTCTCGAGTGTATCTGTGAAAAGCCTACGTGTTGGAAAAACATTCCAGGCTGGGATCACATATACTCGGCTGGGGCCAGCAGTGACACCGTTAACCAGCAGCAGAGGCCGAGTCTCCATTTCTCAGGTACGTTTCACCGGGCTGCCTGAAGAAACACGTGGGGGCTTTTTCCAAACAAATATGCCTCAGACGTGAGCAGAATGAGACAAACGGATGTGAAATGGTATAGCAAATGTGGCAAAAATTTGCACCAGCACACCCATAACAAGCGCAGCAAAGATCTAGTCACATTCTATCATCTCAATTCTCTGTATTTAAATGCATAATATGGCAAATTATAAGTGAAAACATTTGCTCAGAGAGATGCAGAAGCAGTATTTCACACATTTCCACAAAATCTAATTTGTAAATTGCTTTAATGGTTTGTGGTTGCTTTCGCTTTTGTTATGAAAAGTTGTCATGCTGTGAAAATAAACCTGAAGGCCTGAGGACTCGGAGCCAGTAATGAAAACGACTGTTGCCAAGTCGAGGACTTTCGCTCTCCAGTGTCACTGATTAGCTTCCCCGATTGACTGACATGTCCCACTGGCTGCCTAACAGCCGGCTTTAGTAGATGAGGTTAAATTGTGGCTACCAACAAATTGCATGCTTGAGTTCCTCTGCAGCCCTCCGCTATCATGCAGTGTAATGTGAGCACACCAGGCAGGTCCCTCTGCAGATCCTTCTCCTCCCCTGTACCACTGCACCTACCCACCCATCACACAAACACACAAAGCCACACGGCCCTCTTTTCCACATCCTTCGCCACTAGTCTGGCCTCTAAAGTGGTGATGGCATTACCATGGCTGAGCCTCTGTGGCTTCACAAAGCATCCTGCAAAATGCTTTGTCTTCCATAAAACACACACACATATTGTATATATATTTGTATTTGTGTCCATTGAAAAACACCTCATCATATATTGGAAATGCCACAATAGAAATAAACATTTTGAAAAACATTTAATTTAATAATATAAATACTTGTCATTTTTTTTAAGTCTGTTGTCACCTTATTGCTTCCACAGAGCAAATAATGTATAATGTACACTCTTAAAATGCTGGGTCAAAAATAACCCAATATTGGTCAAAAATTAGACTGACCAGCAACTTTGGTCAATTTGACCCAACTTTCTGGGTTGTTTTGTACAAATTATAAATATATAACACCACAAAAATCAGTTTTTTATACAAAAAACACAAGTTGGGTAAATTTTAGCGAAGTAGCTGGTCGGTCCAATTTTTGACCAAAATTGGGTTATTTTTGAATCAGCAGATTTAAGGGTGTGTTAAACATGAGGATATTAATTTTTTTATCGCTCACTCCCAAAACAGTTGGGTTAAAAAATAACCTAATTTGAATAAAAAAGGACCGACCGTGCAACTTAGGTCAATGTCACCCAGCTTTCTGGGTTATTCAGCACAAAACTGTCCCAAAATTTGGTTTTGTATAAAGCAACCCAAAAAATGAGGTTGGGTTATTTTTGACAAAACAGTTTTTTCACTCTTAAAAACGCTGCTTCAAAAATAACCACATTTTGGTCGAAAATTGGACTGACCCATTATGTGGGTTAGTTTGACTTAATTGTTTTTATAAAAGCTCCCAAAAAAATTGGTACACAAAGTTGGGTCAATTTGACCAAATTAGCAGGCTGGTCCAATTTTTGACCAAAATTGGGTTTGTTTGTTTGTTTGTTTTTTACCCAAATTTGGTTAGTTTGACCCAACATTCTGTTTTGTTATGTTTTTTAAACAACCCAAATTTATGTACAAAACAGCCACAAATTGGGTCAATTTGACCTAAGAAGGACCCCCTCCCCCTTTTTTTTTTACCAAAAAAAGAAGAAGGTTATTTTTGTGTTATTTATTGTTGGGTCACTTTGACCCAATTTTTTTGTACAAAACAACCGGATTTTTTTTTATACAAAACAACCCGAAGTTTGGTCAAATTGCAGGTCGTCCTTTATTTGTTTTGTTTTGTTTTATATTTTTGACCCAACGGTTTTAAGTGAGTAGATCACAAAATTGTTTAAGATGTAACATTGCACATAATACCACCGGTAGCAAATAGGCCTAAATTTGTTGCATAAAAGGAGCAGTTATAGTGAGATGACAGAAGACGCATCCGAGTGTACTGCTTGGACAGGCCAGGCCATGTTGACATAGAACCCAATACTTCCTTACAGAGGAACAGGGTCAGTTGCAGCTAGCTGCTCTCCGAGCACAAAAAATCCCAGCAAGCTGAAGCAATATTATGCAGCTTAGCGTTTCTAACATTAGAGCGCTCTCATTTTTATTTACCTAGTAACTGTGGTTAAAGACACCTTTTTATCCTTTTTAGGGTACATTTTGAAAACTCAAATAGAAAAAAAGGTCTTCCTCAAAGGAACAAACAAAGATGACGGTAGAAAAATGCTTGGTTGTTTCTGTAGTCGAACGGAGGACACGCTTTAATTAACTATAAAACTAGCCCGCTGGGTAGACAACACAAAGTGCATCCAGGTTTTTTTATTTTTATATCTTTTGTTTTTGGTCTATGGGCAAGAGCATGTACATAGGCCGCACGGGAGTGTCCTGGACTGAGTAAAAAAGACACACACACACACACACACACAGAGTGGGGCAGCTCACAGAGAAAGCCAGCCGTCAGCATCTATCCGGCACACTGCTGCAGCGTCACAAGCTCAGCTAATTAAAAAACAACAAGTTCACAGGAGGGTACTCCAAACAGTTCTAAAAAGGCAGCTCTCAGCACACTTGGGGATCGTCCAGCATGCATGGGAGGTGAGACCGATTGGGGGAGCTCCACTTTTATGGCTTCATCACTTCTGTTTTGATCTACTCCTCATACTATCGTGACCTGATATGAAATTTGTCTTACAAGGTGTGCATAAAAAAATATAATGGTGTATTCAGAAAATGCTGTTGTTGTTGCGATTTTCGGCATAGGGGTCACCACAGTGAATAAAATATTTGAACACACAGCTTGATGGTAAAACATTATTGTGCATCCACAGGTGCTTTTTGTAAGTTATTTGGTGAGGGTTACATTTGTGGATGTAGCCCATGGCACTTTCTAACAAGGCAGTCTATTAGAAGGGTGTTGCCCGACATCTCGGCCCACTGATGGCCTCACTTCATGGATGCTTGCTTAGAGGGAAGGTCCCTCTCGGGAAAAGATCTTCTTTCTAATGACGCCTGATTGACCTGCGAGCACCAGGGTGAAAACACAAACTCTCTGAGGGTGGTGTAATTCCAGCGCCTGCCTCATTTAAGCTCGTTTCTCTCGACGGCGCTGACTACCATCCACCCCGAAGGCTCTGAACATGGTCACCCAAAAATGATATGCGTTTAAAAAAGGCCCCGATTTCTGTGAAGCACATGACATTTCCATTTGGCAATTTTGATGAAAATAAAAGCCGTCAAAGATATTTCACCTTCACATAAATTTCTATTTCCTTAAATTTAGGTCAAGACGGCAACAATAAACAAACACGGGTCAGCGGCAAGGTGTTAAAAAAAAAAAAAAACATGGGATAAAAGGATAATAAAATCCAATCTTGTTACTATATAATTGCACTATATGGAGCAAGACAGGTTGAACCGTATTGGTGGGAGTTTTAATAACACGGTACACAATTGTTTTCCCCTGTCTGCACTTAAACCGGTACCAAAGGTGTGAAAAAAGACTGCTTGCCAATTCCTTGATTTATTATAGCTGGTGAGAGCTGATTACGGAGCATGAATCAGTTGCTGTAGGAATGTAATTAGGCAGGAGAACCTAGAATGCTAGGAGCTCTCTTCGCAGCCCCGAGCAGTTTGTGGGCTGACAAATGCATCTTAAATGGATGTCATAAAAGTCAAAAAGGTGCCAATTACATCCTTAAATATCCCATCACTGCAAGTGGAATAAACAGGAAAAGGGGAACACTGTCTATCCACACGTGTGAGTGTATGACGGAGGGACCCTCCGCTTAGCTTTGACCATAAACATGAAGGAGCAGCGGCTTGAAAAGAGTGTGAAGAATTAAAAGATGTGTTGAATAACAGCGTGTGAGAGCAGGACGGCGCCCAGCGGGTTGTTGTTGTTCAGCTCTGCTCGACTCTGATTTGATGTGCCACACAAGCTGACGCCATTCCAAACGGCAAAGGTAGCAAGGACAAAGGGAGTTGTTATCATGAAGTGGAAAGATCCAACACACTCGTGTATAATTTGCTCTTATTTCTTTACAAACACACTACACAACTACAAACAGGCCTAAAAAAAAAAGGAAGTCTGAGGAAGAGATCATTGTCTCTCTCTCTCTCTCTCTCTTTCTCCCTCTCAGCTTCCACCACCTCTGAGCCTTGACGCCATGACTCCGGTATCCCATAGTTACTGCTATGATTTTTACCCCCATTGTTATCCTGCAACTACACTGCCACAAAGCTGCGTGAATGGCACACACACACGCACACAGCCATGGATGTAACTCTTTGTTGCTAGCAAGGTGTCTCGCAGAGAGCCACCTATACATGTCTCAGTAATGGAAGGTGAATTATTCAAAAGGACGCAGACAAAAAGCTGAACATTTGATGACAAGCGTGAAAAGCGCCCATGCAATGAGAAACATTGAGCACCCCCGGGTCCTCAAGGCCACCCCCCAAAAAAGCATTGTTAAATCTGTTGCTAAACCACAATATTGCCTCAATGTTATGTGATAATATAGGGAATGTAAAAACAATAATTTATAACAGAGACTATCAAATGTATATAAAAGCTCTCAATTTCATTATTTGATTTTAATAAAGCTATAGAGTTGGTTTGCAGTCTTAAGAAATTATCAAATCATTATTGTACCTAAAAAGCAAAATGTCCCTTTTTTTGAATGGGGACCTCATAGTCCGACAGTATTGAACAAGTCGTGCAAACTACGCTGTCTAATTATGACACGTGCTCTCTGTGTGAGGGAGTGTTGCACATGCACAACGCTGGAATTCTAATGATTCCATTTAATCAAGAAAATCGTGTTAGCGCAATGACAATTCACAATTGGCTCTGTATAAACTATGAAATGACACACGTCCATCTTTGGTCGGCCGCGTGTTGAAACGGATGAAAAAATATGATTCAAAGTATTATTATTTTTTTAAACATGCAAAAGACGAATATGCAAACGTAAATGTCTGTACAGATTTAGGAGAAAAGAAAAACGTAGATGGCTTTCCAGACACATTTTTTTAATAGCACAAAGTTAACGGAAAGAAAAGAGACGATTCCAGCATTGTAGGCCGATAGGCTTTTGGATCGTCCCTTTTTGTTAAATGTAATAATAATAATAATAATAATAATAATAATAATAATAATAATAATAATAATAATAATAATAATAATAATAAATATTTAAATATCTGAAATCCATTCCAATTTCAGATTACCAATTGCACAGGTTTTGTACATTTCTAAAACTGCGCACCATAAATTCCCTTTGTTTTAGTTAAATAATTGTTTTAATTAAAATTAAAATATCAAACATGTTTTAGCACAATTCCCGAATGAGACCTCCAACATAAGCCGGCCTGCGAGCAGGCCATATCATCAGCTAGCATGCCCCCCAAAACGCGCTCACACGCGAAGAAAAAGAGGACACATTTCAGCGAAAAAGCAGTTCTTACTGTTGGTAGTCGTGCTTGCAGTAAAGTTTCCTTTCTCTGAAGTAGCAGCTGGTGATGAGAGGCTGTTGACACACTGTGCACTGCAAACACTCCTCGTGCCACGACGACTCGTTGACCCTCATCAAGAAGCGGTCAGAGATGGGACGGTGGCATCCTTCACACACGGCCTGGTGGTGACAGTCTGTCCCTGGGAACACAAGTTAAAGTCTCGTGGGTGTGTATGAAAACACATGTTAAGTCTAATTAAATTCAAGGCCCATATACAGATTCACACACCCATCCAATTAAATGTTAGGATGCGCCTGACAATTAACGCAAACGAACACAACTAGCTTAAGTTCACTTGTACAAGCGTTGCTATTTATTTTTTATTTGTATTATTATTTTTACGAGTCACTCACCTATCATGACACCGAGCGTTTGTCCTGATCGCAGCGGATGCTCTTCTATTTTTATGCCGTCCAACATGATGCACGTCTCGGATTGTTCCCTCACGGGAAGCGGTTCCAGTGACACAGGACCTGTTGCAATAAGATCCGTAACACACACACACACACACACACGCACGGGCGCAGTCAGATCAGAGAATCAGCCGACAAGCCGACTCACAACGCGGCCGCGTTCGGAACCTGTTGAGCAGCCACAGCTACCACTTTGAGCGACACATAAACAATCCACTTCGGTCATGTGTGGATCGGTCATAAAATAAAAGGACAAAGTAGGAGCGCTCGCTGTCACCTGCAAAAATCAGAACCGCTTATACGTGTTGTTCGAGAGCCGAGTGCGTCGGAGCGGATTTGAGGGTCCAATCAGAGTTGGTCCAAGGAGAAGACAGCAGACAACGAGGTCCAAAGACAGCAGAGTGGAGATGTCCCGGCACCGAATCATGCAGGAGGTTGCTTACTTGCTTGTGTTCGTGTCGCTGTTCAAGTCTCTCATCGTGATTGAGGCGAGTGGAACCTCCCACTCGTGCATGCTTGGCTGCACTTTTTTTTTCACTCCCAACTCAAAGACGTTAGGATGCTATTGGAGCATAGTGCATGTGAATCCACGCAGCCAACAACAATAATATTGCATAAAATAATGGTTATCGCGATAATAGATCGCGCAATTATAACGCTTAAAAATAAAATGACACGTTGTAACCTTAAACAATAAAATCAACTTAAATATTAGGGCAATAGCATGAAATCACAATATCCCCGGTGTGTAATTAATTTATACTGATATTTTGTAGATTATAATGACGTGCGTGAGACAATCAAATCAGCTGGAACTGGAAGCTGATGTCTCCTTTCAGAGGATGCACCTGGTGATTAGAAGTGATAACAGGAAGGTTATGGCTCAACAACAAAAAGCAACAAAACACCAATAATAATAATAATAATAATAATAACAATAATAATAATAATCTAGACAAGAAGCCGAATATTTAATAATAAGCGTTTTAAAAAAAAAAGCTGTACTGCCGTCATACGTGTTTACATAAATCCAAATCAGTTGCTATCCACACGGAGCGAATTTTGTTTTTACTTACATAAAACATGTTATGGACAAACACAATTTAAGCACATGCAGCTCATTAGCTCCGATGGTAACATTAATTGAAATTTTAAAAAAATGGCGTCGTTTTCATTTATAGAAAGAAAAATGCACGTATAAGAAATCTAAAATTAAGGGTCTGACTGTCATCATTATAGCGAATAATTGTTGCTATAAGACTACTACTACTACTACTAAAACCACCACTATAATAATAATAATAATAATAATAATAATAATAATAATAATAATAATAATAATAATAATAATAATAATAAATTGAATGAAATAATAAGATATGCTTTGAGAGTCCATTCAGTCTGTGTTTTTTTTTCGAGGCCTTCGTGGAGCATCCGGACGGTGACCTGCAGCCCACATTCGAAACAGTGAAGTAGATTGGTGGGTGCGCCCTCTGCTGTTCACCACAAGAACTGCAAAAATCATGAAACGACTGGAAATGCAAATCCTATTCGGCAATAATCTAATAAGAAGGTGAAAAAGCCTTAATGGTTTCATTGAAGGGCACAGATGCTCCTCCAAAATGTGGCCACCTGACAATCATAAAGTAGAGTCCCTTGTTTCCAAGACTTTTCTCAGCAGGGGGTCGATTCAAGCCTTCCACTATATTAGATTATGGTACCACTGAACAGCATTATGAGCTGATATCAATACATTTTAATCAATACACTTGGAAAAACAAACTGCATAGAGGCAGACCTCATGCATGCACATATCTATTCACCGCCATTCAACTGTGCAGGTCACTTGTGTGAATGAGATCATTAATTCAATAAATCAATCGTGCTTTAATGAGCCCCTGCTTGACAAGCCCACGCTTTACACAGGGCAAAAAATAAATAAAAAATGTAGCAGCAGCACAGGTGTGGGGAACTCAACTATAGAAGTGATTGCTAAGTTGAACCATATACGTCCCATGCAAGCAGCCACAACTGCATATTATGTTGCGTGCGGCCATGCAGAAGGTAAGAAAACGTGCCATGTAGTTTGTTCAATAGGCTACAGTTCGGAGGACAGTGCACCCCCGCGTGCATGAATAATTTAACGTCTAAACGCGGCACCTGCATGCTTGTTTGATTACAAACGGATTTGATGTTATTATTATTTTTAACCCGACAGATATAAATGCAACTTTATTTAAGGCAATGCATTGTTTTAAGAAAACGTGTGTGATTTGGCAACCGTGAATGCTTTAAATTAGCCTATAGGCCTATAACATTTGTCAAAATTGGCGGTCAACAATTCGATTCAAACATTTACTACACGGAATAAAACTAAGAATAGCCTATCTACGTATAACTGCATGTAAAATATCTATTGTAACGGAAGTACTTTGTGAGGTATAGCAATCACAAACAATATCCCGAGGCTATAGTCAAACACAAACAAAACAAGACCGTGTCATTTTAAAATAAAACAAAATATGCAATGCAAGTATTTGTTTGGAATGATCCGTCCAGTCCTAAAATTAAATACAATTACGGGGGTAGGCCTACACAAATGAGCAAAGACATTGTGGAACCCTAAATTGTAGAGCAAGAGTTAATGATGTTTAAACTCACTTTGGATGTTTATTTATTTATTTGTTTGTTTATTTTTTTAAGATCGGTCCAGTTGTAAAACACGCGTATCTGCACACATCTATTGCACTGAACATCTTCAAAGCAGATTTTATTTTTCTTGTCAGAGATATATGAATTTAAACGTACGGCTAACTGTAGACATACATAATTGTCAAAAGAAAAAAAGTCCCGAAGGGAGCTATTTTGTCATCATTCCTGGAGTTGTGGAGACTGCGCCGCTCTTATCTCGTTGCGAATCAGCGCCGATGCCTATTGGAGGGTTGCTGCAATTTGTGACAAATCAGCTGTAATTGGATCAGTCCTTTGCGCACAAGTCACGGAACATGCAATTTTAATTTCGAACGTCTGACCACAAAGAGGCTCCACCAAACTGGGCCCAGTAGGCCACGCTCTTTAGTTCCCTTTCACCTGGCAGGGAAAAACATTTTAGATTGACACATGCGCGGTTCGTTTGAGGTGAAAAATAGGCTACTGACAGAGTTGTTATTTAAAATAAATAGCTTCGGTGCCATTATAAGGCGAGAGAAAACACGCAGGTTGCATGGTGTCCCCTCTTAATAGTTCTCCCGTCATTTTTCAGAAACACGTTCTCCTTCATTGAATCAAGAAAGGCTGAAAAATGATAACGCCCGCAGATTTGACAAAATCACCTCCATTTGATAATCCTGTATGGAAGTAAGCTTGCATGTTATTTCTACGCCCCCCCCCCCCCTCCCCTGTCGTCGCGTGTAGCCGAGCTGCTGTAATTAAAACGCGTAGTGTGCACATTATCTGCATTGTAGTCCACAAACACGGACATTGAAATGTTAATCATTATAGACGACACGAAACCAGACAGGCCTACCCACATATGCATTTGAATCGAAATACGTTTTTTTTATCGTCTGAAAATAATACATATCTAAAATATAAACCCGTGCATATTTTTGTTATCACGACTATACACTTATAAATTATTGATACAGAATAACAGTGTAAGCATAAATATAGTCGGAATTCTGCATTCAAACATTGATTATAAAAAACAAATGACTGCTTTACAGTCTATTAATTTTTTTTGTTAGAAAAGACGTTGTGCTATAGAGTGTATAAATACATAATGATTATTGTGAGTGTTAAGTGTGTTTTATTATTATAATTTTAAACACATTTATTTAAAAAAATAAACACACATTCTTGTAAAGCTCTTCGAGTTTTTGATAGTCTTGTGACAGTGAGTGACTGACTTAAATACTTTGATTTGATATGTCAACGTTATTTGAAGCCATATTTAACCTGATGTCTGAACTAGCTACAACATTGCCTCCTGCTGGGTAAAGGTGGATAATACAACACGTTGTGCTAGAAGTTAAACAACTGGGAACTGCGCCAATTAATCTTTGTCAAAATTCAAGATACTAAATAAAACCAAGGCCAAACCTAGACATATACAAATTATAAATATTCCGTTTAATATTTAGATTGTATCTTATTCCACCGCAACACTCATGAATAGGACGAAACATTGGCATTGAAATGAAGGAATTAATGAATAAATAAGTAAAAAAAAAAAAAATAAGTAAAAAAAAATAAGTAAAAAAAAATAAAAAAAATTAAAAATTAAAAATTAAAAATTAAAAAAATTAAAAAATAAAATAAAATAAAAATAAACATAAAATATGAATTCTTTTTTTCAAACTCTAAGGGGTAGTTAGAAAAATTAACTTTAAAAATTAATTAGTCCAATACTGTTTCATAGGTCTGTAGATTATAAATGACTCACAATTAGAATTACAGTATTCCGAAATTGTATGACAGTCATGCAAGTTTCCATACATCAAAATGTGCATTAAATGTGTCTTTATATTCTCTATGCTGCAGTGCACACATTATATGATTTTACAGCCTACTCACATACCAATATTTAATAGTCATATTTAATAGTAATATTTTCAAATGATTAGCACTTCATACTTTGTTTTTATGTTTGTTAGACAATATGAAATACAAAATTTATAAGCACATATCAGTCAGCCAAGACACTAGTATATTAAAAAAACAGATTCTAATTAAGCATTTTTTTATCACACATTATTTGTATGTAAACGTCTCCCATGTTGAAATAGCCAAGCATAAAGTCCTATTATTTATTTATTTTAAATATTGATTATTTAAAATTTTATGTCATCATATTGCACACAATCCAAAGATAAATACACTGATTTCATGGCAGTCATATGCAAATGTAATCTAAACAAGATTTCTTAAATTTGTTTGGGAAAAACATAAACAATGTTAACAACATACATTTTGTCACAGGTTTGTTTATAGAAGCAATGGCCCTACACTTCTTGTCTTGTAAAAAAGATCAAAGTGCATAATGGTAAGTCAAAAGCAGCTTCAGAGCAACCACGTAAGTAACACAATTTATATGTGTTGCCATTCAAACTCCGCAGTACGAGTGCATAAACGATCCCAAACAATGGCAAATACATGTTCTAATTGGCAATTTAAAAAAATTATACATACCGTACCTGGCTAAAAAACTTCATATATTTTGCTGTCTGCTACTGAGAATGCAAAATGGCTGCCAAATCCGGGCACTTCAGCTCAGTTCTTTAATGATGCTCCCTCCAGTGGTAACAACGGCAATGACAGCTTGAGTGACACGGAAGGACCATTTCTATAATACAAATGTGTAAACCAAAAAAGGCACAAAGATCTATTTTTGTTTGTTTTCATGCAAATGCATATAAAGCAAAGAATAGGGGGAAAATCATCTATAACATGTAATATAATTAACACCGAAATATAATAATCACCTGAAGAAAGCATGTTGCAAATCTTGAAATTTCATTTGTGACACACAACGCTGAAGACCTTTCGGTATTGAAAGAGGGAAAAATATTAATAAAAAAATATTACTTATAATAATAATAAATATTTACTTTTTTGTTTTTGTCTTACATACAAAATACATTTTGAATGATAACAACTGCCAAAACTTAAATACTTATATCTAATTCATTTATTTGTAACTGTTATTGATGACATTATATGAAAATGACCAAATGATGCAATTATAAATATACGTAGGGTGTTTCAAAAGTCACTTGTAGTTTTGTATTGCTTATTTTAACATTAATTAATACATAAATGAAAAAACACAAAATGATGAAATTCACAGGGTAAAACCTAAATTAACTGAGAATAGCACCCGCACCATTTTTGATTTGGAATGTTCATCAATAAATCAGTGGTGTCTCCCACTTCTTTTGTAGCAATCAAGCCACATTTCACGCATGCCTGTGGCCTTGTTCCATCGCCTTCCAACGATATAATTTAACAAGAAAAAAACAAAACAAAAATCACAAACTGTACTATTCATTCAGGAACACACAAACCTCATACCAATAATACTCTGGGACAGTTACCTCGGCATGCTTCAGGAATTCTGTGTGCCCGAAACTGTCAGCACGGCAACAAGTCATTTACCAACAAGATGGTGTCCTGCAGATCTCGTCTTCACTATAGCCTACTACAAGTACACACACGATAGCCAAACAAGTCTCTATCTGGACACACAAAGAAAGACCTGCAGCTGGATCATACCAGACAAAATGGACCCATGGGCTCCAAATGTCTCCAAGATACACACACCCACGTGTAATTTCACTTTCTCTGACTGTTGATGAGTGCCTTAAGAATCTTAAATCTCTCTATAACAATATGTAGTACAGAGGTGTTAAGTGGAAGGGTGACATTGAAGTAAAGCAAGGCAGAGCTCGTTGAGGACTTTAAGAAAACACTGGGAAAAAATGCACAGGCTACCGTGAGAAACTTGACTCTTTCTCTTAAAATGTTTTTTTGCAGCTTCTTTCACCATGACAAAGTTAATGATTTGTTTGCACGGAAACAAAATTAGGTTTGATTATTTTTATTTAAAAAAAAAGGGGGGGGGGTGAAAGTAAAGACTGCAGATAGTCAGGAGCGTGATTTAAAAATGTATTTAATACTGTACATAAATTCTATGGGAAATAAAAGCGATTCACTTCCACACCATACAACATCTGGTATCAAAGAAATCAGAGCTCAGTTTTGTTGGCAAGCACGCTGTTAAATTAACAGTACAACAAATTCAACCATTTTTCATAGAGGTGAGCTGTATTTCAAATATTTTGCCCCCTTAAGCCAACTGGTTGAATCAGATGGCCATCCCACACCGACACTAGCAGAGGGCGTTTCCCTTGCTTCCATCGCTGAGCGCTTACTCATTCGGGTTTTCAGTGGGTCTCTTAGTGCAGTTCTAGACCTGCTCCATAAGTAAAACACCTTAAGACAAATTGCGTTGAGATTTTTTTAAATAAAATGGAATTAGCTTGCTGAATTAGCTACACAAAATATTAGAAATTGCCCCGTTAAGTGTTTGAAACAAACACTTTGTGATACAAAATTTGTGGCAATCACTAGATCAAGCAGCTGTATCTAATGTTGTAGCAGTGTTGGATTGGAAAATAATTTAATACCATAATACAAAGTCAAAATCCTTTGAAGAAAATATCTTGCAATGACAAGTACAGAGTATGCACCCGTATGACTGCAAGTATGTCTTAAGAAGGTAGAAATCATCCAGATGTTTCACAGCTGCTTGCATCTGGCGGTGAAGATCGAGACAGCATCTGTCATAGGCTCAGGCCATTTCTGATCTGTCCAGAACATTAGGCAGAGAATACTAAAAACCCATCACGTGCCCGCTCAGCTCACAATGTGCTCGCCACGGGCTCGGCTGGCTTCACGCTCAAAAGGAAAGGAGAACAGCAGAAGTGATGCATCGAGCTAAGTCTTACAGAAAGGACTATTTTATACACACACAGTTCTCTTTTAAACTCTTACGAGTGGAGTGAGGGTGATGGCTTTGAGAAGAAAAAACAAAACAAAGGCTAACTGAAGTTATGAGGGCAGAGCGCCTCAGGCAAGAGACTGCAGCTTTGAACTAGAGGTCCAACACAGCTTATTGAGGTCAAGATCTGGCAAACACCAAGCAGAACTAACAACACTATAATATGGACACAAACAACATTTGGAGCCCCAAGTATTTTCAGAAAATTACTTCTACTTGGTATGAAAGATAGATACTGTATGTATCTAAATGTGGTCTCAAGAGAAAGGGGTAGAAATAAATTGTGTGCAAAGGAAAGCAATACACAGCATTACAGCAAGCCTATATACATATATATATATATATTAGGGGTGTCAAAATAAGTGTGTGAATTTTGAGTTAATTTAAACCCACTAATTTTTTAAATGCGTGATTAATGACTGCCTTACTTGGAAAGCCTATACTGGGGGAATTCCACTCGTAACGCAGCAGACACGTCCTCGTCAAAATTTAGCAGTAATACATTTAATAATAATACAAATAATTTGTGGAGACCGGGGTCAAGTTGTATTTTACAATTTTAAAAATGTTTAGAATTTCACAAGCTACTTCATGTTAAAAATTAGATAGCTCTTAATATGAAAAGAAAAAGGCACTTAGCTGTCACCAACGTCTTACAAATGCAATCATGCCATCTAGTGGCAGAAAAATGACCTCAACATAAATCGATATCACACTCCTTATTTACAGTACAGTAGGCCTACTTCTTTTTAATTTTAACTCAATTTTACGGATATATATAAAATTACTGCAGCAATATTTCTATAAGTTAAAAAAAAAATCCACTTTTAATTAACAAGAGTATGAAAACTTAGAATGTTTTTTTGGTATATTTTATTGTACATTTAGAACAGATATACAATTTGTGATTAATTGTGAGCTAACTATTGCAGTCATGTGATTAATTACGATTACAAATTTTAATCGCCTGACCAAACCGATAGGTAACTTGGGCTAATTTTGTCAAAACAACCCAATTTATATATATACTGTATATATATATATATATATATATATATATATATATGTGTATTGATTTAGTGAGGCCGATTCCGATATTTGACATTGGACTATTATTTTAAAAAAAAAATACAGAATGGGTAAATGAACTAAAGAAATAAAGGAATAGGGCATTCTTTTCTTTACTTTCTCCCACCACAAAATGCTACTAATAGCATCGAGATCATTATCATTTACAAAAGAATCAATCCTATTTTGAGAACAAAATATCATACACAGGAAGAAGCGAATCTCAAATTCCTATCTCGCCACGGCCGCTGCCAAATTTCGATTGACACAGCGATGACACGACTGCACCTCCGTGATGTGTTTGTCTAACATTCTAAGTTTAGGAATGTCTCTAGATTTTTCCCTTCCTGGGTTCATGCACCTAGTTACCAGCCGGTCAACCCTGTGGCCTCGTGAACTGACCCCGTCCTCCCTCCGTGGTTTGAAAGGAAAAGAAAGCCAACTCTCAGGGGAGAGCTCCGACTAACAAGAAAACTGCTGGCCCGAATCTCTCAGAAGTGCTGTGTTTTCCCACTGGACCACTTTCAGCTTAATAAACATCTTAACTAGCCAGAGGTCCCGCGGGAGCTGCTGGGAAATCCTCTGGGCAGCCAGAGCTCAGGAGCTGGGCCTTTATTGCATCCAGGTGGCTGTTAAAAAATGCTGGCCTGCCATTAATGTCAAATAAAATGCAAGTGGCACCTTTGAGGGTGGACAGGGTCAGCGCACCTGTCTATGGACGAAAGCTACATTGGCACCCTCCAACCCCATGTCCAAACACTTTGATGTCGCCATCTTGCTGTGCTTTGTCACAACAAGTCCAGTACCTAATGTAAATATATACATGTATGCCAAACAACTAGCTGGCTGTTGAATCAAGGAATGATGTGGAAATGGTCCCCATTAGAGTACTTCCTGTTTGTTTCCTAATGTATGTGCACAGTGGCTGATTCGGACCGGAGCAAAGCGGACTAATTGTCCCGCAGGTTGTGGAAAGACCTGCATGGTGATCAAGCACTTTGATCAGACTTGAAAGGAGTTAATTGATTTCTGTGTTAGAGGCGGGGCAAAAGATGCTTGCTGCTCATTTGACAAATATCTTCCAGGGGGGACGCGGAGGGATGAAGAGAGAGATCACCTCACACCCGACTACATCGCCGCTCAATTAGAATAATTTGACTCACATGTGGTGGCCGCAGCATGGCAGGCCGGGAGAGTGTGGATGGAGACTGCGTTGGGGAGGAGGCGGATCCGCGTTCTGGGAGCTCACTCATGTAACCTCACTTTTGATGTCCCGTTGGAGTGCAGCCAGGAGGCTTGTTGAGGTGGCGGTGGAGCGACCACCGCACGGATAACCTCTCACTTTAAGTCTCTGTGGGACGCGGTGACGCTGGATGATGTCAGAAAGGGAGACGCAAGAGTCTGCTGGAAATAAGTCCATGACGCAAACGGCTTACAGGCTGGTGTCTCCGGGCGCATCATAACATGTTTATGTCATCATTATTGTGAATGCTGAAACTCCTTCCTCGTTCCTTGCATGCTTGCAAAGTTGCATGTGTGTGACCTGCTCAGATTGTTTCTAATTCTGCTCAGGCAAGCCATAAAACACAAGTTCATTAACTGTAGATTAGAATGTCCAAACCACGGACAATTTCTAGTTGCTCATATTATATAGCCTACAAAAAGTAAAAATTTTCTTTGTCAAATGATGTACCATCATTTCTTGAAACTAAACATACAAGTCAAAGAATGTCATAGTGGCCCTTGGATATTTTTTTTTCTGTCTGTGGCCCTTGGTGGAAACATTTTGGACCCCTACGGTAGGGCGGCAGGCACGGGATTTCCTGCATCACCTGCTTGCGAGTTTGTTAGCTGTAGGTCCAGGTCTGGTCAGGACCTGTTTTGACAGGCCTTCTGCCTTTACTCCCTTCGCCTCTATCAGTCTCTGGTCACCCAAGCGCAGGGGGAAACAGGACTGTCGGAGGGAGAGTGGCAGGCTAAGCCCGTCTTAACACAGCATCTCAAAGCACCTCATAAATACGGGCTTCCTTTTCCAATTTCCAAGCAGCCCATCCACCCCTGTCTACATGCTTACACACCGCTCGGTGTCATGCGCTCGGGTGTGAGTGTAAAAATGACCACGGGACATCTGGCATACTTGCAGAGGGTGGAGCTTTGATGTGCTGCTCACCAGTTCAACCCGGCTTCAGTGAGCCAAACCCTCTAAAACAACATTGAGCCACAAATAGGCCTGACGGGTAGGAGATAGCGAAGAACTTTAAATGCTGGAAACAGATCTGCCGGTTGTGAAACAAACAACGGTCTTCAATTATTTCTTTGGCATTTCAATTTCTCCTCAGCACATGCTCACACACACACACACACACACACACACACACACACACACACACACACACCCACACACACACACACACACACACACACACACACACACACACACACACACACACACACACACACACACACACACACACACACACACACATCTATTCAATGTTCAAGTGTGGTCCAAAAATCATTAATTGCCTCGTCAAAAAGGCGTGAATAGAAAATGGAAACCATCTGTGGCAGCATTTTTTAAAGGGGTTATTCTAGGCATGCGGTTCTGTGAAGACTGTTTCTACATGCTCATCTGCAGACTCACCTTGTTCCCACCACACAGTAAATTTTGTAGAGTAAATTTTATTCTAAACAGAGTCGATTTGCTCCCACTATTAACAGAGTAAAATTTACACTTGGAAGAGAGAAACATATACAGAGTAAATTTTACTCAAAGTATTTTTCACGGTGTATGAGAGAACTGGCCTATTCCATGACAACAACCTAGTAAAGTTTTCTCACTCCGAAATTCTAAGTACATTTTTTGAGTACATTTTCACGGAAGAGGATTAGGGCCAGTGAAGAGAGAAATAAAACGTTTGGCAGGATTCTCACTTTATTCTAAGAATTCTGACTTTAAAGTGAGAATAATAGTAGCACTAATAAAGTCAGAATTCTCACTTAAAAGTCAGGATTCTCAATTTTGACAATTTTCACTTTAAAGTGAGAATTCTGACTTTAAAGTGAGAATTCTGAGATTAAAGTGAGAATTCTGACTTTAAAATCAGGATTCTGAGATTAAAGTCAGAAGTGAGAATCCTGCCCCCCCCAAAAAATCTCTTCACTGGCCCTAATCCTCTTTATTTATTTACCCTGACCAACCCCTCATAGGATGGAAAAATACTGATGTCATCAAGAGCCAGCTTGCTGCTTGGGGATCTTTTTGCAGTTCCTTTTATTGTAAATTATACTTTGCATGTGCCAACAGCATGGTATCCAATGAATCCTTCCGCCATGCGTGCCTCTCTCTGCTCAATTGAAATGAGAGGAGGGAAGAAGGAGCTGCTTCGATTGGTTGGGAGTCAGCTGTGTTCCCTCCCAAAGCGGCGCATAATAGGTCAAACGCCCTCTTCTACTGTATCTAGGCTAGTCGAGCAAAATACCAGAAAGAAAGAAAGAAAGAAAGAAAGAAAGAAAGAAAGAAAGAAAGAAAGAAAGAAAGAAAGAAAGAAAGAAAGAAAGAAATAAGAAAACTCCTTCCATTCATACAAGTTAGACATGCACTGGTCACATAAACAGAGCCCATAATGATACGGAGCTACTGCCTTCCCACCAATACAGTCCACTCCTTACAGTGGCGGAAACCTAAGCCTCATCGGAACGGTACTGTGGCAAACCAAACAGTGTTGTGTGCCTTAAAACTTCTTCAGCTTTCATCAACATGAATCTGGCATAAATAATTAGGTTAAAACGCTGCTTGCTTTGCTTGCATGCAAAATATCATTCTTTTGACCACTACCTACCACTCCATATGTGATCCAGGTGGAGCTGGATGTTTTAGTGCCATCTAGTGGTGAACTAATAATTCATTCATATGTAAAACCAACTGTTTATGTCAGTAGTATGCAAGAAATATGTTGTAGTGCATAAATGCGTAAATAAACATATATATATATATATATATATATATATATATATATATATATATATTAGGGGTGTCAAAATTAGTGCGTTAATTTTGAGTTAATTTAAAGTTTCTTTAACGGCACAATTTTTTTTTACGCGCGATTAATTAACAATTCTGACTTCTTACAGTTGCAACGCAGCAGACACATTCACGTCAAAATTTAGCAGTAATAAATTTAATAATATTGCATATATTTGTGGACATTGGGGTCAAGTTGCATTTTACAATTTAAAAAATGTGCAGAATTTGACAAGTTACTTATGATAAAGATGGGTCCACCGCACCGCAGCTTACCTTCCACAGCTGGGGCCTGCAGGTGGTCGTCACTAACTCCCGTGATTCGGGCCGTCTCTTATTACCCTCTTTTTTGCTTTCGCAAGCTTCTACTAACCTTTTTTTTTTTTACTAGCTCCTCCCACTCTTGTTAGCCACTCCAGCCTGTGGCTCCAACTAACTCCTGCTAGCCGCTCTTGTTAGCTGCTCCGGCTAAGTCCAGCTTATTCACAGCGGCTGCCAAATCACCGTTGCTTGTCGAGATGCTCGTTTGCTCACGCAAAAATAAGAATTGGTGGCAGGTTTGTGAAATGTGGTCTCTGAGCCACCGTAGTGTGCATGCTCCTGTGTGCTTCTAATGCTATTCTTTGACCACTAGATGACGCCAAGGACTACACACTGGGTCTTTTAAATTATAGATGGCATAATACATCCAGCTGAGACGTCAATGGTTAAAATCCAGTCTTCTGACTTCCTGTGTGGAATATGCATGTTTACGTTTTTTTTTTTATGCCTGCGTGGCTCTTCTCCGGGTACTCTGCTTTCCTCCCACATTCCAAAAACATGCATGATAGCGAACACTTGAATTATTTGTAGGTCTGAATGTGACGTGAATGGTCGTTTGTCTGTAAGTGCGGTGTGGCACTTATATGGGTGGTAATGGAACCATCTTTTGGTTTGGCTGTGTAAATGAAATGCTCATTTAGCTTCTGTACTGCATTTCAATGACATACAGATTGACATGCACCAACAGTGCCGTATCTGCCTTAAATGAGGCTACCTGGCAATTTGTTCTGACGGACAATGTGCATCTATGTGCACATTTTTACTTATAAAGGGTACTTACTCACTAAAAGACTGAAAGTGCTGTATGTCATTTGTTGGTGATTTTTAAGGTACATTTAGTATAAGAGTAGTCAAGTAGTTTTTGTGACAGGGATGTGTTTTTAGACTTTAATTCTGTAGGCTAGTCAATGAGGAAACATCATTTAAATAGATTTTAGACAACTGAGGCACACATAATTAAACCGTGTTCATTAAGTGGTGAGTGAACAATATATTTTTTTGTTAATATTAAAATATTTGTTGTACACTGATGTTTATGCCATAGGATGCAGTGGTGTACTTATTGTGGTTTAATTACACATGTTCCTAATATCCCTTATCTGTTATGAATTACTCTATTCCCAGTTGACACAAGTGAGGATAGGAAGGAAATGGATAAGTAAATATTGACATTATAAATCCGTTTAAAGCTTTTTCAGTTAATGTATGCCAGTGGTGGAATATACTGCTTTCAACTCCAACAATCTGCAAGTGGATGTGAATACATATGGCATGCAATAGATGCACTGCATGCACATCGGGAAGGAAGGCTTCACGAGCTTGGCAGCGCGCTTTAGGGAATCACTGACATGAACTTCACCTCAGTACGCAAGCGTGAAAACGGTTCTCTCTGCAGAAGACGAATCTTCAGACTGTGACTGCGGTAACGCAAAACCTCGTCAAGGGATTCTCAAAAGTTAAACTCAGGCAGATGGACTCTCCTTGGTGGGTCCATTTGTCGATTCAACTTTTGTGAATTGCGTGACCACGATGACTGAAATGCTACTAAAACACTCAAAAAGGGATGTAATGATTAAAAGTAATCAGGGATTGTGTTTAGGAAGGACATATATTTAATTAGCAACTACATGTCTGGAACGGTACAAGAAGCTACTCGTGTAGGAATCTAAATGGAAGTTTTTGAACAAGTGTCAAAAGTCGTGGGAAAAAACTGTTATGATTATGTGTTGGGTTGGAGTCAATGAATTGATATAGTCTTGTATGATGTTGTCCTTTATGATGATGAGGTATTTGACAATCTTATTTTGTCAAGTCATTCTTATTTTGTAGTTGCTATGCAGTTGCTCTGAAATGTATTATGGTAATCTTATTTTGTATAGTCAATTTTATTTTGTAGTTGCTAGTTACTATGTCCCTTATGATTATTATTATTTTTTTATCTATTCTTATGCAAGTGCCAGTTGCTATGCTATTAATAATTCTTGAACATGTAAACTGTGCTGAACTATGACATCTGTTGATGGTCCTTTTTTTTCTTTCATTTTTTTAATGTCTTGTAATGTATTATTCTTAGTTTGTCTAGTCACTCTTATTTTGTCATATAGGCTTTTATTCTGTTATATAGAATTGTGCATTGCCATAGTAACAATTAATGAATGACACTTTTGTCGGTTCTTAGCTGAGGTTTCCATGAACCAATTCTTACACGCAAGATGTCTTCCATGTGTTCGGCATCCAGCCCTGCTCGCTGTGGTTACTTTGTACTTTTGTGTTCTGCATCCAGCCTGATCAAGGTTCATCAAGTTTTCTCCATCAAGGGTTTTCTTCAAGGCCATCTTTATCCAGTCGTGTACTCTGTTGGTACTTTTTATTTGTGTTGGTGTATATAGATTCTCTGTTTCCCCCCTCCGTGTCTTGTCTGCATTAGGGGCCTAATTCAATCCGCACCCCACGTGACACAGAATCTTATTTATTTCTTGTCTGAACTTGCTTTCCTATTGAAGGAGATTCTGTGATGCCTGTGCAGCTTTAATGAGAAACTGAGGAACAAAAGCACTGTAGCTACATCAAATGAAACCAGGTACAGGTATTACTGTCGATATACTCAGTTTCATGGCATGCATTAGACAGTTAACAGGTAAGGAGCCGACTGGCTTTTCAAGGGAAGCCAACAAGAAACACAAATGCACAACTATATCCCATCCATCTATTTTCTATACTGCTGATCATTCTCATTTGTTCAGGAAATAAAATGATTTGAAATTGATTTGACATGATTTGGTGTGTGAAATTAGTATATATTTAGCAACTGTTCCTGCTGATCTTTTGATGAACTCTCTGTAAGACTGGGAAAAGGTATGCTGTGCATCAGAACTGACATGTTATAATATTTGAATGATTTTCTTTAAGCGCTGACTCAGTTGACGGGTCACTGCAGTGAAGTATGGGTGTCTGGGGTAAAGGCCCAGTGCCTCAGAGCTGTGCTCGCTCGTTCAGCACACTGCATGATGAACTTTGTGATGGAAATATATTTCAGCTAGACCATGCACATCAGTGAGATCTGTCTGTTTGTCGTGAGTTTTTGTCCCTCAGAGGCAAATAACTGATGTCAAATGTCAACGTCTAAGACAACTTAAAAATACACATTTTCATTGGATATTAATTGGATTTATTTTAGCATTTATATGCTTTCCTCTAAAACTTTTTTTTTTACAAAGTCCTATTGGCAAATCTAATTCTGAACATTTTTAACATTGTACAAAGCCGTGCTAATACAAAAACATCATGTTTGCTCTTTATCACTTGATATCAGATCGCTGCTTTTGTCCACCCGTGTGGTCCATCATGTTGAAGGAATTCAGAGGGATGTTATACAACAATGCTTCTCTCCGTGCTGAAGTTGTAGTGAAACTGCATGGGGAGGAAATACACTATTAGAGAACACATAATCCTGCAATGACAAAACATGCTTAAATGTATGTTTACACTCAAATTTGAACTAAATAAATAAAAGCTAAACACAATATTGTATAGTTATTATCGCAGACTGCTTTATAGACGTTTTTTTAAATATATAAATTGAATAACATGGGCATTTCTATATAATTAACTATGCAATTGGGACAAACAAGTGTGTTCATATGCACAACAATGTTATACTGCCCCCTCCTGGTGTTAAAATCCCTTAGTGTCATAACATTTACTGAGCTATCACTGTATTTCCATCAGAAAAATATCAAGGCACACCACCTCACAAAAATATCACAAAAAGTAACGTATTATCTCACCTGGGTTCACTTGCCAATTCACCTACTCAGTCAGTATGACATATATCTTATATATACTTGCCCTAGGTCATGAGTGTGAATAGTAGCAGTCACACAAATGGAAGAGCAGCTAATTGTTCTGCTTGCAACTATACGTCATTGTCATAGATGGATGAACAAAGATATATGATTTGTATTTGTAGTTTATGAATAATACAAAATAAATAATACATTTTAGGCCAATTCAAACAAAGTGGATATTTTCCCACTGCACACTTAATTATCTCACGCCACAGCACCGTGGTTGGGAATCATTGCTCTAGAAAGGCACAAATCATGATTATCATAATTGTAGTTCTTTATGTGAAATGGGACTTCTTTACATTGTTTGTCACAATTGTTTCTATATTATATTGTGCAAATCAAAATAACTGATAAATGATATACACAAAGCACAAACCACACGAAATTATAAGTCGCAAGTAAAATATTAAAACTTAAACATCATTCTTGTTCAACATGTTACTTACTGAGCGTTGTTTGAACGTTGCCGTTTCTCAAACTGTTGTACTACTCTAACAAAACACTAGAGGGGACTATAAGATAACTTAAATTATTGTTCCAGCTCTCTAACAAAAGCAAATGTGCACATTCTATCATTGAACTGCAGGTTCTCTCAATCAAAACACCTCATATTCTGATTTTCATTTACTCAATGGGACCTCGGAACCTGTCACATATCACAATCCTGTTAGTGGGGGTGATTCAGGGCCCCACCACACTAGAATTCAGTTTTAACAGCTGGCACACCAAATAAGGAATACCAGTAAGTATATGTATGTATGTATGAACGTATGTAGCCCATGTATTCAGATGTGGGTGAGTTTGTGTGGATGATGGATGGGGGAATGGGGTGTTATCGGGGCGAGCATGTATCAATGTCTGCCAGTTTTACACACGGGCTGACAGGACAGTGACACACTAGAACATGGGCGGCAGTCGCCCAGACGAGCCCGGCTTCATTTCCTGTTCCTGCTCCACTGCCAAAAATATGTGACATGTTGTCTTCATTAATTCCACCTCTATTTGGAGCTCTCCCTCTCACACCACGCGCACACTGTGTACCTCTGTGCCTCTTCTATGCAACCACATAGGAAGAAACGTACACAAACACGCACGCTAGCTCCCAAAGCAATGTTGAAAGGCCATCATGCATAGGTGCTAATGAAAATCCTGTCATGTGTGCACACACACTTCTCCATCTTCACACACACTCCCTAAACTAAAATCATTAAGCCAGCCGCCGCCAACATTTTTCAGCAGAGCAAACCACATAAAGACGTCACTTTAAATTGCGTACTAATTAACACTTAAAAAGACACAAATTAGATATGCGTGGCTAAAAGCAATTATAATATCCGCAAGTTTTGCGAGTCATTTGGGAAATGGAAAGAATGCCTAATTGCTGGAACCAACATCATTGAAGGCATAGCTTAAGTGATGTCTGTTAGGAAATGGTCTTATCTACAAGTGTGGCTGCAGTCTTCGATATCAAGTCGGAGAGAACATCACTTTCAGGCATCCATATTTTCAATGTGTAGCTACTTCTTTTAAAGGACATCTTATCCACTAACAACTTCTGGATGAGAAAAGAAGACAGAAGTAGCAGTGTTTTTTTTTTCCCATTCAAATATTCATTTTTTATTTTTTTTTAACTCAAGAACACACCAGTAAAGTCTTCTCTGGTTCCAGAAAACAATAGAGTTTACTTTAGTGGAATGAATCAAATGTTCATCACCATTAGATGAAGCAATGTCTGGAGAAATGGCACGTGAATGCTGAAATGCTGAATGAAAAAATATAGAAACATGTATTGTATTGTATGCATATTGAATGAAGTGGAATGTTGATAGATATGGAATTATGTCGAATTGTATTGAATGATTTGGAATGATATTGAACAATATAAAGTGATCTTGAATGGTAGTGGTGAAAATGCCTGCATTGAATTATGTGGAATTATTTTGAATGATATTTAATTGTAGGGAATTAAATGACACTTGAGGGAAAAAATGTGGAATTTTTGGTATGTGGAACTGGAGATTGTGGAGTCGTTGAAAATGGTTCGGACGGTAAGCTGAATGATCTTAACATTTTGAATGCAGAATGGGAACACATTGTTGAATGTGCCATTGAAAACGAATGGGGATTTTATTTATTTATTTGGTTAAAAAAAGAAGAAGAAATATGTAGAATGTTAAAAAGTTGTGTGTGTGTGAAATATACCAGAGTGAATGGCAAGGTGAATTGAATTAGCTGAACATTTTCAATTTTGAATAGGATCAATAATACATTTTGAGTAGGAACCCTACGAGTGTGAACGCAAACCTTCAACACAAACCCATACCCTCAAAATGAATGGGACATTTTGTTGGTGTAAAAAAATATGGCATTTTTGTTATTTGGCAATTGGAGGAATGTTGAAAATTGATCCCAATGTCAATTGAATGAGCTGAATATTTTGAATTTTGAATGGGAGTGACTTGTTGAACGTCTCATTGGAAATGAATGGGGATTTTTGGGGTGAACAATGTTGAATTGTGGGAAAACTTTGAATATTTGGAATGAGAAAAGCAAGGATTTTTTCTTTAATATGTTAAAGTTGGACTGATTTGAATTGGTCAAGAATGTAGTTATTGAAGGATGAAAAATGGGGAGGAAAGAATAACGTGCAACTGTTTTTAGCATTCACACAATTAACACAACCTCCACCAAGAGACTTCACTCAATGCTGTTTGTGTGAAAGCCTGATTATGCAAAACAATACTTTGCAAATTTTCATAAAACTTGCAGAATGGGTCAAGAGATACACTGAAACATTTTGATGTTGATCCTGTTGTTTCAATGAGGGCATTCAATGTAATTTTACTGTGAATAATGGACGCATGTTATTGAAGAAAATTGTGCGTATAAATGTTTGGATTTTGAAGCCACTGATCCAAAGAAGGACTGTTTGGCCTTGCGCTCCTCTGATGCTATTCTAGTTTCCTATGAAAAGCACCGCTTGTGTTATGTTTTGTAAAAGTCTCACTAATTATATTTCTCCCCTGCTTCTGTAGATATCATCCTGGGATAATAACAAGAGGAGAGAGAAGTAAAAATAACACAATTGTGAGGGATGCTTCCACTTGCAAACTAATTATCAAGCTAAGCTGCGACTTCATCCTCATCAGCCAGGCCCCGCCATTAATCTTGTGCTGTCGTCCACTTCACTAAATCCAGCGTGTTACACTATCTCACATTTACTTCATCAGCTCCAGTGCGGCTGTAATTAATGATTTCTCATGCCCTTCCCTTCCCCATCTCAGCTCACCATGTGTCCGCCTGCTAATCACACCCGCTGAAAAGAAAAGGAGGCGAGGGAGCGACGAGTTGTGGAAGGAGAGGAGAGAGCAGATAGGATGAGCAACCAGGTTGGGCTCACAAGCGCAAACACATACCCGCACACGCACACCCCCACACACACGCACGCACGGTTAATGCCTACTTTGACAGTGAGCTTCAATCAGATGACCGTATGACAGCGTGGCGACTGTGTGATTTGGATAGTTTGTGACAGAAGACAGAGGCAGAGTGCAGAACAGACACCTGGTTTGATGAGCGAGTGTTTGCTCCGTAACACATCTCAAACCCAACAGCACCTGTTCTTTTACAGTGGTCTGTCACTTCCTGGCACTTCAGATACCACGCTACCGTGCTAATGAGAGAGAAGGGGAGGGGGTTGTCCCTCAATTTAAAGCACACCCATATACTGTACAAACACACACACACACATACACACAGGGTCTTAATTCCTGCAGGCTACAGTGTGTAGAGGAAATTGAGCATGTTCTCTGCGCGAGCTCATGTTTTCCGGGGTGCTGATCAGGAACTGAAAGAAGATCAAAACCTCAAGAACCTACAACATTCTGACAGATGTTTGATTGAACTGTTTGCGGGAAGAATTGGGGAATAAAAGTCAAGGGCTTTGGAACAGTAGACAAAGCTTTTAAGAGGGAATGGCTGCCTAGCCAGGGCATGCTTTTATTCAATTGGGGCTTAGTGGAGCCAACAGGGTCTCGCTGTCTCAGACACTTAATTACAAGCCCAAGACTGTTTGCTTTGCATTCTGGGCCAGCGGCGGCAGCTGCAGCCGAGCGTTGCAGCCTCTACTCACTTCCTCCTCGATCTCTGCCAGGGATTTGATCGTAATGCCCATTAAATTGACTTGCTGCATCTGAAATCAAAAGCATGGAGAGGAGGGAGAAGGCAAGAGGGGGAAAAAACACAAGGAACATGGCGGTTAGGCTCATGGCTAAGTAAGCATGCTTAAAATCTTTAATCCTCTCCCTCTGTGTCAATACGAACCGGCTATGGTGACAACCGCCGCCAGCCAGCCAAGTGGACTGCATTGAGCCAGCCCTGCCTGAGTGCATGCATTCATCACTCAGGGTAAGGGAAAGGAAAAGAGAGCAGATAAAGGGACAGAAAGGAATGAGAAATAAAGGAGTATGGATGAGAACTGAAAGGACAGTGGCGGAGTGAGAAGAAGAAGAAGAAGGAGAAGAAGAAGGAGAAGAAGAAGGAGAAGAAGAAGAAGAAAAAGAAGTCCGGAAGATCCTTATCGTGCAAATAATTGCTCCTAATGGCCAAATTCCCAGAATCATGATGTTTTCCTAGAATTTCTCCTACAACTGAAGAGTAGATCCTAGGAAAGATAAAAGCTATTCCTGAAAAATCCTTCCTCTTAAGAGGAGAGCACCGAAGGTGAAATCTGCTCAAAACAGGGAATACGACTTTTAAGCGGCTTAAGAGTTCCCTAAGCAGAGAATAAAATGGCCAGGCGTGATGATGTTCACGCATGTTAAGACCATCAAAATCCGCGTCATTTTTCTTGACAAACAGCACATCGCCACGGCAACAGCGTTTGGGGAAATAATAAGCTTGGCTTTTAATTTTCATCTTGAACATCTCTAGATGTAGAAGTTCCTTAAAATATGACCTCTATCAAAGGCCAAAGGTGAAAATTAATTAAAAATAAGTTTTTCAATTTGAGGGTCCACTCATTATCGGCAATAGTGTTTTTTTTTGTTTTTATCAAGATTTTGGGATGAATCACAGTTTTTGAAATGGCTGATACCTAGCAACAGGGGGTCAACCACACTCCTCACTAAGATGGCAGTTTCTGTCCATTCCTTGCTCAGAATTCTCTGATAATGTTCTGGAATCACTCCTAAGCTAAGACTCTTTGCTTGGAATTTTTAGGTTAAGATAGAAGCTCTCTGAGAGGATTCTTAGAACCTTTAGGAATAGGAAAATGGATGCATGGATTTTAAGGTAAATCAAGTTAAAATAAATAAATAAATAAAATAACGATGCACCTTAATTTCAAACATTGACTTGGCTATGCCTGTGGTTATACATCCTTAATATACTGTACACTATTATGATTTTTAAAATGTATTCTGTATGATTTTACCTCTTTTGATGTATCACGTAATCGCGGAGCGATCCCAAAGGGCACATCATCCATGGCTGCAGAAAAAAGAAAAACGTTTTTTTTTAATATGTGACTTTTTATACCAAAAATGTCATTGTTTTCTTTATTTTGAGAGTTTGAACAAAACTACATGTGGCATAATGAAGCAACAAAGCTATCAACATCTCCAGGCTCCCCGACACCTCCCCTCCCACCCATCCATGGAGACAAGATGAAAGCCTTTTCTTATTCTTTGCTTCTCTCCTCCAACCCAGCCCTTCCCAACCCTCTTCCACTTTAATTATTCTTGATTATTGCTGATTTTGTCTTGTCAGAGAGATGTTCACCTCACAAACAAAGACACACTTACACCCGGCACAGAAAAATTGAAAGAAGAAAGACAAAAAGCCGGATATCAAATTTGCATGAAAATAAGCCACTGCGTTCAGCCCACAAAAAAGGTAGATTGAAATGAGGACTTGCCAAAAGCACGGTGGTATAATTAGCATTTGACCAAACAAACGAGCTTCAACAGAGCTATAATTAAGCAGGCCTGTAATTAAGTGTATGCCCTTTATCATAATGATCGTGGTTAAAATGGTGTGATGGCTGCCAGTTGATTATTAATGGTGTAACCCAGCACTGCCTGCATCCTGCACTGGAATCAAGGTGTCACCACTGTCAGGCTAGAGTGCCGGTCTTTGTTTATAAAGAAACATTAGGGCACAAATTAACACAAGGTGACAAGAGATACAAAGCTTCTCGGTTACAGCTGAAAGGAAAACTGCAGCTGCTTGGCCTAATTAAAAAAAAGAAAACACAAAAACTCTCAAGAATCTGGAGTTCCAACGCTTGCCGCAAAGTGCTTTGACAGGGGCCTCAAATATTAGGGGGCCGAGCTTCCAACTAGTGTTCTTCAGCCGCTTGGCACGGAAAAATACATTTAGAAGTGTAAACTGAAGCTGCTCCTGATTTATGGTTTTGGAGCTTGCGGTTGTTTTGAGGAAATTCTAAATTCTGCCTCCCTTTGACACTTAAATCACTTGCTTTTCTTCTTTGGTCGTGGAACAATGTCATCTTTGTAATCTAAGAATGACCCTGCCCGGGTGCGGTAAGTTTGTTTATATTTTGGGTTCCACAGTAGGAATAAAATAACCTGGAATGGCAGGCAGAGTAGATCTGATAATAATGAAAATTGCCAGCTAGTGATAGATTCCAATTATAGTGTGGAAAATGGCATCGATCTTTGTGAACTTTTTATTCTACTACAACTAAAACAATAGCCCATGTTTAATTGAAATTGTCATGAGTCTCAACAATTTTTAGTACAACTACTATTCAAACCTTGCTTTGACTGCTACATCCTTTCAGATGCGGAATTAGCTGTTTATTAGGAATTGGTGTATCAATACTGTGGTAGTCATGTGTCGTTGTGTCCTTGGGCAAGGCACTTCACACACATTGCCTCCAGTGCTACTCACACTGGTGTATGGAAGGTGCGAATGTTTGGTGGTGGTCGGAGGGGCCGTAGGCACACTCTGGTAGCCACGTTTCCGTCAGCCTGCCCCAGGGCAGCTGTGGCTACTTAAGTAGCTGACCGCCACCACAGTGTGAATGTGTGAGTGCATGAATCATGTATCCATTCCATTGTAAAGCATCTAATAAAGTGTCTAGAAAAGAAAATCTGATGCATTATCATTATTATTAATTTGTCAAATATTGATATTAACTAACTTTTTGTTTTTACAACTAAAATAGTATTAAGATTCCGAACTCTTTCCACTGTATCTCTGTATCTCTGTATCGCTTAAATCGTTATTTTGATATGTGGGGTATTGTGTTGACACTCTCCAGGCATGACCAATCACCCAAGATGAATCCAAATGTTACACAAGTCTAACACTTGGACTGAGTGTGAATCAATTAGTCTGGCCTGGAGAGCAGGGTGTGAGGATGACGTTATAAAGAGATGACAGTTTACGATTATGTTTGTCATTTGTGAGCTTAGTTCAATAAACTGAATATGTGCAGTGTGCATTTGTACCCAATGCCAGCTCGTGCTGTGCAAAGGTATGTTCAAGAGCCTAATGAGTTTGGTAGCCGATAAGTTGGTAGTTCGGGCTGGTTGAAATTCAAAATGTTTGCAAAAAGCCAATGTGTATACGGGTTTGTTACGTTCATTAATCCTTAAAGATTGTGATCAAAATCAGATTTTAACACGACAGACACTTCAGATAAGAAGAAGTAAGTATAACAAATAGAGAACAACTGTAATAACACACACACACACTCAAACTGCAAAATACCTCGAGTGCAAAAATTGAACTGTGATATAGCGGGGGGTTTACTGTAATATTTTCCTATTGTCTGCTTGTTAATGGTTTTGAATTATATTGAAGAAATTTGAAGAGAAAGTGTCGGCCTTGATATCATATCACATGCAAAAAGTGTTCCCATCTCCCATCCCTGGTAAGTATGACGACTTGTTTAAATCCATAAAAAATAAAATAAAAACAAGACAATAAACATGTACTACTACTATCACTGGGAGCAGAGAGAAGGAGGGAATACATTTGAATCAATAGGCGGCCGGCCATGGAGGACCGAGATTGCAGGGGCTGATGGATCTGTGTGGCGTGGACAGATGGCTGCACAGCACTGAAGGCCAGGGACTTTCCTTATTGCATTTAAACCGGGTCTCACTTTGTATTCTACCACCATCCATATAGCGGGGCATCTTACATCCAGATGAATGGAAAGGTGCTGAAGATGACTTGGTGTTAAGATCTGCACCACAGTAGAATCTAACACAAAGGGCAAAAGTAATGTAAATACAATCTTGTGGCCAGGAACTCCATTATAAAGCACGTTGGAGCTGCTCAAATGGCCAGGCCATGGTCCATTACCTCATGCGTATCGCAGTATGGAAGGATTGGGTAGTTACTTGGCATGTGGAGTATGTGAGAGCAGTCAATAGGAAAACGTCAGCTCGGATTTTTGGTGCGGTGACTGCGATGATGGTGATGATCATGGCGGTGAGCACAGAGGTGGCGTTAAGTAAGGAGGACCCCGTGGCTTGAGTGATTGTAGTGTAAAGAACGGAGTCAGCACAGGCCCCGTGTGGATCATTGCCTTATTAATGGCTCCGTCAGGTGCGATGAGCAATGGCTGCATTGTCATCTCCAATCCCTGGGCACAGATGAATGGCTGTTTCAGGGCGGGAAGGGCTCCCTCCTACGCCATCTTGAGCACTAATCCCTCACCCTTCCGTTGTTGGATGCGCTGTCGCCCAGGACTTTAGCAACGCCATACATTGCTTTTCCAGGGCTCCGGTAGACACAGCCAAGCACACACACTTTATAGTGTTGTACCCAGACACTGACTGATGGCAGAATATGCGTGCTTGATCGAGCATGACCCATATTACCTGAACCACATCTTACAGGTAAAGCTTTAGTAATGTTGACGAACTTTTATTTTACACTTCACTAATCCAGCTCAACTGCATTGATCTCTGTCTAGTAGTGTTTCCAGGCTGATTCTTCGATGAGATTAGATGAAAATGACCCCAGACCAAAACAACAACAAAAAAAACTCTAGATTTTTTTTATTTTAACTGAAGTTTGCCCTTTATGGACAACAAGCCATACTTGAACAGGTACGCAGTAAACTCTGTAAAGTAAATTTGACTCTATTTAGAGTGGGACCAAATAGACTGTTTTAGAGTAATATTTACACTTGGAAGAGAGTGAAATAAAGAATTGAAAAAAATAAAATAAAGACAGCCGATCTACTCCCTGAGCCACGCAGCTACTGCTCTGTTAGTCTATCGCTTGTGTCAGCTGGCTCTTTCTAACACCAAATAGTTTTAGGGTATATAGACCAACACATTGTTTATGGTATCTTGGAGATAAGCAAACAGTAGGAGGGGCATAGCTCAGGCGGTAGTGTGGCAGTCTCCCAAACAGAAGGTTGTGAGTTTTTTCCTGAACCCTTGAGTGACTTTTTTTTTCTTTTACAGAATTTACTGTGTACTCAAAATGGACCTCATGTCACAAGGCCGTTGAATGGTGTGCTTCCTCCCAGTTAGCAAATAAATCATTAAGAATGCAGCGGTGCCTTGACATATGAGTTTAATTTGTTCCGTGACCACCCTCGTAACTCAACACTTACATCTCAAATCATCTTTCCCTATTGAAATGAATAGAAATGCTATTAATCTGATCCATGAAAAACCACTTCCATCAATTTCTAGCCCGTCATTTTTTTTCAAAGGTTCTTGTTATTCGTCATTCATCAGAAAAACAGGCGTCCATCAGTATAGACTCTGGTGGGGTTTTTTTTTTGTGTGTGAGAAAAATAGCACACTATAATATTATACTTTATAAAAGCATAATGACAAAAAAAAATACAATTAACAAGAATTACACCGTTTGTCACTTATGACATATGACACAGTATGCCACATTGGAGAGTCAGCCGCTCTCTTGGATCCTCTACGACAGTAATATTAGTTGTTCTTCACAGACGATAAATAATATATACATGTGATTATTGTTTTATAACTGCCGTTGGGCCGAAACCTTATACCTCCAAAGTGGTCACACTTTAGACTCACAAAATGGCATGTTTGTTCTATTGACATAGCATCATGAAAAATTATGTACAAAATAAAAAATGTATACAATAATTTGAAGAAAAAAAAACACCCACACGTGAATAAATATGACATTTCCCAAATTGTGATTTACAAGGTTTCGGCCCGATGCTAGCAATATTATATTTCTAAATCTCCATGGTTTGTGTTCAGATGACCACCACATAGCTGCTAATTGTTAGCCCGTGAGCCTTTGTTATTTTCCAACTGAATGTTAGCATTAAGCTAGCAGAGATTATGTACAATACAGGTGTAATTGTCTTTGTATTATGTTTGCTTTTCTGAAGATAGCCAACTGCCACTATATTGATCTCGCGGGTTCACATATTTGCAGATTTTTTTTGTCATTTCACCCCCCAGGAGTTCGCCTCACCTCCGCCACCCCCTTTTTTTGTGGAAAATGTACAGTATGTAATGTTTATCAGCATTTTTTTGAATAACTTTTTTGGGTTTGTAAACAAAAAACAAAAAACAAAAAACATCCCATTACATTTCAGTGGGCGGCAATTACAGGTATATATAGATTCTTGCTATTGCTATGCCCAATCTTGACAGTATTTTTTTTACTATCTGCTAAGTGCTGTTTGTTGTGAAGTGAGTTGCGTCATTTGCTACCATTGGGGAAATGTACATATAGCATTGTATTAGTTGTAGTATACATACACTGTAAGTTTGGGGGGAAAAAGTCCCACAAGTAAAAAACAAACAAAAAACTTTCAATGTAATACAGTGAGTGCCCTATAAAGTGCAATGTTGACATGCATGCTACATGAGACAAATTTACAAGTAAAACAACTCAGAAAGTATATTTATTTTATTCAAACAATGTGACGCAGCCTGCTCTTCATATGTAGCCTTGCTAGACAATGCACTACCACTCATGTCACTGTGACTCTCAATTTGAGGGGGGATTCTTTATGCAGACCATGGAAATGCTATTCTAGTTGCAGAGCCGGCTCTCTGTCACCTCTGCAGATAATGGTGAGTAGACGCAAAGTAAGCTGGAAGAGGACCCCCCTATGCCCACTCACAGCCCTTAGCCGCACTCTTGACATGAGAAATAGTGGCCAGGCCTGACAGCATCTCGGAGACATATTGTAGTTTATTTTGTCGCCTGGGCATGCCATCTGTGCCATTCCAATGGAGGGTGTGGGCTCAGGCTGCTGAGAGAGGGAGAGGGTGCCAGGCTCCGGGTCCCTCAGTAGCTCCGCAGCCACGGCAGGTCATTAGTCAAATTGCCTAATGAGAGGGAATACAAATAGCCCTCTTCCCTGACAGGAGGAATTTTGGAGGTGTCAGAGCTCCTGACCCATACTACGAGAACAGATGATCGCTAGTTGCTATTTTCAGATTATTTTAATGACTGTATGGCTGTATGCAATTTATTTTATTTTATTGCATTGTTATACTGTTTTCCTCTAGACAGAAAAGTGCGGCATTTCAATCTATGAAAAGTCTATTTTAGTGTTATTTGTTTATTGAAGCATCATTTAGCACTTAAAAATGTATCATTGTTGATGTCCAATTAATACAAGTAATTACTTTTTTTTTTTAAAGGAATATACATTTGTGTACTTTTGTCTTTACAGATATATAATGTAATGCACACAATGGTGCACTTTAAGCATCCTGTTAAGTTGGTTTCTGAGGAACAGCAATAATGTTCCCGGGTCAATTTGACCCAGGCTATATTTAATGAAAAACAAATGCATTCCAATATACATTATTAACCAATTTGATTGCAAATATTTCAAATGAACGATTTACCAACTAAAGTTTCATTATAAAATAATACTATTTATAGTTATTTTGGGTCAGTTTGACCCGGGCTAAGTTTAATGTTCCAAAAGCACCCTGATAATGAATTATAGCTCATGATTAACATTTTTTTTTAAGGCAAATATATTTAAATGAACCATTTAAATTTTCTGTTGATGAAGTTTCAATACAAAAAATTATACATTTGTAGTCCTTAAACTTTAAAATGGGTCAATTTGACCCAGCTGTGTTTAATGTTCCAAAGGCATTTTTACAAACATTGTGAACCAAACAAGTGAACCATTTTATTTGTCTGATAACTGTTTATACTTTTCACTCTTAAAATGGGTCAATTTGACCCGTAATGTTTAACATTCCAAAACCAACGCAATAAACAATGTTATAGCAATTTTCATTGAACATGTGTCAAACTTAACTGTAGTCTGTTGATGTGAAGTTTCATAGCAATATCAACAACAAAAAACTATGTTGGGTCAATTTGACCCGGTGTATGTTAGATGTTCTGAAAGCATTCAGAGAAACAATCTTATAGCTATTTAATAACATATATATATATATATATATATATATATATATATATATATATATATATATATATATTTGTTATTTAACTTGAAAGTAGGTCATTTTGACCCACAGCATAACAAGAGGGTTAAGGTTTGATGAAGAGAAAACTTTTTTTTGGTAGATATCATATTTTGTAACGTAACTCTACTGTTGTAATATAAATTAGTTGGATGTAATGAATTTAATGTATTGTTATAGTGATTGGTATCTAACAATGTATGGGGAAAAAAATGTACATTCACACTCAGAACTGTAGTTACAAATTCAAATTCCCAAATTACAATTCCGCTTGCTACCTGAGAGATGCATAGAGAAATCTTATGTCGAATGACCCACTTACCTCTCCATCTGAGACGCACATTTCTAAAAAATCGTGATGTAGGAAGGAAGCCAGGAGGCAGTCCCAGTTGGACTATGGCCCATCAATCTTCTAGAAAGTGGGCAGAGGCAGCAACACCTATGGTGAGTTTAATGCTCAATGCTCAGAGAATATGCTAAGTCGGGAAACTCAAAAACTACAGCACTAATTATGTTTGAACAAAAATAAAAGAGGGACCGTATATTAATTTCAAAGGAACAAGAGCAGAACAAAACCCTTTTAACCATTTTCCAATCTGGGTGATCCCCTGTCCCGGGCTCGCTGTTGCAAAATTAAACGGACTACCAGACTTTAATCAGCAATCAGCAACACTGTGTCTTTTCCGACACTGCCAAGGCACTGCACTGATGCCCAGCTGTGGCTGCTGGTAAATGTGCAGCTGAATGTCTGTATAAATGGCCGGCGCCTCTCTGGACAAGTGTAAAAGCTGGCAGAGGGCTGACAGTAAATTGCATGTGCCGGATGGGACACAGCAGAAGGCACAATTACACAAATCCCCTCTTAATTAGCAGTTCTGGGGGCAAACTAACCAGTAATGATGCGAGGAATGTGGCGAGCTCCGGAAAGCCTAACAAGAAAGGCCTACCAATGCGGAACACTTGCTCATGTGGTTCTGGTTCTCCTGAATTAGTGACTGACGCCAGAGACCTTTTGATCAGTGGAAATACCCGGGTTGGCCTGGAATCTACAACCCTGAGCCCTCAGTGAGGAACTTGCCCTCTGTCCTGTGGAACAGCGGGACCCGCATGCTTGCGGTTGGCATTATTAAGTTCTCCATGCTCACAGTACCAGGCAATGTAAAGTGGCATCTCATGCGGTGAGTAATGAACGGTGCCAGAGTGAAAGCAGGAGGGATGACAGCCAAAGAGGCCTCCTTGGCAGCCACTAACCTGGGCATGCACCAATTTATCATCCCTTAGAACCGATCCACCAATACAGTGCTGCCATTTGTCATTAATTATGCTAATAAGAACACCATTTTTCTCCAGTATAAACAGGCAATACTTATTAGTATTGACTAGTGATGTCAGGTGATTAAAATGTTTAATCTCAATTAATCGTATGACTTCAATAGTTAACTCACAATTAATTGCACATTTTATATCTGTTCTAAATGTACAATAACATTTAAAATAATAATATTATTTTCTAAATTTTCATAAATTGTCATACTTTTGTTAACATAAAAGTGGAAAAAATGTTGAACTAATAGAAATATGGATGCATCTTTTAGTCAGTGATAAAGTAATTTCATAGTAATTCATAAAATTGAGTTAAAATTAAAAATATGTGCTGTACTTTAAAAAACTAGTGTGATATTGATTTGTGTTGAGGTCATTTTTATGCCATTAGATTGCATTTGTAAGACGGTTACAGCCCAGTGCATTTTTCTTATCATATTAAGAGCTATCTAATCTTTAACATGAAGTAACTTGTGAAATTTGGCACATTTTGTCAGTCTCTACAAATATATGCATTATTATTAAATGTATTACTGCTAAATTTTGATATGGACGTGTCTCTGTGTTGTGGCTGGAATTCCCCCAGTACAGGCTTTCCAAGGGGTGTTCATTAATCGTGCATTAAAGCAATTTGTGACATTGAGGGAACTTTAAATTAACTCATAATTAACGCACTCATTTTGATACCCCTAGTATTGACACACTATCATCGGTAGGTTTTATTAACATGGTGTTCATTCAAAAAGGTAAAACCAAGAGTAAAACATTATACTGCTACAGGATTGCGATGTATTTACATTATGACTAAAATCATGTTTGAACTTCTCAACAGTTAGCCTTTTACATCCACCAACTTCTGAGACTCTCAGTTGCTGTTTTCCCAGAGCGGCTTCATCCAAAATCACACTAAAGTATGTATTAGAAAATCATTCATTACAACCTTAACAAGTCAGCGGGGCCATTAAAAGATCTTTAAGGCATATTTGATCATAAATCTCCTTAAACTATATTTAATGGCTGGACTTTGTGAAATATTTTTATCAAGTTCTAATTAGATGTGTGATAACAAACCCTGCTGTACACGAGGCAAATGAGGGAGCCATGACAGGCCCATCCATTGAGGCTGTCCACGTCTGGACACCGGAACTAATGGAGCTCTGCTTCTATCTCAGGGATGGATAGAACGCAATGAGGGATGAGACTCTGGAGTCCAGTAAGGTCTGCAAACCTTAGAGGCTTTTAAAAGTCTCTTATTTGACCATTAAAAGGCAACAAAATGCTTGAGCTGATGGTCTATTACTCATGAATGCGCAAGTTTAAAAAAAATTAAATAAAGATTCACAAATTCTTATTGGCACTTCCAGACTAAAATGTATCAGATTTGTTTTTTAACTTTAACATACATTCCCAATACATTTTCAAGATTTAACTGTCAATCAAGTTATAAAGTACAGAACTGTATTAAAATAGGGATGTTCAATACACTGATACTAATAACCAAGTACTAATACCACTAATGCGTTTGATAAATACAATTTCCCCCCAAACAACAATGGTAGATCATTTTAAAGAAAGACCTATATAACCCAATATAGCATTTCTCTTAAAATTGCACGAAATTAATGGCAATCATCTATTCTTCGAATTACTAGTTCCTGATCATAAAACAGCCACAAGAGAGAGTACCGATACCTCGAAAGAAGGCCAGAATCAAACTAATACCAATACCTCGTATCGGCATTCACCCATCCCTATTTTAGAATCCATTTCTCTAAACGTAAAAGAAACAGAGCAAACTAGTGTATCATTCTTTTCTGAAGACATTGTCACAAGAAAAAAAAAACAACAACAACTCAGATTGCGTGAAAAGAACATCATTTTAGAGAGCATCACATTTAATCCAACCATTGCACACAATGCTGAGTGCCAATGAAACATGAGAGGCTTCACCAATATTATATCTCACAAAACTCTGTGACTTGGAGATGACAGGGTGATGAATAATTAAAGTTGAGTAAAAGAGATGCTATTGTCCTTATAAAAAGGCTTCAAGCTAAATGTTACCATTGTAAAAAAAATAATAATCCGTGACTTTGTAAATGTATTAGTGTTGTGTGTAAATATTCCTTAGACGCAAGCGCTATTGTTCTCCTGAATGACTTTCTGCTTTCACTTTCGCTGACCATGGAAATTAAGAGGCAAAGCTTGGATTTTAAGAGCGTTCTTTTCATGTCTTGATGTAAGCTCTGGCATGACTTCAGACATCAAGATTGGTTTCATAGAAATCCCATTCCATCGGAACGAAAAGCGCAGCAGTAAATCTGCCCATACCTCCCCCATAACACTTCCATAAATGATTCATTCAGTTCAGTTTAACTGATGCAAAACAGAAAGACAGTGAGCTGCGGCTGCCTGACTCGTGTTGCAAGTGGAGTACAATCCCGTGCAGTGAAAAGGATGACACACAAGAGAATGACATTCTCTAATAAGAGGTTTTGTGGCACTAGCCAGAGGTTGTGTTTTTTTTTTAATCCCTCAGACTAAATCGCTGTGTTATTCGAAAATATCGCCCCAGCAGTACAGAAACAGTTGAGATCCATCACAGAGTGAGATAAGGACTCAAATGATCCCCGCCCCCGCCCCCGCGCAGCCTGGCTTAGAACAGCACAGCAAAAAATAAGATGGAACTTTTGTTTGAAACCTGATGAGAAACCTCTTAGTAAAAGTGCTACGCCAAAATAATCTTTTTTCTCCAAGTTAGTCAATCAAGCAACGATGTAGTTTGAGGGGAAAGAAGAGAAAGGAAGTCATTTTGCTTAATCAGTGAGCACCATCTGGAACAATTAACCAAATTCCACAGAACTCAGAGGATCAGTCATATTGACTTATTAAAGATCCAGAATTATACAAGTTATAAATCCTTGGAAAAACGGAGCCTATACGCCTGCCTGTCATGACTATTTTAACTTCAAATACAGTGGAATACTTGATAAGGCTGAAAAGAGGAGATTAATATATGCAAATTATGTTGAGCATTTAAAAGCCCCCCAACAACTGTCTTGCTTTTTTCCTGTCTCTTATTACAGGGCTTTATGTTTTATTCATACGCCAACTTACCTGTCATTCCATAAGCTGCAATATTACGAGGGTATTATTAAACAGCATAAAGTGGAGCTTTAATTGGAAAGCGCCATTGCATTTTCCAATTATTTGCTGCAAATTAAATGAAGATGCACACAGTTTAATAAGAATTCTAATATTGTTTCCGGAGACTCAAAAATCACTGTCATTCTGTCAAGATATTTTGCAAACCCAAGTTAATTTTGAGCTTTCTATTTTTTCTCCTCCTCTTCCTCTGAAGGATGAATTGTCTTACGTCTGTTAATTGAACTTCCTCTAATGGATCGGGAAATAATTGCACTCCATATTACTCTAGATGAGGGCCGATGTCAGGATTTATTTTTGATTAATGGGACAGATATGCAAATGTATGAGTTTTTATTAGAAATAGGTGGATGTTTGCTGAATTCCGTGCAGGGGACTGGCTTTCTCTGTTATCCGAGTTGTATACATTTATTTTTGGCTGAACGTATTATTTTTTGACATATTTCAAGAATGCCGTTTCATTAGATACAATTTTTCCATCATAACAGACCTAATTGGGAAGACAAGGATCAAAGCGAGCACAGGAAAGCATACGATCGCTATGAAAACTTGATAACTCCTCAAATGAACTTGAACTGTCAAGTGAAAGAGGGTAAAAAAAAAAAACGAAATGTGAATAGGTTTTAATATTCTGGTAATAAATGTCAAAGCGCCTGCGCATCACATCTGTACATAATGTGACTGCTGATGACACATTTCCCAGACATGTTACCTCTCCTCCCCTCAACCGGCTTTTCTTTCGCGTGTTGTTTTTTTTTTTGTTTAGTTGGGAAGTGACGGAGGGTTTAATCAAGAAAGCAGGCAATTCATCAATCCTAAAGAAGGCGCCTGTACGAGGCTGACAGAGCGCACATGGTTTTAGAGCAACTCGAACCTGGCCAGCTGTCAGCTTGCACACACAGACTCCCACGCACACGCAGCACAGCTACCATCACACTAACAGTTAACAATTAAATAGGTTGTTGTCTAGGTCATACAAGGTCCTCGGGCAATCACATTGTTAATGAAGATAAGTTCTTTTCAGTCATATTTTGATGCTGCGAGACAAAAAAAAAAAGATGCCACACATGGACATTTTTGTCTTAACTTTCAAACATATGAAGACTGATCAATGAAATGATCAATGAAAGCATATTTAGGCAGAATGGATGATAATTGTGTGGTATTGAATTGATGTAAATAAACATTTATTATTTATTAAAACATTTGGATGAGGTTTGGTAAAACAGCCTCAAGCTCGGGGGCTGCCTGTGCTTGAGCAGCAGGAGGAATCTTCACCACATGGTGTCTCTCTCCAGCTGGATAAAAAAGCCGCCTGCTTCATTCACCTCATGTCGTCACACAATCTTCAGACTGGAGCTCAGGTTCCACTTGGAGGTTCATGTATATCTTAAACTATGCCTCGAAAATGTAATAGCCTCACGCTGGTTTAAGCCGTAATGTCCATGCCAAATAATGGAATGCAGGGTAAATAATATCTAAATGATGTAAGGAGTTTTTACAGAGAGTAACATTTCTCAGAAGAAGACTGTTTTCCGTATTTGTTTTTTTTGCCATTGATGCTCCTGACTTACAAATAACAAAGGGTTTCTAGTGCGGTGTCTAAATAAATCTCATCTAACAGCAAAAAACAAACCTCCGTTACCCCATGTTGTCAATTATCACTACTTTTTAAAAAAAAATTTCAATATATACTTTGCAGCCCCGCTAATCTAAACACAGCATTCTGATTAATATTGTGTCGGTGGAATATGAATTAAGCAGCAAAATCCACCCATTTTTTTTATCCACCTTAGGGGGCAGCCTTTTTACCACTTGATATCGACTGAAAATGACATCATAGTTGCTCAGGGCTCAGTTAATGACCAATCACACCTCAGCTTGCAAATGTCACATGACCAAACTCAGAGAACAGGTTAGCCTTGATTGCTCGTTACCTAACCCCTGAGCAACTGTGATGTCATTTTCAGTTGATAGTAAATGGCAAAATGGCTGCCCCGTTAGACGGGAAATAAACAGGTGGATTTTGCTGTTTAGTTCACGTTCTACAAATGCAACATTATTTACAATGTCATGTTTACACTAGTGGGGGTGCATAGAGCATATTATTGTAAAGTAAATATTTGGGTTGACTTCCCCTTTAAATCTATGCTTTTGCTCATGTCACCTGCATTAACTGGTTAAAAAATATTTGCACATGATTACTTTTGTGCAATATTTCCATCAGGTTACTTTTGATGGTATACAACCTACTGAGAATATGAACTTATACATGATAGACTTTTTGTACAGTTAGTTCCCATTTTCAATCTTTTTTTTTTTCATGAATACTCCTTATTTCCATCAAAATGTCATTGTTGACTACAGTGATAGTAAAATAATTTACGTGTTTAAGTCTGAAGAGTGAGAGCGGTTGTACCTGTCATGGTGTAGCCGCCACTGCTCTGTTGCTCATTGTCCGGCCTGCTGATGGTCCTCATGCTGTCAGAGGGAAAGAAATAATACGATGTCAGTCCATCAATAATAAACTTCACTGAGTGCCATATTAAATGGAAGGTTGCCATGTGTGTGAAATTTATATTCCTATAGCATTTATTGGCACGTGTTTATATGTAGCAGAGGCTCGGAGCGTCTCCAGGAATATTAACGTGTCTTGGTCCAAAAGAGAGACCGGAGCTGTGAAATCAAAGTTTGAGTCTAAACGGGGAAAATAAGGCAAAAGTTAAACCCGCATCGGTTGCCTGCGGGCTCGCGCAGATCTTCAGCAAGGCTTGAGAGCAGGATCTTGTTAAGTCTGGAGGAGCCATGGGATTCCATTATTCAAGGGAAGTCTGCTTTTACCGTTTCATGGCCTTGTATTACAGAAAACAGCACTGAATGCACTTTGTGGGCAGTTGAAGTTAACAAACCATATAAGATTGAAATCCTCATCAATCAAGCTATCACAAATTACACCCCCTGCCTCACCCCTACGGATCGATAAATCCACAGCTAGTGAGGAGGGGGGGGGGGGGGGGTTCAAGAGAGCTGCAAAACATGACGTGCCTTGGAGGTAGCTAAAGAATACCGCAGCTATAAAACAAACAATCTCATAATGATGACGCAAAGTAGTCAGTAACATCATGAAAGTGGGAATTGCTATGATTAGAACGCAAGATCAGGTTAGCAACATTCTGGAGAAGTCACTGTTGTGCCATAAAGGCAGATTGTGGAGGCAAATGATGAGGAGTGGTTTGCTTGTTTATTAATGGACTATATATGTTCTATGCATATAATACATAAGTTCTATTCATGGATAGCGGTGTCATGTGAGTTGGGAGGGATATCAAATTTAAATTCTTCAGTTGAAAGGTAGAGGCTGTACGCAAATTGCACCTTTGGAAGACTTATCTTATCCAGGGAGAAAAATAAATACTATCTATAATTATAATATATATATATAATAATTTCTATCAAGGCCAATAAAACAAGACTTCTGACTGGCTGTGGTAGCCTATTCATGAGTTCAAACCCGCAACTCAAATTTCTCCCCCCCCCCCCCCTTCCTCATTCACATTTGCATTTGGCCATGTTGAATGCAGACCAATGGTGAATTTTTAAAAGGTTGGCATCAATCTTGTGGGGACGATTGCCATATTGGTTGCAGGGCTTCTTTACCTTGCAAAGGTTGATTCTGCAGCTGAAAGGAAAGCTGCACATCTGTCAAATCACACAGACATCCAGCACACTGATGAAGTGCTGGTGAAAGGTTTAAAAGTATTTTTTTTTATTTTTTTTAGGAGTCGCTGTTTGATTTAGTCAATCAATACACAGAGACAGCATCAGAAACTAAAAGAGAAGTGAGGAAAGGAGGCAGTTCTCTCTGCGTCATTGGCATTGAATCAAGTTTGTCCAATGATGCCAATTTTATGAATTATCATGCGGCACGAGCAAGCAAGCGGTAGATGGTGGTCACATTTGGACATGTGGTATCATCTGAAAAGAAATATCTAACTTTTGTCCAACAACTCTATATTTTCATTATAATTTTACTTGTGTGGCTAGCTAGAGCTTGTTTGGTTTAAATGTCTAATTGTTAGCATCATAACTTGCATATATTATGTGGTACGAGTTGTGTGACTATTGTAGAAAGCTTTCTATGATAGATGTATGTCTTAAATTATTGAATTTGTTGATAATAAAAACATTGTAGATGATAGTAAATAATAATAAAGAGCACATATTTTGTGTTACTATATAAATAAAATGTGTTGGGTCTGGTAAAATCCTAACCCGTTAATGACTCCTTTACATTTGGAAATGAAGCCTATTACACTCACCGTGCAAGCATTCATGTGTTCACAGTCATGAAGCTTTCAACAAATAAATCTCGAGGGTTGCTTTTGCCATCTGCTCGCGTTGCAAGGCCGTCCCACTCCAAATTGGAATTTTCGAAATACAATTTTAGGTGCATTGGAGAGGCCGGCATATGGCAAATCAATTAGACAACTAATGCCCAAAACAAAAACATGGCAAGTGCATTTGCTAATCAACAGCAGTGTCGGGACTTGTATTATGGTGGCCACTGGAGTTTTGACAACAATTAATCCTCATTTCAGTCAAGGAGAGCCATATTGACACATATTGCTAATTTATTTGAATATTGAATTATAGTGTAGTTCCTCATCAAATTATAGTAAAACCGGGAACACAGCCTGGAAGATTTACACAATTACAACACCGATCAGGAGACTTCTGCTCCCACCAAATATGTTCGCGTTAAAACCATATTAGCGCTGAAAAGCACACCACAAGCTGTTATACCCTCTTCAGAGTTCTTGCAATTGCCATTTAAATCTTTTGTACAATGTTCTTTAAGTTGCTGTATTGTCAACGTCTACGGAAGCGTGGAACTGCCAGTGTTCAGTTGACTGGCGAGTGTGTCCAAACTTAAATCATGCACTATAACTGTCATAATCTGTATTTGTTCTGTTTTTGCTTGATGTTATGTCTTGTTTTCTTATGGTTCATGTCTTTCTCGTTATGGTTTTGTGTCCACCTGTTTGTCTACCAATCAGATCCCTCAGCCACTTGTGTCATGTCCAGGTGTTTCTCATTGTCTCGTTGCTTTGCTCGTATTTAGTTCCTGGTTTCTGTTCAGTTCTTGTCGGATCATTTTGTTTGCTTTTGCTCCTCATCCTGGATAGTGGTCTTGTCTATGTGTCTTTGTAAGTTTAGTCTGAGTGTTTGTTTCTTTGAATCTGTTTTTGACTTTAATTGTTTTGTTGATTAAACATTTTTTTGTGAGCACACCACAGTCCTCGTGGACTGCTTCCTGCATTTGGGTCCACAACTCCCCCCACCCCTGACAATAAATAGAGAATAAACAATGTGTTACCTACTTTTTGAATGTATTTACTTATTATTTGAATGTATTGGTATAATGTGGGTCAAATCCTTAAAGGTATTTATTTTTCGCTCGCAGATGCACAAGTAAAGTGAAATTATGGGAACATTTTATGATTTAGCCTAGTATTACGCTCAAACGTATTTGTGAGTATGTTCGAAAGTATTTGCAAGTACATATTTAAAGAACGCATCTAAATGCGTTCAAACATAGCCTACTCGGCAGTCAAAAATGTTTATCTCACATTGGCAGTTCCACGCTTCCGTAAATGTCATATAAATAAGGAAGGAGAAAATAAACTGAAAGACAGTGGCCACAGAAGTGGTAGTTTGCAGAGAGGCAAGATGATGAAGAAAGTGGTATCAGTGAAAACCCAGAGTTCTAATACAGAAAGTAGAAATCTCTTGTTTTGACACACATCCAGCCTCTTCCATGACAACACTTCCACACCTTCCTCTATGTATGCTGACAGTGCTGCTTTATAGGTGCCGCCGTCTCAGCCATCATTATCCTCCTTTAAGCTCAGTGTCAGAGGCTGAAAAGAGGCACTCTCAGATTTTGGTGGCAAAATTGCTGAATAGCATGAACTCATCAGATCTCCGCCAATCATTCAATCATTCGTGGCACTGTTTAGAAACCACTGCATTAATCACTGGCACTTATCACAACTTAGTAACAAAGAAATGTGGGAAAATGAGGTAGGAATAGATTTCAATACCTTTGATAGAATGTCAGGAAGCACACAGACACACAGTTAGGGTGTCTTTTTCTCTCAACAGTACGGTGTATTAGGAAGTCTTGACTAACCAGCATGCAACACAAGCTGATGGAATCTCCTGCAGAGGTGCTTCAACGCAAGAGTCACAGCCAGAAGAAGGCAGTCGGATCCGAAATGTATTGAGATGCCAATTCTGATGTGGACGGCTCTTTAGTTGTCATGTGTAACAAAGTCAGCTTTGCAATGGAAAGAAAGGGATATTCAGCCTTGACATTTTTATCACACTACAATTTGATGTAAAAGGTGCCTGTGTGTACATTGGGCTACAATTGTAATAGAAATGTCAAAAACTGTGATCCAAGTGAAGCAGAATCAATGGTAATATTAGGACAAGGCTAATTTATGCTAGCAGTCACTAGAGGGGTCAGATACCAGCCTTACCAATGACAGTTTTATCAGAAGAACAAGTGGAAGTGTGGTCATAAGAATGATGAGTGAAGGAGGGGGGAGAGTGAGAAGGCGCATTTACTGGACACATTTCAAGGTTGCTTGCATAGTGCAGCCAGTGGCTGGGGGTAATGATTTTCACCAAAGCTACAAAATTTGTGGGAGGAAAAAATACGAGTGGTAGATGATATTTCAAGTGCTCGCCGCATACACATAACACGTAAGGTGGATAGGGGCAGTATGAGAATCATGTTCAAGTCTGAGGACACTAGTCTATATAAAAATAAAATTAAAAAAAAGCACAAATAAACACTGTATTTTGTTAGAACGCATCTTTTTTTCAGTAAAATTAGATTTTTACATGTTATTTAATTCTGGTCACATTAGGAGGTAGGGAATTTGGATGCATGGTGATTGTTTTCAAAAAGTATTTATTCTGCTGGAAATAATAATAATATTTATTTGCATCACAACCAGTGGCTGCTTGCAGATTTATTTATTTTTTACCGGAGGAGGCTCTATAAATAAATAAATAAATACTCTTATGAGGAGAGTCAGATGGCCAGTCGCCACCGATTGTGACATGCAATATTTTGCTTGAATTAACAGTAGTGGTGTTTACTAATTTTACTATTTTTTAGATCAAAATGTTAATACACCAGTAAGTAAAAATTGTAGAACCAAAATGTATTAAACATTTTTTTTCTAGTGCTCCAATATAATTATTTTTTATTATCCATTAATTTTCAAATTTAATGTTTTACCTCATAAATTATTTATGGGTTTGATTTATGATTGTAGTTCCTCGGATTCCTGAAAACAGAAAAAAAATAATGTTTCAGTGGTTGAATGTTAGGCTTTTTCTAATGGAAGTAGCCCAATGTTTTGCTCTTAACCAATTTGGACTATTTTTACACAATATATTTTGGGTTTTGTTTGAAGACCCCAAAACTGGTTGAGACCAAGGAGCTGAACTATGCAGTCTGGAGAAGGCAACTTGCAAAGCTGAGATTGCTTGAGAAGTTATAAGAAAATACCTGTTGAGTGGTGCACAATAGTCAAATTGAGAGGTACAGAAATGTATTAAGGTTACCAGATTTTTGTGTGTGTGCATGCCAATATTAAAACAAATGCTATATTTTAATAAATAACCAATGAAAAAATTAATTATTTAATTAATTTCTTTCTGAATTTAAAAACAAAAATGTTTAAAATAAACTTTTGTCTTGATTTTATTGAATATTATTCTTTAACAGAAAGGTGTTGAGGAGAAACAAATAAATAACTTGATTAATTTATAATGATAATTTATTTATAAATAACTTGATCAATTTATTTAAAATGAACATCATCCAGATTATGAAAAAAAAATGTCAGCATATTTCGCACACTTGTGAATACTAGCAACAAACAAATTGTTTCTGCATTTGTACAGCAGTAAACTCAACAGCTTTGCATCCTAAACATTTTAGTGGCTCAATATGTTGCAACAGCCTGAGCCAATAAGAACTAACGATTGCCTTTTATCCTTCATTTTCCTTCAGCTTCCTGTACTAATTGGTGAGATATAAAATATCACTTAAAAATGGTACTACCCGGCACTCGGCAATGATGCTTATGAAGGCCTGGCAAAGCTTAGCCCTATAAAAACATAATTGATAGCTTGGGTCCATACACAAACAGATCCCAGCCTGAAGCAGATTAACATTTAAGAGGAATGATCGCATCTTTTAAAATGATCCTGCATGGTAATTAAAAAATGGATGATTGTTGAGTACATTTGAATGTTTTTTTTGATGATTGTTAAAAACACTCATTGAAGAGCTAGCAGGACGTTTTGTATAGGCGAGTGGGAGTCAATAGTAAGTAAGTCACGAGAAAGCCTGTTTCTGAATATAAAGAAAAGTACAGTATGGGATATTGCAGTTAAGCGTTATTCAATGAATTATGTATGGTATTACTCTCAAAAGAAGACTCGGCGAGCGGAATGAATTTGAATGTTAACCCAAAACCAGCAGCCTGTGATCTCAGCAGGCATCGGAGGGGGTGCGAGTTGCTTAGAGGTGCAATTCATCCCAACCTCTGATCCTCACCAACTTAAAAGCGGGCTTCAAACGAGCAGAGAAATCACAGGTAAGCGTTGGAAAGGCACACAGGCATGCTCACATGCTCTGAATTTGTGGCCTTTTATTCAATGCATTTATTTATTCTCATTTAAATATATGACCATGTGAACAGTTCCTGACACTGTGAAGCTTTTATGTGGCTTTTACTCAGCTCAGCAAATGATGGCAAAGCTAAAAGCCTCGTGCTCTGGCAAACATGCCAGGATTCTCTGCCAAGCTCACTGTGACATCGTCTCAGCTGTTTATTTACAATTTGCAGTGGAAATCCCCAGGTCTTCATTGCGATAAATAATTGAGCTTATCAGCCTTGGAGTTCACTGTGAGGCCCGAGGCAGAGGATGCGGCGGCAGCCTGAGCAGAGAGCGGACACGCACACTCCAGCATGCCAAAAATCTTGGAGCTCTCCTCCCTTCCTCTGCAGCTGTTGCTCTTTCTTCGGGCTACTTCTCCCGCTGTTTGTGTGCACAACACTGCTGTCGCCCAAATCAGAAAGTGGCCTGTCTCTGCCTTGTGGGAACGCCATTTAATGACATTCAATGCTTTTTAATGACCCGCTGTAACCCTGAATGAACATGAAACAAGAATCACATGGACACTGATTTGCCAAGTATTACCTCTCAGTGTCAGCGGGGGCATCATTGTTAACTCTGTTGGATTTCTGCAGAGATGACTGCAGATGAGGAACCTCTCCTATTCGATACCATATCCCCATGTTTTTGATCTCACTGAAAAACAAAAAGGAAATTATATGCAGAGAAGGTTATCAAGTCGTATAAGATGAACGCGAGCCACAACATACATCAAAATTTGGATCTCGGATTTGAGTCGCCAATCGAATCGTTTTTTGGATCAGAAAACAAAACAAAACAAGATATATTAATTTATTTTATAAAGCACTTTTGCCCATTAAATAATAATAATAATAAAATCAACTCAAAATGTCTAATTTAGTTGTTTTAGGATATAGGAACACAATTTTAAGTGCAATAAGAGGCAGATACATTCTTATTTTATACCTGGTCCATGTATAAAATAACAAGGTATTAATGGCTTAACGTTGTTTTCCTAAAATCTAAATGATGAATGTTTTTATTTATTGGAAAATGTCTTTTTTTTTTAAATAAATGAAGACAAAATTCTATTATCTTTTTTTTTATAATAAAAAAGACAAAATGCAATTTAAGGCATATTCCCTTCCTTGGAGAGTGAATTATAAAGTAGCCTAGGCCCAGGATATTGAAAAAGTAAAGATAAAGTAAAGAAAGTAAGCCAGGTAGGTGTCACTCATTGCTGTTGCCAGCCCTTTTTTTGCACTTCAGGGCCACCGTACCAGCCAGGCACTAATGCTAACACTAGCTTTTAGCCGCTAACGTCGGAGACTTGCGGCATATCATACAATGACGACATAATTACCTAGTGTTTTTTAACATCCTAAATTAGCAAAAAACAGCTACATCTTTCATCATTGCTTCTGTTTCACTGTGACATGTACGAGCACCATTATTAAGTTACGCTGGCCGATGTTCCCCACGATAAAGACATATAACATGGGCAAACTTACTATAGAACTGCTTGAACTAAATTTTCCGTTTTTTTGCACACAAGGCATGCTGAAATGAAGGTAGTCAAAACAGTGGCTAACCACACAACGTGCATTTAAACTAATTTCAAGCCAGCTATAGTTATAGCTATAGCTATAATTTTCAGTGGTCGGCAACGTACCCCAAGCTGGTGTAGTGAACAAGATGATGCTTGGATTTGGCAATGATCTGGAAGTCAAATACAGCCGTCTCCGCAGCTGCACGTGGGCTCATTTTCACACAAAGCCTCCTCTTCCTCATGGCAGGCTCCTCTGATCAGGGAGACATGAAAGAATCAGACAGCAATTGTCACCATGTATTCAAGTTTTTTCAAGCCCAAAACGTATCAAGGGGCCTCCTTTTCGTGCTCGGCGCAAGTCTTTCTTTTCGTATTTTCCTAGACGACTACAGATCGAGAAGGGCATTGCTCTGTTCTACACCGTTGTGTGAGGGAACACAGCTGACTCTCGGCCAATCGAAGCGGCTCCCCTCATTAATACATTCAGCAGAGAGAGTCATATGTCTTTACACGGTAAACAAGACTTTCTCTCGCACGAATATTAAGATGAGTTTTTTTTTATACTAAGCGCCTGTGTTTTCCATCACCTCAAAATCTTTTTATGCTAATATTTGACTTTCTTTTGGCCATTAGTCGTAGAAAGACAATGGCTTGATGAATCAATTCAAAAGTATCACATAGACACCCAATTCAGTGCATTATAGTATTAGTTTGTGTGTAAAAAACAACAAATCAAAACAAAAAGCTACAAATCGACATGGTTCTCCTTCAGCATTAATGCACGACCGGAATTTAAACTGGTTTCGACTGAATAGAAACACAATATGTTTGTCACACGTATAGTACATTAAACATACATCAAGTAATTAAATATTAAATTTGACCATAGACAAAAATAACGTAATGTCTTTTTTTCTTTCTCACAAGAAATGCCATCCTTCTGTATATTGCTTCTGTGCTTTTCTCATTTATTTCCCCAGCAACACTATGAGTGCAGCATAAACGGAACGATAATAAAAATAATAAACAAGCTGTCCTTGCTCCACACACCAAAATATTATTACATTTCCAAGGCATGGATGGTGAAGGGGAAATACATAGCACTCAAAAAGCACTAAAGCATCGGGGAATGCATTTCATTAATATTAGATAACCCCCATCCACTCGTCCTCTTCCCAAATAAATACATAAATAAATAAGGCCCTCATAAAGAAAAGCACAGCTCCAGCTTAGATAAACAATGACTCATGATTCTCTCCTGTTGTACCTCTGGGGTAAAATGTTTATTTTATTCCCACAGTCTACTATAAACTAAGCTAACCTGCAGCCATAAAACTTTCACAATCTCAAGCAAAGCTGCCCCCTCCATTTGAGCTGGTCAGGGAGTAAGAAGGGGTGAGCCAGGCTCGGGTCTACGTTGCCTGTTTCTTACTTGTGTCCAATGTTTCTTGTACTGCAATGAAGCCCTCTGGCAATGCATCCTTAATGTCAGTCAACTTTACATCCACAACAACGTCAGGCCCCTGTAACAGAAAGAATCGGACATCACTGATGCAACGTCAGCTTTCATAATGACGTAGGATAAGCAATTGAAAAGGTTGGAGAGAAAGTGTCAGATAAACTGTGGTTTACTTAAAACAAATCCCTCAACACATTGGAGTTGGCAATATAGCTGAAATAATTACAGGGGGTTTGATGATAGTTTTTTTTTTTTACATCATTGATTAGTATACTTTTCATGGTTCTGATTCAATTAGGCTTTTTTTTTTGATAAATTAATTATTGATGTACAGTGATAAATGTTAACAAAAATATACACCTATCATGGCTTTCTGTTGAAAAAAGATTGCATTTTCATCTCCTCCTCAGTTTTTTCAGGATCGTGTTAAAGAAAAAAAAAATCTTTGACCAAGTTGTGTACATAAGTAAGCATAATCATACTATAAGACAAGCTCGTTTAAACTTTTTAGCAATTCCAAAACCTAAACAAATCTTCTCAAATCGTATCGTTATAAAGCTATTACATGATGAAATTTACTATCTGATACTATTGAGAAGATACAAGCAAAGTACACATTCAAGAAGAAGTTAAAAGAATATTTAATAAAGTTGCATGCATGCACACTTTATATACTGTTTAGTCATAGCTGTGTAATAAATGGATTGAGAAGAGGAAGTGTTATCTGTGAAAGGGTGCTGGTTTAAGAGCATTCAGGGGGCTGTGTCGTCTGACATTTTCAAGCATGACTCTTCCATGACTCCTTAACATTTTCATTTTTGGGCATAATAAATTGCAATAATACACCACTGCAGAAGAAAGTGGGCTGAACCAGGCGTGACTTGATGGCTGGATTCCTCTGCTGTATTTGCTTGACAGTCATTGCCATTACAGATATTTTTATTCATAGTTTTTACGCTGACTTAAGGACGAATATGGATGAATGTTATTACTATGCATGGGGCTTATTTATTTATTTTTGTATTTGCCTCTTTTGCTGGGGATTCCCCCCCCCCCCCCCACCCGCACCAGGACGTGACAAAGGGGGTTCATCTAGTTTCAACCAGAGTATGATAAATCACAAACTATTTACTTCCCACCCATATAATTCAAGGGATAATTTTACAGAATCTGCTTTTGTCGTAGACAATTATAGTGGGAGCTCCTTTGACTGGCAGATAAAATAGCTTTTGTTGATAGCTCTGTCGTGTTTTATTTGTGTCAAAGTCTTGAAAACAACGCAGACACACATTTTAAGATAATAAACAGGAACAAGGGCAGTGCTATTTGTATGCTATGCACTAGCCAGCAGTCCAGATTGAACTTGGGCATGAGGCAGCTGCTGCCACGTTATCTGGATGTTAGAGGACATTCTGTAAATAAAAAAAATCCTGTCAAAACAGTCAATGTGCAGATTTCGTAGAAAGTCTTTCATACTTTACAATTTTAATGACGCTTCATTAGGTACACCTAAACAAGAGAGCTGAATCCTGATAACAACTAATTCGTTTTTGTTTGTATTTAGAAAAAAATGTAAAATGAACCAGTGTCAAAATGAGTTTTTGAGACTCAGTAATAAAAGGAGATATCCTAATCAAGTACACTTCAAGATCCAAACAGAAATGAATACAATGCAATGGATATAAACTAATCAAACAAAACATTATTACACATTTATTAACGTTTTATTAATAAAGAAGCTGCTGTTGGAAATGACAATTGTCAAGTAATAATCTATGCCCTTTTCTCAACAGATACACTTTTGAATGACAAATGATGACTAGTTAAAAGCTCAATGTTGTGTCACCAATAAGCAAGTAACCCCAGGATGTCCAATTTGCATGCAAATCCACTATATGTAAAAAAATAAATAAATAAATCAAAACCACACTAACTGGCCTTTTGATTAATTGATTAATCAGCGCACAAAGTATGTTAAAAGCATTCTGGCTGTAGAACTCTCCTAAAGTAACAGACAGACAGACAAATGCAGAATGCACAAGGAAAGTAATACTTTACATTCTACCACTTACAGGTTTTCTGGTGAAACAGAGGTAGCGAGTGACCTTGGATTTGAATAAGCCGTCCTTCCACAGGTCGGCATCAGAGCCATCTGTTGTTTGTGCTACCTACATCGGGGAGAGAAAAAAAAACAAGGAGGGTGAAAAAATTCAGGAGGTGGGATAAAGATAATGTATGTATGCCATGAGCATGTTGCCATTGTCTCTTCCTTGCATACTCTCCTTAATTAATGCTTGCCTACACTAGCGCTCCATCTCATTAGAGCCGTGCATGGGTAAAAGAGTCTTAGCCTCCAAAAAGCTGGCTAAAAATATCATCCCTTGGGAGAAGGCTGATTAAAGATGCCCTGACAACAATCCGCTCTAATAAGGAAACCATACTTCTGTGTGCTTCCTTGGCAAAATAAGGATTATATATAATTCTTTTTTTTTAATGTAGTAACCCCTGAGATGCGAAAAACGGCACCTTGAAGTTTGACTGCTCTGCAGCCTTTGTGGATTCATCCTAGCGTTTAATGAGACAAATATTCCAACAGTAAACTGCTGAGGATAGAATGCAGAAATGAGGCTACACCCCAATAAAGGAGCATCTTGTCCTTGTATAATAGGCTCATTCATAGTTATAAAAGATTGACGCGTGCAGTAAGAATAATAGATTGCATCATATTGACAGCATTTGGCTGCCACAAGTCAAGCTCAAGGTCCTAAACAACATCGCTGTGTGTTGAGCGGGATAAAATATAACCTGCAGACTCCTCTATCGTTGAAGCAAATATGCTTGGTTGAGGCGTCATGTTCCATTGGCCACAATGTGAGAATCACCTAAATAACTGCCAGGGTTATTTTCTAAAGGGATCCTTTACAAAGAAGAGTCAATCTAATGAGGTTCATTCAAATGAAGAAGTCATAGATCTCTGCACCCACCCACACGCATTACCCCCCTTGACAATAATGATGAATGACCCCAGTGACTGGGTGGGGGGGGGGGGACATGGCACGGGGAGATTCATGCAAAACCACCACAGACAAGATGGGATTGGGGGGGGGGGGCAGAGATAGTGAGGTGAGAAAGACAGAGCGAGTATTAGATGAGCAGCGAGCTCTTTCCTGGCTGGGCGTCACCAACAGCACTTCAACTAAAAGTCCCAGAAGGAGCCCATACATCACAGACCCTTCCTCTTTTTTACAAGACAGGCCGTCTTGGCCACTTTTTCCAGGTCAGTAGTCGCGGCATTCTGTCAGCATAAGCAAAGGTCTAGTTTTGTGAAACCCAAAGTCAAGTTGAAGAGTAATGAGGGCACGGTCCTCTTAGGAGGCACCTCAGGCATCATCGTGCCACAGGCGGGGGGGGGGGGGGGGGGGCAACGTGAAAGGCCAACTGCTTAGCCGTGTAGCGGTTCTCCGACGCTTTCTTCCGGTTCTTCTTTGTTATTGCAAAGTGCTCAGTCAATAAAGTACTACGTGTGAACGCCAGCAGATGTCAACTCTCTGCCACTGAAGTCTTTTGATTTAAAAAAGCAATGACAGTTTTAAGTGTGACACCCCAAACATTTCAACACGGATAAGACATGTAAACAGGTGCAGAATTTTCTAATAAAAGATCTCGAGAGACCTGCATAGACAACACAGACACACAGCTGTACATAAAACAGTACTCTAGAGACAGAAGCCACCAAGGGAATACATCGACGAAACAGAATGGCAAAACTGATTAAAGTCATTTTTTTAAACAGAGAACAAAAGCCCAAAATAAAAATTCTAGTTTGGATCATTGGCAAATTGTACACCTTTTGTGCGCGTCTGAACAATGATGCCATGTATGAGATCCAACCATTTTGCTGCGGCAAATAAGTACACAGTTTTAATTAATTATGCTGATGCAGTTGCTTAAGGAGGTCAGGGGGGTCAGTGTGTTATGGATGCATTATGTTTATGCAGTTACTATGTCCCGTATGATGATAAATGTTTGATGATCAAGTGTTAGCCACCCTTAGTTTGCCTAGTCTTAAGCAAATATCCCTTATGATAAGAATGTGCAGTTGCTATGATATTAGTCACTCTTATTTGACCATAAAAGGCCTTCATTATGTCATATAGAATTGTTCCTTCACCTAGCTGGAGTTTCAGAGTGACACTTTTCTCAGTATGTTGCATTCTCTTAGCCGAAGTTTCCCTCAGCATGTTGATGTTTCCTGTTACTCCTCTTCCATGTGTTCAGCATCCAACCTTTTTGGGTTGGGTCGTGGAGTCATTGAGTTATGGATGTGTATGTGTATGCAGTTACTATGAACCTTATAATGGTGATGCATTGCCACTCTTAGTTTGTCTAGTTTTATGCAAATGTCTCCTGTGATGATAATGTGGTCAGTTGCAATGCAGTTGCTAAGTTCCTTGTGATGATGACGTTGTCAGTTGCTATGCCGTTGCTATTTTCTTATTTAGGTTCTGTATTTTGTCATACAAGCTTTTATTCTGTCATGCAATGTGCAAGACTTACTGAATGACACTTGAGTTTCATTGAGATCTATTAGCCTGAGCGCTTCAAGGTTTTCTATCCCAACTCTTCGCAAGCGTTCTTCCATGTGTTCGAGGTTGCTACCAAATGTCCAGCCCTGCTCTCTCAAACAAGGTTTCTATGCATCCAGCACGCTTAAGGTTCTTAGTCAAGGTTTCTCCATCAAGTGTTTTCTTCAAGGTCATCTGAGTCCAGCCCTGCTCTCTGCTGTTACTTTGTTTTTTTTGTTTTTTATTATATATAAAGACTTTGTTTCCCAACTCCCGTGTCTTGTCTGTGTCCTATAGCCAACACCCCACATGACAAGGAAGGCTTTTTATCTGGAATGTCTTTTGTGTGGTCAAAATCCCATTAATAGATATGTGATAACATACTTTAATTCCAAGAGGAAAACATAAACTTGAGAGAAGATTGAACCAAGTGGTAAAAGCATGTTGCCTCTTGAGAAGGGTTGAAATAGGATATGCTGATTACCAAAACTATTTTATGTGCATATCCTTAAATACTGACAAGCAGTTTGAGCTTCTTACCCCTGATCTCCCAGAAAAATGCAAAATCAATGCTATGCCTCTTGAAATAGATGCAAATTTTAGTAATGAGTTTATGAGAGTAACAAGTCAAATGCTTGCGAATTTGAAACGCACCCCGATCCCCTTCGCAACCCTTGCACAGTCAAAGTACGCCTGAGTGTGCGCATGGCGTTTGATGTTGGGTGGCTGCTCGTACTTGAGCAAAGCTGCAGATCCCAGTGGAACAATGTTTGATCTGGGCTTGTGCTCTCTTGTGTTGGAACGATCTGCTGAAGTTCAGAGATGAGAACACACAGCACAGCGCACCATCAGAGAGCAAAAGACTTAATCAGCCCTTTGATTTATTGCATAAAGAGTAAGGTAACATTGGTAAGTAGTCAGGGTTTTAAAAGGAGCCTAGCCTTTGAGGGCTAAAAATCAATACAGCAGTGTAATATTCCCAGACTGCCCGTCTCAGTAAAAGAACCGTTGATTTCTTTGCATTATGTGCAGATAAAAAAAAAAATTGTGTGATGTTCCTTATGATTGGAATATTTTTTTAAACACTATCAAAGTTTTTTTCTAAGGAAAAACTCATTGCAAAGGTTGGTTTTAATAAACTATGGATAATACATTCAAATAATTATATAAAATATGACATTACGCTCATGTCTTGGGGACTTCAAGGTGTCATATCCAAATACAGAGGAACCACCAAAGTCAATCACAATTCTACAAAGCTACGGTAATTGTTTACCATTTTAATGTGGCTGAAAAGTATATATACGTGTCATTTATTGTATCTTAAAATTAATTGAGTTATTTGTTTCTAAACATTATGTATTTTTTTTTAAAGGTGCAATTTACAGATGTAACGAAATGTTAAAAAATTACGTGATTAATCGTGATTAATCCAAATTATAAAATGTGAATAATCTGATTTAAAAAAATCCTCATGACAGCTCTAAACAAGCAGAAGGGCCCAATCACTTAATATATATATATATATATATATATATATATATATATATATATATATATATATATATATATATATATATATATATATATATATATATATATATATATATTTGTTAAATAACATGCTAGTGCAAAAGCAAGGGAAGCAGTGCAAAAGCAATTAAAAGAGTGGGAAAAGTGGTGCTATTGAGCTTTTTTTGGTCATTGTATAAGTCAGAGCCTAGCATAGTCACATTTTATGCAGTGTATTTTATTAGGAGAATTTCTGGTTTACTTGCACACAATCTTGGACGATCAATTCAACAACAATATAAAAATGGGAAATACATTTCAATAGTAGAAGTCTCTACAGAATTTTGGGGAAAAAATCTAAGAATACCTGAATAAATTTAATAAATTCAAAATAGTTGCCATATCAGAAACAAGGCTTGATAATGAAAAAAATTGTGTCATGGGACTGGAAGGATATGAATTGTTTGCAAAAAATAGGGAAAATAGAAGGGGAGGGGGTGTCAAAAGGTCAAAATTATGGTAAATTCAATTGAAATAGAAAGAGTGTATGAAAATAAATTTCTTGGAGTGGTTATTGATGAAAAATTATGTTGAAGTCACACATAGATAATGTCAAAAGGGAAATGTCAAAAATTATAGGGATACTCTCTAAAACTAAGGATGTCCTGAATAAGAAATCATTATACACATTATATTGTTCATTATTATTACCATATCTGACTTTTTTGTGTGGAAATCTGGGGAAACGCATATAAAACAAATACCGATCCTGTTTTCAAACTGCAAAAAAGAGCCATAAGAATTATTAATCGATCAAAATATACAGAACCAACTCATTCTTTATTTATCAAATCAAATACAATGACATTTTACGACTTAGTTGAATTTAAAATAGCACAAATAATGTATAAAGTACACAACAATCTACTCTGCCACAGTACTTAGAAGCTGTTTGAAATTAGAGAGAGTCCTTGTAACATAAGGGGTACAAGTGTCTACAAAGAAATTCAAACAAGAACAAATATTAAGCAAAGGTGTGTTTCTGTAAAAGGTGTTAATTTGTGGAATAGTTTTGGAAATTACCTGAAAAGATGTCAGTCATTTGCTGAATTAAAAAATGTTTTAAAAAAAAATTACTGTTAAAAATGTATATATTCTGTAATTTCTTTGGATGTATCGGTAGTGTAGTGAAAATTGTATATGTGAGTGTGAGGATATGATTCATAAATGTATTATGGTATAAGCCTATGAATTTCATGTACAAAGATGTGCTGTAGCTTTACAAAACACGCAAATAAGTCACCACACTGCTCTAACAAAAGAAAAATAAATTATATTGGATGACTGCCAACATCATAGATGGACCTTATGCAAATAAAAGCAGCCGTACACTATAGAATTGGAACACAACTCCTAATTAATCACTTGCTGTTATTTCCCCCTGGATTTTAAATTCTTCTTTAATTGCTTTAAGCTTTGTAAGTTTGCAGACATCACTTAGGTAAGGTACATTTCTCTTCTACAGTTCGAAATGGAAGGTCCATAAATATATGTTTGGATGTGTGAACTTGACTGAGACTTGACTTTAGCTTCACAAATATTCCACTGGAAACATTGCAAAAATCCAAAATTTCTAAGAAATTCAATAAGTATAGCTCTGGCAATGTTATTGTTGGATTAAATAAATTGAATTTTAGAAACAACAAGCAAATAAACAACAAAGGAATTAAAATTAAAGTATAAAGAGTATTAAACTGATGTACTAAGATTTTATATGTTAAAGGGAAAGTCAACCCCACCAAACTTCTTGACAATAATATGTTCTATGCAGCCCACGTGTCTAAATACGGTATTCTGGTTAATATTGTGTTAGTGGAAAATGAGTTAAGCAGCAAAATCCTGACGTTTATCAATATCAGAAGGCGGCCATTTTGCCACTTGCTGTCGAGTAAAAATGACATCACAGTGGCTCAGGTCTCAGGTAACAACCAATCACAGCTAAGCTTCAGAAAACAGGTGAGCTGTGATTGATTGTTGTTGTCGATTCGGAATCGATTTTAAATGTCCCAAAATCGATTGTATTTAAATTATTTTATACTGTTATTTTATACTATTTATACACACAATTACTGTGTGTGCCTTTATTTGGAGCGCTATTCATGTTGTACTTGATTTGGACACTGAGGGGCAGTGTGGTTCCACGCGGTCTAATACATTGTTAAGTTGTAGCCACATTAGAGAGTAAAAGGAAAAAGTCACGATCAAGTTATTACAATAAAAGTTGTTTTTTGCTGTGTGGAGCCGTTCTTTTGAGTGATAAAAGTGCCGCGAGTAGCGCGCTAATTAGCATTAGCGAGTCAGACTGGAGTAGATCATTTCAATTCCTTGCACATCTATAGATTGAAGCAAAAATCATTGTCAAAATCAAAAATCAATTTTAAATCGAATCGCAGGCCCAAAAATCGGAATCGAATCGAATCAAAGATTCCCATCACTAATAATGACTTACAACATAGTAGTCATCTGGAGCCTGTCTGTGTGAAGAAAGGATTCCGACGGCAGTGATAGGCTCTGTCGGCATCTGGTCGCTGGCCCCAGACATGACAATGTTCTGACAAAAACAAGCGGAAATCAGACATTTGCAATGTTTTCTCTCCATATATGTACTTGGAATATGTTAAAAATACTTGGTTAAACATATATAATTTGTTACAAAAAAAGGAAAAAGCACAAAACGACAGGCAGTTGAACAAATTGAGCTTTGCATCATTAAGCTTCATTACACAGAGAATGGACAATGCTCTTCCTGGCTGAAAGGTCCAGAACGCCACAATATTGACTTCGCAATGAGGCTTATTGGGATGTAAAAGAAAAAGTGTCCTTCTAGCAGAGGATCAAATGACAACTCAGACCAAAACAGCATTTGGAGACCACCCAATTACTTCAACAAGTCACAAATTAGACAGAACAATCACATATTTTCAAGGAAGTCCCCATCAATTGCTATCTATCCCTGTCTAAGGGAATTTTGGCCTAATGGGTATGCAAGCCTTTTACAGGCTAAGTGGCTTTGCAAAGGTTTCTGATGCTACTTCATTCAATTAGCTTTAAAGCATTGTTGTACTAACTGACAAAGTTAGTGCATTCAATCTTGATGTTTACAGAATCTATCCCAATTAGCTTGATCAAATTAAAGAATTCACTGCAGGCAAATGTTAGATTGCTGCCGGTATTCAAATGAAGCAGAATGGCACATTGACTAATTGAAAGACAGATCTCTTTGTAACAGGAATTTGAGTTTCAGACTCAGAAACGTGACTCCTTAGAAGATGTGTTTGTGAAGAGCTAACAGAGAACAGAACGATATTGGTAATAATGTGAAATTAATATGAAACAAACTTAGTGAAAGATGGTATTTGCGGCTAAAAATATTTGGCAATTGATTGTTGATTAATTATCAGGTCAAATGTAATGCATTTAAACTGCCTTTTCAAGGCTCTGTTGAAATAGTTTGTGTTGTGTTTCATTTAAAATGTGAGTATGTGGGGGACCACTGTATAGCAATTCCTGTTTACACAAAAGATAATGACTTTTTTTGTTTTTAATTTTGTTCCCCTCACTTTACCCAATGTGAACTGAACGATCACACTTCAAACCATATCCTTTAAAACCAAGGACGTACTGTACAAAAATATGATTTTTGAGAACCGCGCATCTATAGATGCTATAGCCTAGCCATAAAAGAGAATGGGTTACTTCTTTTCATAGCATCCATTTTCTGCCTGCGCAGAGCTCCACTTATTTGTAATATATCTCAGCTGACTTGAGGTAAAGGACGGACAACACTACAACACCCAAGCTGGACTGGTCCTGGCCAATCACAGGGCGCATATAGTGACAGCCGCTTTTACTGTATGAACATTTAGAGTTCAGAGAAAGGTCTGTTAAAATATGCTCTGGAGTCGGGATTTTATTTACCTGATTGGAGCTTCTATGTCCCCTCAGCGCTTTCACTTTGGACTTTGTGCCTCCAACCTGCAGGAAGTCACAGCCTATAGTGTCTACTAAGAAATCATTAACTAATATAGGTGTGGTTATGTTTTTATTTAGCTGCCCCAAGTTTCTTGAGAGCTAAATAAAAATTAAAATCCGGTGCAGATATTGGTGGGAAATAACGTCAAGCAAAAAATGACTACAACACAATTATTCGGAACTGAAGCAGAGTTTGACGGAAGTCTTTTTGAAAGAAATAACCCTCCATAATATCCATATGTATCACGTACCATCCATCCTTCCATCCATTTCCTTCCCCTTATCCGGGGTCAGGTTGCGCAGGAAGCTACATAGACCTTTGGTCACGACCCACAGCTTATGATCATAGCTAAAAAAGGAGAACATAGATGGGTTGAGCTTTGCCTTTTGGCTCGGCTCCTTCCTCACCATGAAAGGCCGATACACATTAGTTGAAGATGCTACGCCAATTAGCCATTCTTTCCTCGCTCGTTAACAAGATCCTCAGATACTACTTGGGGCCCCAAGTTGTCGTTCTAGATCTGAGGGTTGGAGGTGCTGATGTCATCACAGTCACATTTTCTATTGGTTAAATGCCGAATGATTCAATGCATTTGCACGGAACAGATTGAGATCGACATCCGAGTTTCCGCTGTATGTCATATTGTAACCATCCAAGTATTATTATTGTACAACATAAGAATACATTGGGTTGTACAGTATACCATAACACATACTAGCTTGATAGCCTCAATGTAACACTGGGAGACAATTTACCGATTAAACATTTATCTCATGTAATCTGATCATACAAAATAGATTTCATTTTGTAATTATTCTAATTTATTAAAATCTGACAACACTGTTTTCTGGTGTGTTGCCTCTGGTAATGTATTGGGTTGCACTTGATGTGATCACTTTTCTCATATTGTTCATTACAAGAAATGATTCTATAATTGGAGGGAAAATGCTCAATGGCAAACTGCCAACTCATATGGCCTGATTTCCCACCACCCCGGCATGGGTTCATGAGACGGTTTTCACAATATAGACAATACAAGACATGGTCATTGGTGTCAAATTTGTACACCTTTTATCTTCTCATCCAATCAATCTCCAAGTGTATGGCTCAGTAGAAAGGTAATGCTCTGACTTATTATTCTACAGTCTGCTTGATTTAGTAGACACTACATGCATGTATCATCAGTATTTGAGCACATATTTTAATGTGAAACCAATGATTAATAAAATACAGAAAAAAAATACATTGCTCACTAAAGTATTTGTAGCTTGAATAGGTTGAAAGGCATGTGTGAGTATTCAAATTCACATAACCTTCTGAGGGAGTGACATCATCGTTTTCAGTGCATTGAGAAATCGCATGTCTGTAAACAGCAATTAGTGTTGTTGTTTTTTTTAAGCTGGAAGTACAGTCATTATTTTGAGTTTGAGTCAGCTAAATAAATAAAAATGTTAAGGTTTATTGCATTGTGTGTTGACTGGTTAGCTCCAATAACACTATGTAAAAAACAAAACAAATAAAACAAATAAAAAAGATGGACGCAGCCTAGTATTCATTCAGCAATACAGAGCAAGTCAGAGCAGATTCTGTGAGTTTAGGAAGTCAACATTATAAATGTTGGGTTTTGCTATTACAACATTAATAGTAAAATATGGCAAGTAAAAAATACTGTCTTTATTTTAGATTTAATATAAAAATATATGTATGCTAAGGGAAGTCTGTACAGACTCATTTTTAATTATTATTATTTTAATTCAAAACATCTTAAGTTAAATCCATAAAAGACTCATTAGTGTTTTTTATTAAAATAATTGTTAAGATTGTCTTGATTTTATTTTTAATAAAAACAAACTTTTTTCTTAAATGTCATTTTTAAAAATACAGTTCCAATTAAGTGTCATAACCAGGAGCCATTTTATATTAAGCAAGGTGGTCGGTGCCAGCTAAATGTAATAATTAAAGTAACTTAACAAATTTAATTTAGTTACTTTGAAAATCAAGTAATCAGTAAAGTGAGTCAGTTATTTTTTTTTAAAGCAAGTAATCAGTAAAGTAACTAATTTACTTTTTAGGGCTTTTTAGGGAGTTACTTGTAATCAAACTTAGTTACTTTCAAATTCAAGTAATCATTAAGTGACTACGTGACTTTTTAGGGGAACTGTGGCAACACTGGTAGTTATTTTTATTTATTTTTATTATTTTTTTACACCAAATTAGTCCTTATTTAGTGGTCCAAAGGTCCTCTACTGTATTTTAGGATTTGAAGCACTAGTGGAAATGTTTCTATTCTGTGTGTCCGTTCAGTAATAATAATAATAATAATTTAAAAAAAAGAAAACATTGATGTTATTTAAATTGGCAAAACAATACTACTTATGTTCATTAGCAGGGAGTACTGTTTTTGTAGCACCCACCCCCCTCCTCCTCCTCATCATCATGCCACCCTCCCCAAACACTCACGAACTTCACAACCCATTCTTTCACATCAAGGTGCTGCCATCCTTCTAAAATAGGTGTGCTCATTAAGAACCTCATGTGTAATGCTGAAGTTGCGATCATGAAATGTCAGGTGTCGAGACATGCGGACAAAACATGCTGAGAAAAGGTGCACCTGGTAGAGTATTTGTCTCATTATAGAAAAGGTGATGAAACAGTCTTGCGATACCAACAAAAAATACATTATAGTAATTTTGCCAACAATTATATATGACGATGGTGTCAGGTTCTGTGAGGAGCAGCTGTTAGAGCATCGCTGCCTGTAATTCTAACAGTGAGGTTCACATTCTATTTCAAGTTTATTTTATGGCTACTCTAGATCCAAAATCCACGGGATCGTTCAGAGTGCAAAAACCTACACATACGTTGAGTAAGAAGAAGGGGGTGACCCCGCACCATGCTGACTCTGACTCTGCACCTAAATGATTTTAAAACAGTGATGGTTTCCTTTTCCTGTTTAAAGGTCAACGGCTGTGTTTTGTAATATGCTGACACTCATCTTGGAAGCGAAGATGGAGATTTCGGTCTTGCCACCTCCAGAGTACCAGTAATAATATCCTTATATCAACTTGGGAAATCTACTGCGCCCCCAATGTCGCTGTCACCTGTATGAACCCATTATGGACTGTGTAGAAATGTGCAGGGCTCATTTCAGATATGACCCTCACCCCCCCTGCTCTCTTTTCTGTCTACGCATATAAACCCCTGTGTCTCCTGAATAGCTTATAATAACATGTTTTAAGAAGCCTGCCCTTAGTGCCCCCATAGGATAGAAAACCTTGCAGGGCTTTATAATATCATGCTTTTCTCTAATTAAAGGTCAGTTTGATCTCGTTTTTTGCTTTTGCTGAGGAATTTGTATGAAAAAAATGCTTGGCCAATTGGTTTGAATTTTCATTGACAACATCTGATTTTCTGGATAATTCAGTTAATTATTTAATCAAAAAAAAAGAAAGAAATCCAGATGTGTCTAAATCAGTTTCAGATTTTAAGTACGATTTATGACAGCAGGGGAAAAAAAATCTGATTCCAGTCCCATTATTAGATACACGTTGACAGTTTACTGTACACTTTTGGACATTCAAGTAGTGGAAGACTCTTACTTTCATTCACTCAGTCGTCATCATAGCGCTGTGCATTTCAAGCAACAATTGCAAAAATAATCATTAATTGAAAAGTTCCAATCCATAAAGACCTTTATGATCTTTGAAAGGGCAGATTAGCAACATAACTCAACATTGATCTGAAAAAGTACAAGTGTTGGCATTTTCACTTTTGAACTGAAATTAAAGAGGAAATCAGCAATTTGAAAATATAATGTTGGCGGGGCATGGCGTCAAAGTTTCATGATCATTTCGAGGATCCGTCATGAAAAATTGCGTCGCTCCTCACACCTTTTTTTAAGTTTGTTACTGCAACCTGATGCTCTACTGAACATCTGCATCATAAATCATCATTTTAAGTGTGTATGTTGGTATACATTAGGTTTGTTTTTAATCACCTCTTCAACCTTTTCTGTTATCTCTGTGAAGGCAGCATTTTTTATTCATCAGTTTTATGAAGAACTTAACGGCCAGTAGTGCATTTTCAACAAAATTACTCAAATGTTTGTAGCATTTACAAGCATTTAAAGACTGTTCAAAGTTTTTTCTTTCGAATAATATCTTCTTATCCCACATTCCACCCACACATGCATGCACACCACACATATTCTCCGCATACTTCTCTCCGTCTGGTGGGGAGTCTGGACTGCTCCGACTGACTGCGCCTCACTGCCCTTGTGCAGTGGTGTGTCAGTTGTGCCTTCCCCCATTGCTGTGAATGCCACCATCTGGCGTGCCACGTGGACATCATAATCTCTCCTTAATTACATTAGCAGTGCAATCAGTTACTGCATTACAAGGCCGGGCAAAGAGCTTTTAAATCTTGGAGGAAATCATAAATAATTGCACTAACTACCCAGCGCCAGATGTGCGTGCCAACTTGGCTTCCATGAGATCAATACTAACCTCAACATGCGTGTTCCAAATGGACAAAAACGCAAATATTTGTGGCCACGTGGGTTCTTACCACTCACGTTTGTCCCTATGCTTTTTACATTTGCATTCCCTAGTGTGTGTTTCCTCACACAGAGATGTTAAGGACTGTACAGTCACCAACCTGTTGCATTAGCATTTCTACAAGCATAGTGACTGACAACATCCGGGAAACACTGTGTGCATCGTTTCTTACCATTCTGTCCATTACTGCACCTCTCAGTCATAATGCTGTCATGTAATTACATGTCAAAAATTGAAATCCAACTATTCTCTGTAGTTAGATTAAAGTGTGAGTGCATGTGTGCAGTGTAACAAGACATTGCACATTATGAGATACTATCACTGCCTCTCCTTGGAGGGGATGTCGTCTTGTATTGCTTGCTACTTTTCACTCATCTTCCTGTCATGTTCTCCGCTCCCAGGGCTTCTCGCACTGACACACATCTCAGTCAGCTCCTTGCCAGCTCGGAGCACTTTTTCCAATCACTATGAAGTGGTGCTGCTTTGTAATATCATAGAGATATAATAACATATTGTTTTAGAAGTACAGTATCACTAAAGCAGGCTTAACCCCCCCCCCCCCCGCGCATTCGACTAAACTGATTTATAAGAGGCATTTGATTTTCCCTCACAGGCCATGCTTGCCTTGACTGTCCTCAGCCACCATGTTAAGTTTAGATAACACAAAGGTTATAGTCCTAAATACACAATCTTCCTGATTCTTTTCAAGAAAGTCAGTCTACAGCTGAATGTATGTTAGATATTGAATCTGATCAGTGTGTCTAATGTTAGATGTACAGTAGTGCCTACAGTGCATCAGTATACATTTGTGATTATTCATTTTGAGCTAACATTATCTGTTCATTCAAGCCTTTGAGCATAAAAAAAAAAACATTGTCTGGACAGATCTTCATATTATGAATTATGAATAAACCTTTCACTGCCAGTCAACACATCTTACGTACAGATGGTCACCTTACATGTTAAAATAGTTTAGGTATGCACAGTAGGACGTTGCAAATAGCTAAAGTAGCTCAGCATTGTCTTTGAAAGTCAGTTTAAAAGAAGCACTTTCCTGAGTGGCATCCATTCATTTTTCCTCATATCATTTACATAAATAAGATATGAATTCAAAAAACAGCACTCTGACAATTTATCTCAGAGAGGGAGATATTGATGTTAACATGTACAATGCCCATTTCAATTTGATCACAATCTGGTCTTCCAAGTGCTATTTAAATGAGTGGATGTCATTCTAGCTACACATTGTGAGGCAACAAACAGCAAAGTGATGAAAGAGAAGTACAATATTGACTAAATATGTCTTATCATTTATCATAATTTATCCATCCACTTTGTCACAGCTTCAGCATTTAAGGAAGATAAATGATACAAGATGTTGTCCTCTCTTCCGTACTTCCGCGCTCTGGGAAGTGTGTCCAATATGAACTCACTTTCTTCTTTCCAACCAATATTGGCGTGCTTTTGTTACGTTTGTCTCCTGACTTTTTTTTTCCACCACAATATTATGAGAATTTTGGCATTTGGACATTCAAATTGTATGATAAAATACTGGGATGTGTTTAGTGAGCAGCAACATAGCCTACAAATAACATGCCGTATCTCACAAAAGAGGCGGGAAAATAATGGTGACCACACAACACAAAATATTGACACTTTGGGCATTTTCAATTAGGGGTGTACTTAATAAAATACAATAAAAGTACACTATTGTATACACTGTCCAATGAATACTTTTCATTGTGTCATATTGTCATTTCATCAAGTGCAAATTTGACCTGATTCACCATTTGCTAGTTTGTTTTTCAGTTGGCTTTGAAGGGTCCACATTAATTAAGACACTGAAGTGTGACATTTGCCTTTTGCATTTCGCCATGTGCATTACGTCAAGGTGCTTGGCTCAGCTGGGGCCATTAATACCTAAGAGGGAGCATTCCCGTTGCAAGCTGACTGGGTGGAAGAGATCCTGCTCCAGCACAGACACCTGCAACACGAAAGTAAAAAAAATAAAAAATAAATGCTGACTTGCTCATGAGCTCGCTAGTCAGTACCATCTGCTTCCCTGCATGCCCACTAATGCAAAAAAAAAACAAGACTGAACAAATCTCCTGGAGGGATGTGATCTACTGTCCAATTTTTACATCCAAAATTAATCTAATCACACATATGCGTCACAAATGTGCAAATAAAACAGGGCCTTGCAAAGAGTTATTAGTTTAATAAGATCCAGTGATCGGCCTAACCTATAACAATATGTCTCCTACCCCCCCCCCTTTTTTTTTACATCTATTACTCACACAGGACTTTGTCACTCAACTCTCTCATGTGCTGTATGTGAATGTGCTGTTTGTCTGCTGTGGTGATTTACTGGCAACATTTTATCAATGCTAGCCAAGCAAGCTTGGTCTACCAGGGAGACAGGCATTTTATAAGGGTATAAATAATCAATGACACTGCATCCGTAATGGCCTGTAATGCAGTTTGGTAACCTCACCCCACCTCCATAGTGTATTTGTTGGTCAGACAATGGAAAAAGATTTCTGTGGCTAATTGATACGACAGGGAAATTGTTCAATAAACACAAATTCTATTTGGGGGTGGGGGGGGGGGGGGGTTAAGCAAACGAGATTAGCATCCCCAAAAATAAACAGTACTATATGAACAAATATGAAAATACAAATAAAAATTTACTATATACTGTGTCGACTGAGGAACAGAATTATTTGAAGCCAGATGCAGACAGTGCACAGAAGTGTAAAAGTAAATGTCTTTATATACAAAAATACAAAGTAACCACAGAGAGTTGGGCTGGATGCTGAAGGCATGAAATAAAGCTGTAGATGTACGGACAATGTGCCACTGAGCAACCCGGGTTAGGGCCATGCTCACTACTTTATGGCAGAATAAAGGCCTATATGACAAAATAATGGTAAAAAATAAAGGAACATAGCAACTGAATAGCAACCAACTACATCACAGTCACAACACACAACTATACGAATAACTCATGGTTTTCCAAATTCATACAGGATCTATTTGTTAAAATAAATAAATAAAATGCATTATCATATTTGTGTAGGACAAAGCTCTTTTGAGCACACATTCACAAGCCAAATAGACAGCGGTGTTTCTAGACCTCCCAGTTTCTGATATGTGCGATATGTGCAGGCACACAAGGTGGCCATTTAAAAAAAATATATAATAATAAATATGTAAAATTGGTTTTCTTTTGGCATCATGAAACATAAATCATTGCAGTTTGTATGGGAAATTTGCAGGAGCCCTATGAGGGGGTTCCTGGCAGTAAAATGTCATTGCATGGGATAATGTCAGCCGCCTTCAGGACCCCCTTCTGCTCGGGGGCCCTATGCAACTGCCTGACTTGCCTGCCCTGTTGCACGCCTCTGCAAACAGCATACATATTTTAAGTTTTAGCCCTCCCCCATTCTCACCCATGAGTCTGTATTTCCATTATTATTAATATCTGCCCGTTTAATTTTCAGCTCTGTCATAATGTGTCGGCCTAAACTACAAGAGACAATCTCTTATTGATTACTTTCCCAGCAGCCCTGGCGCACGCCCCAGCTGATCACGCCTCTCATGCAAAGACATCTCATGCATTTCAGATAATAAGCCTCTGCTCTGGAGTTGAAACAAATTGGACGTGCAGTCAGTCACTGTCCAAATGAATCATGTTGCAGTATGTCAGTGGACTGCACTTGGATTATCATCTTACCCAAGCGAAGCCCAAATAAGGTGAAGGAAAACTGCCATGAGGCAATGCCATGATAGTGCAATGCAGTAAATGAACATGATGGTTACATTTGGGCTTTTGTTCAGCTTTTTTTTTGTGTGACAAAAACTAACATTTTCATAAAATTATGAATCATTATTAATTTGCTGGCATAACACCTCGATACAGTAAAACCACACCATTGGAATTTCTAGTTTATGCACAATAGTTTCAGACCCGTCTGCATCACTTTTTCTCTATAGAATGGAAAGCTGCGCTTGTGAATTTACAAGAACATATGCCGAAACTCCACGCACATGCCATCCTGTACATTGACAAGACGGACACAGAGCCGTAACTACTGAATGTCCAACAAGGAACAATACAGCCATTGTTGTTTACCCACTTGGGAATGTGTAACAGGAAGAAAAATAAAGCATCCTGTCATGCTGGACTAGGCTCACTTTCAAATTGTGTGCATTCTCGCAAATCTAAAATGGACATTTTTGGGAGTTGCACGGCTGGACATGATTAATAATACATCAGGATTATAGAGCGCAGACTGTGCTGCACCGACTTTAATGAGTCCACGGAGGGAAAACAAACCCAGACAGAAAACAACTGCACACACATCCTTAAAAACATCTGCATTTAAACCCTACTAAATCTGTCCCCTCCTGCCCAACAGCTTTAAGTATTAAGTTAGCGGTTTATGCATGGGCAAGGCAAAGCAATATCCTATTTGATGATCCAATATTGATGTAAGTTGTATGAGATATGTAATTGTTCTATTTGGAAAGTACACCTGAGGTGGTTTGCAGCAAATTCGGAGATGTACAATAATTGGCACCCTAGTGTAAGCACCCCCCATGTTTGGTGCCAGCTGTTTAAAATATGGATGATATTGTTTTCATTGTTTAGCTTTTATTGAGTTTCACTTGGGCCTGTGGTATAATCTGCAGACTCTGACCTTTTCTGCCATGGGGAATAAGAACATAAATAAGGTGCTGATGTATTCCCTTGTTTACTAGTTCAGAAGAGCAGCAGGTTTGGATTTCTGGAGAGAGCCTTTGTGGAGTTAGGCAGGGCAACGTTATTGTCGACTTCATTATGCTGTGCATTGCATTTACTTGCATTAAGGATTCGATTTGATCATTCAATATTTTAAAAAAGCATATTAGATTAATGTTATGTAATTGTTAATGATATTAATTAAAATGATTGACATATTTAGAAACATATTCCAACAATACACACTTAAGAGCTATAATGCGGGTACAGTGTGACTGAAATCAAATGTCAGACTGGTGGCGGGTGAGCACAAATTATTATTATTATTATTATTATTATTATTATTATTAATTTGTATTATTATTATTATTATTATTATTATTATTGGTTGAAAACGTTCATCTTGTCTTCTAGTTTATAGTCATTCTTTCGAACATCAGCTGATAAAAAAACCCGACTCACAGCTGTCAGCTTGTGAGGAAGAGAGCAAACGCCAAAACTCGTATAAAGGTAAATACAAACCTTATTGTCTTAATAAAGAAGATACGAATGACTGAATTATTATTATTATTATTTTTTATTATTAATATTGTTATTATTATTATTAACTCATTTGCCCTCAAAAACTTATAAATCCGTTCTATTTTAAATGTTTTAAGTGTCCCAAAGACATATTTATACTTTTACGTTTTTTTATGCTAGAGCAGGGGTGCTCAAGTTCGGTCCTCGAGAGCCCCTATCCAGCCTGTTTTCCATGTTTCTCTCCACTAACACACCTGATTCATGATCAGGATCGTTATCAGGCTTCTGCAAAGCTTGCTGATTAGCTGATCATTAGATTCAGCTGTGCTGCAGGAAGGAAACATGGAAAACAGGCTGGATAGGGGCTCTCGAGGACATAACTTGAGCACCCCTGCGCTAGAGCATACAGAAGGCTTTGATGCAGCCTCTCAACTGCAAAGAACGGTTGAATAAATGGTAGTTATTACACAAATGGACAGCAGGTGGCAGCAGAGCAAAAGAGATCAACCAGGGCCATGTTGAAAAAAGGCTCTTTTACTCAAATTTCTCAATAGATTTGTGAATAATGATGACATTTTTCTATATTCTAATGCTAATTGCTGCAAAACGGAAACAGATAGAAATATACTTTTTTTCCTGGTGAAAGAGGAGACTAATCTTTCTTTTGGTAGGTTCCATATTTTTATAGCAATAGAACAAAATATTCTGCGGGCCTCGTAAAATCAGTCAAAATCCAGTAAAACAGTCAGGAGTGAAGGGGATTGCTTCAGTGAAAATGGCTTTGAGTAAATTAATTAATTAATTAGGGATGAGCGAGTACCGATACATGGTATCGGTATCAGGCCGATAACAGGCCTTTTTATAAGTATATAATTCATAATTTCATGAAGATTTTTACATAAAAATGTTATATTGGGAATTATCTGTATCAAAATTTTAAGTATCAAAAGTACTAGTGGTATCAGTACTTGGTATCGGTATTGGTGACTACTCAAGAGTTGAGTACTCATACGGGTATCAGTCTGAAAAAAATGTGGTATTGAACATCGCTATTATTATATGCATTCATCCATTCATTCATTCATTCATTCATTCTCCGAACCTTTTATCCTCACTAGGGTCTTGGGTGTGTTACAGCCTTCATTATTATTATTATCATTATTATTATTATTATTATTATTATTATTATTATTATTATTATTATTATTATGATTATTATTATTATTATTATTGCAGTACTGATGTAGTAATGACAATTAAAAGAAAATGGTCAAAAAAGATAACATTCCTAAATGGTAAGTCCTACTTTTTCAAATAATGCAGAATTATGTAATACAAATGTGTGTTTTCTGGGAATTCCACATGCTGTATAATGTAGATGTACACCATTTGTTTTCTACTCAAGGCTGCCCATTGTTAATTCTTGCATAAATACACAAATAAGACATTGTTAAAATTTTAGTTAAGTCTTTCTCAGTGTTGACTGTCATCTTAAATCATGCAGAAATGTGATAATTACCCACACAAGGCCAAAAGGGCCCATCACTGCCACTTTAAATCCAATAAACGCCATGACCTGATCACTATAATTGACCATCTATCAGGGTCATTGAGGAGTCCAGTGCTGCTAACCGCCGTTTATAATTCCTCTTGATCATTGCTAATTACAGAAAGTGGGAGAAACCAATATCGCAGATACACAGAGACAGCTGCTGCCTGCATGTTCACTGAGGTAGGATAGCATCTTTTATTAATGATGAGCTGTGAGGCTACATACATTCACTGCAAGTGATATTATCATAATGAGATCACCTGTGCTCCTGTCTAACGTGGCTGATTTAAATGTATGTAGCTGTATCATCAAGATTTATTTTTAATTTAATTAGGAAAATATGAACATTTAACAGTGGGAATGTCCAATTAAAAGTGGCTAAAACATTAAATAAGTTTGCTTAATTGAATAAGATTCAGTACAAGAACTACACAAGATATACAGTACGTTTCAGACCCACCCGCAATTGATGCAAATTCTCAACATGGAGAGAATATGTATAAAAACAACAACATATTTGTATGTAGTTTTACTATACAAACGAGGATTATGGCCAGCGAAGAGAGAAAAAAGTTTGGCAGGATTCTGACTTTATTCTCAGAATTCTGACTTTAAAGTCAGAATTTTTACTTTAATCTTGTAAACCATAGGTGTCAAACTCCGGTCCTCGAGGGCCGGAGTCCTGCAGGTTTTGGATGTTCAACACAGCTGATATATGATCAGCTCATCAGCAAGCTCTGCATAAGCCCGATAACGATCCTGCTGATTGGAATCAGCTTGTGTTGGAAGAGGCAAACCTCCAAAACCTGCAGGACTGCGGCCCTCCAGAACTGGACCGGAGTTTGACTCGTATGTTGTAAACAGTTGTTCCTCTCAAATTACAACTAGGGGTGCACATACAGTAACTAACTAAGGAGTGATATAATGTGCAGGCCAGTAACATTTAGTATAGCTACGGTAACTATAAACCTTCAAAAACGCGCTGCTTTAAGAGACACTCACGTATACTCACAGACAAATCTATTCTTCTCTCTGCCCTGTGGGAACAACACATTTTTAAATATGGTACTGCATTACAAGGTGTAGAGCGGTAGTCAGCAAACAATCCCCCAAGAGGCACAAATTGTCCACAGCCTGTTCTGAAACTAGCTCATCCTGGGACATTGTGATTTCCCAGCAATGTTGTCAAAGTGATCATTTAAAAATTGAGACATGAACATGATCAGTGTATTTAGATAGATGGATATCATTAAATGTTAACTGATAATAACAATTCCAGGTGAATTTAACACATTTGTTATTTCAGGAATGTATATCAACCTGGTAGCCCTTCACATTGATCAGTATCCAAAAAGTAGCTCTCAGTTTCAGAAAATACAAGCAGAATTCATCAAACGATGATGATTACTTTAGCAATAATTGGCACTTCATTTCTTCGGATTTGGTCATTGAGAAAACCTATAGTCTATTGAACTTTTATGGTAAGACGTCTACTCCTTTTCACCACTGTGCAATTTCATAAAAGCCATCCAGCCCTTGAGTAACCCTTTTTATAGTAATTCATTTATGACTCCGGTCACAGAGGGGCTGCGTCTGCTGCCACAAATACTTCGACATGTGTGTATGGCACGAGGATGAAATCCACAATCCGCCGAAGAGCACCGCTTTCTCCAAGCCCTCCCCTTTTCCTTCATAAGCACATCGTAAAATATTCCACCCGACTTTTACAATCAACTTCTTTCACTGCGGAGTTGCACATTTATATTTTCAGAAAATAAGAATGACATAACCTTGGATCGTTCGGGGATTTCAATAAGATTCCGCTTCATAAAAAGCATACCATTCAGATGGCTTGTTTTAGTGAGAGGAAGTGTTTGAGGATGGGCAGGAAAGGAAAAGGAGGCACGACAATCACGCCCCAGATGGAGAAATAAAAAGACAAAAGACATTGAGTGACAGGTCAAGATTCTCACTTGAGATGCCTGATAATTGCGGCAGCAACATTCCAAAGTAAATCCTAAACCCTTGAAAACCTTTGGAATGTGAAAACCTACCCCTTTTGTCTTCATAGTACAAAACTAGTGTACCATTTTTCCCCTCCCTGAACATTGCTCACATCGCCGTTCCCTGAAGCTTGAAAGCATAACATTTCTCAGCCGGCTACTCCCACTGGGACGAGAGCTCACAAGATGGAAATGCAAAGATAGTTTTATTGTGTGGTTGCGGACAAATAAATCTTAATATGTATTTTTGTCATACTTGTGTGTCAACTGCAACCCGAGGGAGCTGAAGTGTTTGTGATGTCATATGTAAAATTGTGTGACAAGTTATGAGGTCACACGTTAACAAATAGTATTTTACTGACTGAAAGTCGGAGAGAAAAGGAAAAAAACAATCACAAACGAAAGAATATCCTTTCTGGAGAAATTGTGTGTGAAAGCTGAGAGGCTGAATGAAAAATTGTGGAATGATTGAATGACATGTAATATAAAGTGACCTGGAATAAATTGTTGAAGTTGTTGATTTTGGAATTGTTTGAATCGGTTGATAAATGTAGAAGTAGCTGAAGGATGAAAAATAGTGGACTAAGAAAAACAACAAGCAGGGTAGGAAAGAAGGAAGGAAGGAAACAGGAAAGCAAAGAAGGAAAGAAGGAAGGAAGGACACAAAAATACAATACACACAAGAATATGGGGTGTACCTAGTGTTTTTGGACACCTCATTAGGAGTGCAACAATTTGGAACGGTTAGAATCGGTCACAAAATTTAGAAGAAGACAACAATGGGGAAAAAAAATCTTTTTTGGTGTATTTTTATGGGTATTTTAATGGTGAAAATGTATAATTTTTGGTATTGGTAGTGTTAAGATGAACACTTTTAAGTTGGAACGGTTTGGATCAGTAAAAAAATATAAAAATAAGAGGATTTTTTTGGGGGGGAGGGATATATTATTGGTGAAAGTGTTACATGTTTGGTAAGTGTGAATTTGGGGAATGTTGGAAATCCTTCCCAAGGTGAATTAAATGAGATGACGAGATGGTAATTCTTAATTTTAAATGAGAACAATGTACATGTGTAATGTTGAATGTGCCATTAGGAATAAATGGTGATTTTTCAGATGAAAAATGTGAAATTGTGGGAAAACCGTGATTTTTTAAAAAATGTTGGAACGGTGAGAATTTGTCAAAAATGTGGAAGCAATAGTAGGACGAAAAAGTGTGAGTAATATATTAATAATAATAATGATAACAATAATAATAATAATAATAAGAAGAAGAAGAAGAATTGGGCACTAGCATGTTGAGGTACAATTACATAGGACAAGAACCCTTTAAAAATTTAATTTCAGTAGTAATTGTCAGGCCTTATGCATGTACAAGGTTTCATGAGTATTCACCAAGGTTTTGACCCCCCCCCCCCCCACACACACACACAAATTTTTTGGGGTGTAAACAGTGCATCCTTACGGCAACAGCGTGCAATGAAATAAAAACTTTTCAATATCTTCTTATCTTAAACGTCTATATGAAACACCCAAGGTTTGAAGACAATCGGATACATTGTGTAGGAAGTTAAAATAGGACCTCTATAAAAGGGCAAGAATGGCGCAAATTTCCAAATTAAATTCAAAATGACGGACATCTTGTTGGGATTAGCATATGGGTACACATGACTTTTTTGTAGGTCTTGGGTTGTTACGTATGCCTACCATTTTTGGTAGTTTGAGGTTAAACTTTCAACCAGGGGACTTGGACTACAGTCATGGTTATGCTCAGGGCTGGCAGCAAGGCACAAATCAACTTGTCCAGAGGTTGCAATGGTGTGGGGGTGCGACGGTCACCCTGGATGAAATAGTTTAGGCTCACTGATGTGCGTGAAAGAAAGTCAATGTGAGGTGTCAATACGAGGGCATAAGGTCTGTGATTGACGTGCCGCAACCCGGGGGCTCGCGTGAGATATCAACACTGTGCAGCCCCTTAAAATGTCGTCATAGAAGCACTGTGAATTATGGCTAACAACTGATTATGTGGCCCCAGCCACTTCCCTGCCATTGGTGCAATTTCACTTTAGAAGACATTCGTAGATGTTATGTATTTGCACCATTCATCTTTGCACCAGATTACTTCTTAACTTTTGCATTATGTTTCTTATTGTCTTAACAATACACTATTATCTTCATATATTCGGTGCTAATCGTTTTCTCTATTGACTGGCTGGTCTTCCATTTTGAACTCAGAAATTAGCATTCATGAAATCTGCAAGCTACCTACAATTTCTTACTTAGCAACATTGCACTACATGCCTTTGGAGGCAGAACAAACTTGGGAAATAAAAAGTGGCAGCTCATGGCAAACTGCTTCAGAGAATCTAACTTCTATTTTTTTTCCTGCCACATTTGACAAGTGAGCCATGTAGAAAAAAATACATCCGTGTGTCTAATTATTTCTTTTCAAATCCATACAATGAAAAGACTTCATGCGTTCCTCTTGCCAGGGCGGGGACAGCAAAGGGGAGTGCCCTCCACATATTCCCTCTCAAGCTTCTGTCACGCATGTCTATCTGCATGTCAACATTCCAACTTTGCAGACACATTTTGTTTTAATGAAAGCTATACACAAACAATATGGATTGTGGTGACACACCTCAATTCCACACGCACAAATAATTTCTAAAATTTTTCTTCAATTAAAAATTAGATTTTTAATTAATTATGGACTCACTTCACATTAGTTGACATGCCCTTCATTACAAAATAAGCAATACCACACAAAAGGACCAATGCACATTGTCAAACATTTATTCATGCATTATTTTTTTGTATTAAATCAAAGCCAAGTTATGATCTACATATTTGTTTGCATTTTATAGTGCAGTAAAAAAAGCCTTTTTGGTTTGAAAAGCTTCTGCTGCACTGCGGTCACAAGAGGGTAGCATTGACACAGTTGTATAATGCCTTTGCAGGCAGCTCAGCAGCAGGACAAACTGCCTTTGATGTAATTGAGGTCTCGGACCTCTTCGAAATAGCACAATATTGGTTTGTATGCGGAAATGCTCAAGGAACAATGGATTTCCATAAGTGGATGTAAAATCGTATTTGGAGCATCTCTGGCATGTTAACCGCTCTCTAAACATCAGGGAAAGAGCTTTTTCAAGATGGGACAGGTAATTTGAGGCACTTGGCTTGAAATAATGGAATGCAGCGGGAGGATTAAATGTGTGACTATAACATTCAAACTTGACTAGTTTATGCCAGTGCAATTTGAGCTATTTCCAGCTTAGTGCAGGAATGCAACACGCGTCCTAATGCAAGTCAGCAAGCACCATAAAAACACATCATTGTCAACATCTTTTTATCATCATTTAGAATGATATGATATATGTACCTGGAAAAAAAAGCTGTCAGACAAAAAAAGATAATTATGACCTTCAGCCAGCATATTTTGAGCCGCTAATTATCAATCATTCCAGTGCCAACCAAGTATTCCCCTAACTAACATTTTTTTTCTATCCATCTTATCATTGGAAGAAATACTTAAGAGTATGAATGTGGCAGAGACCCATAAATAAAGGTTACCTATTTACATATTCAGTTTATCATGAATATTGCATACTCTGGACATAAAAATTCAAATGCAGCATTTATGAAATATGATCATGCTGCAAATGTGAGAAGACATAGAGCACAACCCGCTCATGCACAGGGAGATTTAGAGCTTCTTTGGTGATTAATAATAATAATAAAAGTAAATAAATAAATTGATATCAGACCAACCTAGATTAACTCTTGTTTGAAGACATTTTTGTTTTCAGCTCTGGGAAATTTATCTCAACTTTTATTTTCCTTCTGAAAAATATTTGACTTGCTATGAAAATTGGCAACAAGCTTAAAAAACTAACAGTGTCCGCGTATATGACCACATCAAAACATAATTCACATAACGCTTCTTTATGTTATGTAAACGTATGCAAGCGCGACAACAACATTAAGTGACTCCCGCAACATCTATGCAGACAACCGCTAGCCTGACATTAGCTTTTTGGTGAGAATTTCAAGTAGCTGAGAGGAATAACACCATAAAAGGTGCAAACACCGCAGCAAGTGTCTCATCTCCTCTTGTGAACTAGTTAACCTGAAAGAATAGCGCCGACAAATGTGCTTCAGCAAAAGCAAATTACCTGGGTTTTGTGGAGGGGAACTAATCTCTCCAAGCATGACAGTGGACAGGAAAGGCCTCTTACTGTTATTATGATGTGTCGGCTTGTGTTAGATAGAGGGTCTTGATGGCCGCATCAGGAAGGAGCATCAAAGCCCTTCCACCATGACAGCGCTCTGATGGATGTATAGGTGGCGGATGGAGGTTGGAAGACTGGAGATGAGGAGAAGGAGGAAGATGATGTGAGGTGCAGTGGGGGTTAAACGCAATAGTAAATACATATACATGCTCACGTTGGTAGCAGGCTCAAATTGTCTTCAATATATTCTTAGAGTTCATGGTTTTATTGATAAACATGAAATGAAGCATATTACAAAAATCGGAATTGCATATATATATATTAGGGGTGTCAAAATCAGTGTGTTAATTTTGAGTTATTTTAAAGTTTCTTTAACACCACACATTTTTTTAACGCATGCCTAATGGCTGGCCACCCTCCCTTACTTGGAAAGTCTGTACTGGGGGAATTCCAGTCTCAATGCAGCAGACACATCCACGTCCAAATTTTGCAGTAATACATTTAATAATAATGCATATATTTGTGGAGACTGCGGTCAAGTTGTATTTTACCATTTTAAAAATGTTACTTCATGTTAAAGATTAGATAGCTCTTAATATGAAAAGGCTAATGCACAGAGCTTACAAATGCATACATACAAATAAAAATAAATAAATAAATAAATACAAATAATTATATATATATTATATAATTCTTCCCCAATTCTGCGAATTGACATAACTGAGGGATCTTACACAAACTCCATACTAAAATATTAATAGCTAGTATTTTCTCTATGTCAGCAGATTATAATTTGGTTTCCAGTGAAGAAATGCAGCTTTAGAAGGCTGAATTGGCTGTGAGCACCAACCCTGAGCACTGGTCCTCATCTTGCTCCCTATTCCCAGGAGACAATCAATTGGGGGAAGTGTTATGGAAAGAGATGGTGCTCCTCCTTGGCCTGGTAAAGATGGGGCGGGGGGTGGCGCACGGTAGGACAGGTGTTGTGAGCTTAACACAGGGGAGTCTCACCAAGCTGCAGTGGCTGGCCTACATCCATCTCTGTACCAGGGGAGATAAATAGAAAAATGTGACCCAAACAGTCTAACATCCTGACTAGGGCAGGAATGTGTTCCAACAATGGTGGGGTGAGGAGGGCTCCCCATATCATTACTAAAAACGAGGCCCACTGCAATTAATTCCAACTCTAAATGAATGTCTTGTGCATGCAGAATAGCTCTCTGTGGCCACCAGAATACATTAATAGTGCAGAATAGGGACAATAATGGAATTCACTCTATGCTGCTGATAAAATGGACTTCAATGTGGGCTCATTTCCAGATCAACATTTTTTTGTCATTTTGCAAACCTTAATTTTTCAGCCTTTATTGTATAAAATGGTGTGATCTTTCGACTGCCCTTTGTCTTGGAAGAAAAATTAATTCTCATTTGCATTACCACGTCTAAATGTCAGCCACCGATATTTTGTTAGACATTTGTAAAGCTGGCAGCCAGAGTCACAGGATAATTGCACTCAGCCTAGCAGAGGGATTTACATAATTTCAGATAGCAATTAAAGAATCCTTGGGAATTTTCTTCACAAACACTCTCTCTCACTTTCTCTGTGGCTCACTTCAACAAAAGAAGCATTCGTTTACATTAAGCTCCATGCTCCTAGCTGTTCATTTGCATGAAATTAAAGGTTTTCATGATCTTGAACAGTGGGGTAACATTTAAAATGCTGTTTTAAAACCCCCACCTTGGAATAATGAATCATTTCTATTTTTCCGAAGTCAGTGGGAGTTTATTGACTGCCTGTCCACAGCAAAAGTTTCTTTTCCCTCTAATTCTGCCAAAGAAACTATGGAGCGTAATTGACTGAAATAAATTAAAAATCACTCTTTTGCATCTTTTGTTCTCTCTGTGCAATTCATGCCTACTAGACATTGAACGGAATAATGAATACATATATAAATAACAATACGGAAATAAATCTGCACTGAAAATCTCAGGATAAACCAATGTGGCGACATTTGAAAGTGCTGTGGAGAAAAACCTCCTATGTACTGTATCTTTAATTAGGTCCCTGTGGGTCCCACTGTTATCTGCCATGCTGATTAAAATAAACATTAACTTGCCTCAGCTCTGACTTTGATAGCATTCATCGGTATGTGGCAAAAGACAACATATGTTTTTTTTTTACTTTTTTTTCAGTTATCAGAAATACTATTTTCAAAGCAGAAAGCAAATTCATATTGGTTTAAATCCTTTGTGCCAATGGTGTGGTCTGTCTGACACATTTGATATGAGTCTGGATCATCAGGATTAGTTAACCCAAACCCTTCTCATGGGAGGTCTGCATAGCTCAGCGGACCAATGTGCATAATATATCTACTGTACTTTGGAGTTTTACGTCTCGCCCTCTCATATCGTGTTAGATCCCTCCTTTGTATTTAATCAGTCTACTTTGCGCTCACCAATCAGACACAAATGCCGGAACAATTATCGGGAAAAAAAGATGTGATTCATAGCGTGGCTTTGTGATAAGACAATAAAGCTTTGTCACAAAGCTGAGAAACAAATAAAAAGCCTCGGCAGAGCAATACCCTTCACACTTCTTCCTTGATTCCCTCTCCTTTCTTAACGGCATCACAGAACATTTTCACACTAGTCGTCCCACCGCTGTAAAATAAATTGTGACAGTAACTCAATATGAAGTGAAATAGCTGAGAAAGCCTTGAGTTCACTTGCGCTGACAGTGCTGTTTAATTCCATCTTGTGCCAGCCTGACATTTCTGCTGCCACTAAATATTAAACATGTGTACCCGTTTCATTTGCATCTGGTAATGAGGTGGGAGACAGCGCCCAACTGGTCAAGCCTCTCCCTCCGTCTCTCCCTCTCCCATGCAGCCTATGTTTTTTTGCTGCCTCGGACACAGTTGAGCGTAAACAGCCACATAAGTCTGAGGAAGTGTGCTTATAGACAAAATGGGAGTAAAAGGTGTAGGGAGGGGGAAGGTGGCTGCAATTTTACCTGGGGTGACTTGCCTTCTAAGCAGTAATTAGGATGAAGTCAGCTTGTATGTAGGCTACAGTAGATGTTGGGAGAGCTCGCAAAAGCAGGCTAAAAGGATCCCGGCTCACAAGTAATGTCTGCTTAGGATGACATTTCTCACGGAATCTTTTAAGATGCATTCCTTGCTGCAAAATGCATTAGTGGAAAGAGCAGAAACACAGGCACAAAAAGGGAGGGCTAAATGTGATTGCTCTAAATGTCATCACATCTTCATAATGCAATATATATTCATGATTTAGCAGTCCAGGAGGGCACACACCACAGTTGTGTTCTGTAATTCAAATGTTTTATCCCCATTTTGATTTCACATGCACTCCTGGATAAACATTTCTAAATGGTAAAGTTATGCCTTTTTAGACATTACAGTCAGAGGAATGTGATATCCCATCACAAAAACCTCCTGTCCATAAAGTCAGGCAACACATGATAATAATAATAATAATAATAATAATAATAATAATAATAATAAAATAAGCAATGCACATCATCACACATCATATATAAATAATATGTATCACAAAAAATACTTATGTAGCCTATTGTTATATAAAAAAAACAGAGAAACACAGTAGTGCAAATAGATGGCATCATCATCACATTTGTTAAATTTGAAATTAAAACATCACATCACACAATTATAATAATAATAATAGTAATAATAATAATAATAATAATAATAACTAATTTGCTCCCAAAAACGTATAAAAACGTTCTATTTAAAATATTGCCATGTTCATTTATACATGTTTTGTGTTTTTATGCTGGAGCATACAGAAGGCTTTGATGCAGTATTTAACCTGAAGAGGTCGCTTAAAGCAATGGTGGCAATGGCCGGCAAGTAGCAACAGAGTATAAGAGATCAACCAGGCCCATGTTGCAAAAAAGCTTTCCCCCAGTGTTTTAAACATATATGTGAATAATGATGAAACTATATTCTAATGCTAATTGTTGCAAAACGGGAACAGATAGAATTACACTTTTTATTCAATACTTATTTTTTTCTGATGAAAGAAGAGACTCTAATCTTTCTTTTAATAGGTTTCATGTTTTTATAGCAATAGAACACAATATTCCGTGGGCCTAGCAAAATCAACCAAAATCCAGTAAAATGGCCGGGAGCAAAGCTTCAGTGAAAATGGCTGGGAGTGAATGCGATAATATGAATAATGAGTGAGTGAATGCAAATAATAATAATACAAATAATGATCATATACATTAACTGGATCAGGGGTGCTCAATATGTCGATTGCGATCGACCAGTCAATACCAAATTGGTTGATCGCATGATATCAGATCACGTTAAAAAAACGAAATGAATAAATGTCAGTATATCATCCAGATAACCGTTCAAATAAGGTGCTAAACTGTGTCATGACCCAGAATGTTAGCTCAGTGGCAGTGCTCTGCGCTCACAAACCGGAGACATGGTCAATGTTTGGGTTTGATCCCCATATATATCCCTCCGCCCCCATCGCAGTAGGTTGGCTGCTTGAAAAATAAATATTGGGGCAAAAAAGCTTGGGCTTCATGATAATGAAGATGCTTCAATATTATTATTATCAATACCCAACCTTATTTCAAGGTATTGGTACCAGTATCGGCTGCCCTCTTGAGGACGTTTTACGATCAGGAAATCGAAATGTGAAATTAGAAGAATATACAATTGTCATTAATTTCAGGCAATTTTATGGAAATGTTTTATATTGGCATACATATAGGTATTTCTTTAAAATGATCTGCCATTGTTTTCTTAGGGACATTTTATGTATCAAAAGTACTAGTGGTATCAGTAATTGGTATCGGTATTGATCTGAAAACAACTGGTATCAATCATCCCTTTTCATTATTATCACATATTTCTATAGTTTCTTTATATTCTCCATACATCGACATACACACGTTCATATTGCTGCTGCCTTTAGGAAAACTTCAGCATACAAAATGCTCAGCATAGCACACCTGTCTGTTCAGGCATCTATTGCATTTTTAATGTGTCAGAAAAAATCAAACCCTGGTTGAGACTGATTGTTGTGTCAAAACACCAACACAAAACAGTGGATGTGACTGAAGCTTGGTGCTATGTGGTGCTGCTGCTTGCAAGGCTTGTATTTAATTTCATTCTTAATAGCTGTTAAGCGCATTTCTCAGTCATTAACAATTGCGTCCACTCCCGTGCCTCCGGAGGGACTGTGTGTCCTGAGGTTTACTGTTGCTAGCTTGTCATGTCCACGTCAACAACACTTATCGCCTTCTGTCTGAGAGCTGAGGCATTTCCCAGACATTTAGCCGCTTGTTTGTCTTCTCTTGATTTCCCCTCCAAATCTGTCACATATAGTCTTCACCTGACACCTCACAGACTGTTCTTCTCTCAAACACTGTCAAAACAGGAAGATCCAAGAGCAAAAGATAGCAGCAGGGAACCACAGATTGCCACATGTTATACTCACCACAACCACCAGCGCAGACAAAGCAGTCTGAGATTGTTGGCTACTTTCATCAACAAGCTGACTGCTATCCAAATGAGAGAAAATGAACAGTTTGTGTTCACAGATTTTAGTTTTGCAGTTCATTTGGACTCAGGTGCTGCTTTTTGTTGCTCGCAATGTACCAGCGTTTTCACATCACTCAGATGTTCATTGTCCCTGTTTTGGAGCTCTGGCAGGAAAACAATGCATTTCTCACAAGAGGTCTGGCACAGAATCACACATTTTTGTCTGTGCATTTTTCTTTCTTTGACTTTCCTCCACCATGCGAGCCCTTCTATTATTTCAATAAGCTCTCGAGTTTAATGCATTATTGATCTCAAGGTTGAACTACAGGCCACTGCGTTACAAGGATGCTAAAGCGCATCATGGCATGACACTTATGTACATGTGAAAAATTATACCAATTATGAAGTCAACCAACAGCAACCTCAAAAAGCAATCAATTGTCACATTGGAAAGCCTTTTGTCCCGCAATACTATTGGTTTTGTGGTTACACCGAAGGGGTGGGCGTTGGCTGTTAAATGACCTGCAAAGGATGATTTCTGTTTGTTCAAATTCTTTTTAGGCTACCACTCCCTCAGCTTTGTATGAAAATCAACTTTCTATTTTTCTTTTTCTTTTGATTCAATTTCAATTCAATTCAAATTTGTATTTCACTCTTTAAAAAAAAAAGAAATGCAATGGGACAGAAAGGAGTAAAACTTGTGATATCGGACATGAACAACACAAAAAATGATCAACACAAAATGAATGACAGCAAGCACTCAATGCGTTTCAATGTAACAATTCTACAAAATAATTAAACTGCATGACTTTGTGCTATGTATATATTGCCAGTAATTGTGTTTTTATACAGATAGACTGAGATGATTTGGTTTTACAATCCATCGATTGTTCCACAAACTGACACCTTGAGTTGAAATAAATCATTCGTTTTGTTTTGATCTGTATTTAGGTTTGGAGAAAATATCTGTTCCTCTTAATTTGTACTCACTTTCCCTTTTTTTATTTTATTTGCGTGTTAATTAGTAAAATTTCATGATGGGCATTATACATTATTTTAAGGCAGTTAAACTCCATCAATTCATTAAATTTTAAAGTTTTAGTTTTTAGTGTGATCTCTGTATCCACATCCGAAAATGACACAAATAGCACATTTCTGTAGAAGAAAGATGGATTCGGTGTAGGTTATGCTAGCACAAACTTTAATGAGCCCACAACCTTTGGGTTGGGAGACAACCACTCTGCCATTTGAGTCATACCAGTACCACCTTTGTTAGCTAATAAGTAGCTTCCCAGTTCATAGCACATTAAGTGATAACTTGGGGTTCCATTTTGTATCTGGTGTAAACAGCTCTATTCACATTATCAGCGCTGATTTTATTTGGGAGAAAAATGGTGGCCCACCAACCATTTCTGATGTTGTGGGTTTGAATCACAGCCGATGCCCTCTTCTGTTCTTCTGGTGCTTTAGCCGGTTTATAAGTGCTCTTATCTCCGCCCACATTCTAAAATTTGCATTAAATAACCTGCATTTTCCATAGGTGTGAATATGAGTGTAAATGGTGGGTTGTTAATATATTATGTGCTCTGTGGAAGTTACAAAATGTAATATATTTCATATAACTAGTTACATGCATTTGAAAGTAATAAACTTACTTTTAAATTTCAGTTTTACAATATTGCTGTCTGTGTAATAAGTTACTGAAGTTTAAGTTAGTTTTACATTTTTATTTATTTAAATAATGATTTTGACATTTTATAAAGAAAAAGCGACATTTGCAACCATAGCTGCAAAAGTTAACTTCTAATGATAATCTTTAATTATATAGTGTGGGGCATAATATTAAATGTTTCGACTCTTTGGTGGGAGGTCACTGCCGTTGAATAATACTTTTATCAAGATGTTGTTGTTGTTGTTTTTTATCTAAATACTGGAACTGATATTTGGTTCAGCAAATAAATAACACCATGTAAATAAAATTATCAACATACTCAAATTAATTTGTACACAATGGGAAGATAAGTTTATAATGCTAATATGTGTTCCTATTATCAATAATATCTTTTGATGGTTGCAGTTACTCCGTTCTGTTGTTTTTGCCCTTGAGTAAGAAAAACTGGTAAACCTGTAAGCTAGCTGCAGCTTTTTGCATAGAATGTCTCACAAAAAAGTACAATTAAGGTCACCTTTATTGTTTCCAATCCAAATAAAGTGAGTGACGTATAAATGACATTTTAATGAAAATTCTTGACAGGTTATTTTGAATAGTTTCGTAAAAGATGCAGAAGGTTGAGCTGTGGTGAATTGCAAGTGTCTTTTGGGGACAGGTGGTGCGTGATGGGTGTATGGAATCCAAGTCAAATAAATGAAGTGGAGATTGTAATACAGTGTGTTCCAGTGAAGAGTGACAAGCCTGTTCCTCCCATGAAGCAGCTGAGCTGGCATTAAACAGACAAGACATCCAGTTCAGTCAGTTATCAGCCCAGGAATAATGAAGGAAGAGGCCGCAGACCAGGACCAGTCACCCTAGCCAGCCAAGTGGAGAATATAATTTCTTGCAGGTATCTCTGCAGCTAAGCATTTCCCCATTGGCGGTCCACTGGTGCTTGGGTGAGCATGGAAAACTCCGTGCACCCGAATCTCAGTCCCTCCAACACTGACATAGATGTGTGGTGATGGATTCCAGAGTGGATGGAAGAGCTAGTGGGTTTTAGTTCAGTGGTGATCTTGACAAAAAAAGGACACCATGACAGACAATAGTTAAAAAATAAATAAAAAAAATAACAACAAATATCACCAGATTCCTCGTTTTTCAAATCTATGTGTAGATTTCATTATTGAATCAAAGGCAATGAAGTGACGAGTGGGTCTCACAAAGGGGAGGAAATTATTATTTCTCTTTAACTCATTTGCTCCCCAAAACTTATAAAAACATTCTATTTTAAATAATACCATGGTCCAAAAACGTATTTACACATGTTTTATGTTTTTTATTTTTATGTTTTTTTTATGCTAGAACATACAAAAGGCTTTGATGCAGCCTCTGAACTGAATATAACGCTTAAAGCAATGGTAGTCATTAAAATAACGGCCAGCAGGTGGCAACAGACTATAAGAGATCAACCAGGGCCATGTTGCAAAAAGCTCTTTCCCCCCAGTGTTTTCAACAGATTTGTGAATAATGATAAAACTTAGCTATATTCGAATGCTAATTGCTGCAAAACGGAAACAAATGCAAATATACTCTTTTTTTTTTCTTCTGTATGCTCTAGCATCAAAAACAAAAAATATGTATGGGAGTGAAGGACAACATATTAAAAAACGTCTTAATATGTTTTTGGGATTGAAAGAGTTAATTAATATTCCACAAACCCTATATTTATCAGAAAACTGTGTTTAGACTAATGAGGCTGCATAGAACATGTGAATTCTAAGACAATTTCTGGATTGACTTCATTAATTAAAAAAAAAAATAAAATAAAAAATCACATCATCCCTAAGAAACCTAGCAACTAGCTCACTAATATATATATATATATATATATATATATATATATATATATATATATATATATATATATATATATATATATATATATATATATATATATATATATATATATATATTTCTTAACTGCTTGTCCTCACAAGGGTCGCGGGGGGCGCTGGAGCCTCTCCCAGCTGGCTTCGGGCAGTAGGCGGGGTACACCCTCAATTGGTTGCCAGCCAATCGCAGGGCACACAGAGATAAACAACCACAATTCACAATCACACCTATAGACAATTTGGAGTGTTCAATTAACCTGCCATGCATGTCTTTGGAATGTGGGAAAGTACCCGGAGAAAACCCACGCAAGCACGGGGAGAACATGCAAACTATATATATATATATATATATATATATATATATATATATATATATATATATATATATAAAATTCAGGTATTGCTAGGTTTCTGTGTCAAAGAAAAAGGGCACCAACGTGAAACTGTGTACACTTATTGGACCTCCTTCAGTGTGACCGCTACAGATGTGTCATCCTACAGTATATAGTATACAATGTGTAAGTTACGATCGCAGGTGCTCTTAGTACAATAAGGATTTTGAGCTGGTCTTTATTGTGTTCCAAATTAAGTACATATAAACAAAAACAAAATAAACAGCAAACTGCAATAAAATTGTTCCCGGTGGTAATTGGTAAGAATTCTTGGAGTTACCAGAGGCTGTTGATGAAGCCTATGTTTTATAATTCTTAAAATGCGCTAATTTTCCTATGAATTGCAACTAAATTCTCAACAGTTTGTGTTACCAGTGGACACGCCTTTTCTGTCTGTGCAGTGACATTCATTTATTTGAATTGCATGTTTTCATTTGGCTATAACAGAAAAAAATATATATATCTGTCAAAGCACTGCAGTAACTACACATTATAATGTCTTGCTAGCCTGTGAGCTAGCTCAACGGCTCTCGTGTATTGACTTATTTATGGTATGGCGAAACACAACCCTGATCAATATCTGGTAACCAGTCTGTGTATGTTGCGGACACAAGCATCCAAAACATATTTTCATCAGATATTTAACGCTAATCACTGAGGTTCTGTAGACTCACCTGGTTCATTTACATTCTAAATGAGTAATTCACATCGGGTGAATTCCAGCATTTCCATTTTTTTTTTATTTCTTGCTTTTGTTCAAGAGTCTGAAGCTTTTCCAGGATCATTTAATAATCATGTTGGCTCCATCAAATACCAGAGAAAATAATGTGTCAGACACCAGCAAAATCTCTCCGAAATGATTCTATATTCTGCGATCGTGCTTGGCTTTAGAAAAGACTATCATCGTCAGCCTTCTTCTTAAATATGCTCATTATTTGATATGTTTGGATAAGGAGATTGCTGTGGAAAATACTGATCCTATCATGGAAAGAACATCCAAGGATTAAGGAAGTCATTCAGATTTGTTCAATTACAGTTTTTGGTCTCTTTACAGGGTATTTAAGTGAAAAGAAAATTCACTCATTCCTCTTTTGCATTGTTTGTATTTTCAGAATCAAGCCAAAGACACATATTTATTAGTAGCCATTCAACTGGTTGTGTTAACTAAATCTTTAATATTCTATTTTTATGTAATTTAAGCTCATACCGTGTCTCTGGTCTGACACATGGTAGACATCAAACTCATGACCATGACCACTCATTTGGAAGAAATTCAAACGCCTGTGGCTTTAAAGACCTGCCCAGGGTTCAGGTTCCTAAAGCAGAAATAATTGCTGAGGTGCACGCTCCATTAAAGCAACTATTTAATACAATAATCATTCAATTAAAAAACCCTTGTAGCAGCTGCCATACAGGATTTGGATCAAAGGAATGTGTCATTTGTATTACATACGCATAATAATATATACAGCATATATATAATTGTTGAAACGCACAATGCATAAAGTCAGTATGAATACATAAAAAAAAATTTTTTTTTAAATGTATTATAGTTTTATCTGGTTTTGTGGTTGGCATAGTGCATCAGAAGTTGTAAATCCGCCTCACAGTTCTGATGTTGTAGGGTTCAAATCCAGGCTCCGGTCTTCCTTTGTGGAATTTGCATGTTTTCTACAAGTACCTGACTCCCTCCTACATCCAAAAACACGTGTGGTAGGTTAATTATAGACTCTATATTGCCCATGTAAGTAAGTAATGAACATACTTTTATGCTTGCATTTTATGCATTTTTTATTTCTAGTTACAATTTTATGATAGTGACAGTTTATTTATTTATTTATTTTTTATAAATACCGTAATACAAGGAATGCTGGAACAGAGTGTGTTCTCCATGTGTGACAAAAAGAATGCATGCTAAAGTATATTATAGAATAATTGAACAGTTGAATCATTATCATTAATATTTAACTTGAGTGCAATATTGTGTACTTTAAGACACACTTTGATTGTATTTGGACTTAAAGGGCAAATTAATACTTGAACAAGGTGATAAACAAAAAATAAATATATATATACAGTATATATATATATATATATATTTATATATATATATATATACACTGTATACAGGAAGGAACATTGCACTTTACAATTGGAAAGCAAATTGCTTTTCAAATTGAAAACGTCAGACTTTATGTCGCTGGTTTGCATGCAAGACCATTCTTCATTACATGAGAGATGGCTTTGTATTTTTATCTTGTTGGCTGCTTTTTGAGCCAAGGAGCACATTACGACGAGTCTTTGTTTTATTGTGTTCAGCAAATTAATAAATGGGAATCACAGGGGGGAAAATAGATATGAAAATGTGTACTTTGCATTATTGAAAAGCCCATCCACTAAAGGTTACCAGCAGCTATTGTAGCACAATCTGTGAAATGTAATTAGAGACTCTGTGAGAGAGCAGCACAGATAAGGCTGCATTTGCCATTATGGACTCCCTCATAACATTTGGCTTCTCCCTGAAACTTATTCTCTCTGAACTAATTTTGCATGACATATTGCATTTCTGCTTCAGCTATCATGAGGCTACCTGTGAAATAAACTGGGTATGTAATACAGCAAATATCCAGATTACATTTTGGACATGCAGCGATCTCATATTTTCTGATTTATTAATTTGTGGCACGTAACATGTACAATGTTGCTGAAAATTGTGTTTGCTGTTGCACTGTACATGTTCTGTATAATATTAGATATATTCATATTTAGATAAATATTTATGTTTAGGTGATAGCTATCTAGTTGTATGCACAGAGCCATGAGCACCTGGTGCAAAATTGGCAATGTGTGCTTTAAATCTGAATACTGATTTGTTAATTCACTAATGGGCTTCTCGGGTTCATACTCCACATTTTTCGGGTATGTTTCATTTACTGAGGTCTTGCAAATGAAAATTTGTTTGGCGATGGTGAACAAAAACAGGAACCTTTCACATAGTATAATCATTTGTCGAAATGTTGCACATAAGAAGCTTGAGGTAGGAACTGGGATGAGACAAAATCAATATTTCAATGTTGCATTTCGACGCCTTCTTAAAATAAGCACTTAAGTCATATTTTTCAGGAAACAAAAAAATCGAACCATTAGCCTCATGGTGAAATTATTTAGGCTCCCCAAAAATTACATAGGCAATTATTTTAAGAGGGTGACAATTTTTAACTGGTACAACATTGTTATTCCAATATCAAATTGATACTGTTGCTGTATACACACTTGATGAATGTTACTTTTTAACGTGACATAAACCTCCAGAATCTCCAGTTTACTCAACATGCGACATGTGGACCGTTTAGCCCGAGCGGGTTTCCGTTATGTTTTTTAAAATGTACGGTGTAAGTAGTCATGATTCTTTTTCCTCATCTAAGAAATCTAAAGTTTGGTTTGACTCAAATGGAGGTAATGGAGAGAGAATTACAATGTATAAAGTAGTCAATTAAAATGGGGCATTCCGTCAATATTGACAGTCCATCAATCCGTCACTGATGGACGTCCATTTTGTTGCCAATTAACGGATAGTGGGAAACTTCGAAAAATGTATGGACTAAGCCTGGGGTGGTCAAGTTCGGTCTTCGAGAGCCACTATGAAGCCTGTTTTCCATGTCTCCCTCCTTCAGCCCAGCTGAATCTAATGATCAGCTCATCAGCAAACTTTGCAGAAGCCTGATAACAATCCTGATCAGGTGTGTTAGTGGAGAGAAACATGGAAAACAGGCTGGATAGTGGCTCTCGAGGACTGAATTTAGCCACCTTTAGAGCTAAGGCCTTGCTCAGACTGCCAGACCAAATCCGATTTTTAGCCCATCCAGATTGAATTGTCCGGACGTCACTCTTACGCGTGCAAAAACACAATGCGTCCGCGCTGTCAATATCCAATCGGTTCGCTGCCAGGATGGTTCCTCACAAGTTGGGCAGTCAAACGCCTTGACGACTCCTCTCATACTCAACCGGAAAATAAATACCGGAAATACAGTTTCAGTTCTTCACGTGCAACCGGAAATAGCTAATTAGTGCCTGGCCGTAGCCATAGAAATATGGTCGTTAAGAAAGAAAGAAAGAAAGAAAGAAAGAAAGAAAGAAAGAAAGAAAGAAAGAGAAAGAAAGAAAGATAAATAATTAAATTAAATAAATAATATAAAACACGTAACGCGCTTAAGGAAGTACGAAGCAGTAAACAGCGTCACAATGACGTCAAACACTACACGTGCTCCATTTGATAACGTTGCTATAGCAACCTGTAAGATGGGTCAATAATGTGGCTCAGTCTGAAGAGGGCCGGATCGGATTTGGACACTTGCTAAAAACTGTCTGGACAGTCAGCCCGAAAAATCTAATTGAGGAGGAATCTGATTAAAGTCAGATATGCCTTGTCTAAATGCAGCCTAAGGTGGCCTAAAAAGGGGAAGTATTGAATCCTTTGGTCGCCGAGCACAGTGGTCGACAGTTACGGTCGTACATACATATATGTATCATGACAAACAATAACAGACAATGGCAAGTGGAAAATAATGACAATTTTTTATTTAGCATGACGGAAGCATGATTAAAATAACGTTGATGAACTGAGCATTGACTGACTGCGCCCATGAATTTACTCTTGGTCTTAAAATAGTGGCTGTAATTTAGCAATGACGGACATCTGTTAAAATATGAAATACCCTGCAACAACCAATGCCATTAAAACACCATAAGATGAGACGGTCACTCTAATGCTTACTGTTTTCATTGTGGTCTATCTATTTAGTGTAGCTCTTAAGGTTATTTTTAGGTGGTGATGCATGACACCAACCAAGAGAGCTTATAAGGACCTTAAAGAGGCTTTTGAAACATGTGGGGTGTCTAAAACCACTCTTTCCAGTGATAAAAGCACAGGAACTCTTTCGGACAGTATTCACAGAGTCCGTTTATTCAACACAGCTCACATGTACGGCGTTAAAGCATGTCATCTCTTTAACACATCATATACCTGCTCTCCTCTCTTTATGACCTATCCACTCAGGCTTAATCCAGTTACGCTACCATTGACAGTGACATTGGCATAGACGGATAGACCCCAAGAATTTGTATGCTGCGGGCCAAAAATCAACAAGCAATGTCATAACGTAATGATTATGTCCTGCCACTGCATGTAATGCACAATCATTCATGTCTACCTGCAGTACATTGCGCTGCATCGATTATATTGTTGCGTCATCGCTGGGCATCCCAGCATGCAAGCGATATTTGTAAAACTTATTCTGCTTTTTATTATTATTATTATTAACGTGAGCGGTTGTCTTGTTTCTTTGCATTGAAGTAGTAGGTGTGTGTCCTACATAGTTTTTGTGCACCGTTTCGTTGCACCCTAATATATGTTTGTGTTCTGTTCTATCCTCTGCTTTACTGCATTGAATGTATGTTGACAAAGTGAATGATTGAGGCTTGTCTTTCCGCTAAACAAAATTGAAGATAAACTTATTCCTACTGAATTTTAATTGTATTACAGTATTGTAAAAGGTACTATACCCTAAGGGGAGTGTCGGGCCAGTTTCAAACCATATCCTGATTGGTTTAGTCTACTATCAATGTCCAAAATGTGCCAATTGGCCGCCCCTTCTAAATTGTTGGCCAGTGGTAGGGGGTGCAATCCAACAACATTGACCGGCCCCACGAAGACTGTTTGTCCCACCAGGCAAAAGCCTTGCATACCTGATTGCCAGTCCAGCTCTGATTGTGATGACTGTGAAGATACAGTTACATTGTGGTAGTAAATCTAAATTGTTAATTGCGCAAATCAGCTTTTCATTAGACTGGAGATTAATATTTGTGTGTTCACTTATATCAATGATTTGCTATATGAAGGCTGTTTCTCAAAGCTCCTTTTTTTCAGGTGCATAGTCATGGACTCATGGCCATTGTGCAAAGTATTGTAGATGTTTATTTGTTTGTTAGTTTTTTACTATATATAGAGTATTTATAATCACCATATCCTTGAATTATTGACATTACTAACCATATCTAACCAAAATAGCTTATTGCCAGTTACTCCACAAGTCCCTCCTCTAGTAGTTTAGTAGGAACAAAGCGTATGTATAATACAGTGGCGAGCGGTGACCTTTGAGAATGGGCATGCTGGAGTGACACATATGTGAGCGCCCACTAAAAATTGGGGATATTTTTATCATTAATTTTAATATGAAATATTATTCAATTATTATTTTATACCACTGTGTAGGTAATAAATATTTTCAATGATTTTATTGAAGGGCTTGGGCATTCATTGCATTTATAGCTTTTATTGACCGCTCGCCACTAATGGTTCAGGTAAAGGAAGTAGGCTATGCAAAGAGTTGTACAGTCACTTTGAACCATTAAAGGAATAAACAAAAACAATGTAAAAAAGAAAATGTGAAATACTGTCTACACAATTTTTGTCTTTTGTTTCTATCAACAAATAATCTAACATATAAGGTTGATACAAAAGTGGGTTTATTTTGCAGCTTTGATTAAACTTACCAAAATGAGCAAGCTATTTACAGACTGGTTGCATGTATATGAGTCCCACAAGTTTTTGGTTGTCCGTTAAAGCAACACTAAGGAGCTTTCAGTTTATGTTGATTATGGCGGCACCCTATGGACAAAAGCGGTATTGTTATGTCTGAAGGAAGACCAAATTTCCTATGAGGACAAGCACATTGCGTCATTTTTCTTTAGCTCACTCCAGCAAGTGAAATTCGGGCAAATGTTGATCCTTGACTGTCCTTGCACCCAGGGTAACTTTTGACATATGCCATAAAGCAGTCAGCACATTTGTAGTTTTGCAGTGTTCCTAACATCCTCCTCAAAGTTGCTTAGTGTCAGTAAAAACGATACAGTCCCTCTCAGGCCATGGCAAAGGTACCATTCAACTAGTTTTAAGTCAATGTTTCATCAGAAGAGTTATGCAAATATTTTATTAAGGTTGAAAAGTTCCTTAGTGCTACTTTAACATGAATAAAATTTTACAGGGTTGTCATCCACATAAAGTGAACTTTAACAAATAAAATGAAATTATCACGTCATCATAGAAAATGTCAGATGGTGACGAAATAGGTGTCTTTGTTCACGCTTCGTGTCTCAGAATAGGCCGCCACCATTGTAATGATACCTCCTCATGAAAGCAGTGATAATAGAAGCCAGCCAGGCCAAAAGTTGAACAAAAAGAAGAAATGATTAAGGAACCTTATTAAAAGCAACCTTGTAGATTCAGACGCATGATGGAGAGCACATTATGAGGCCTGATCCTTTTCAAATGACACCACAGTTTCCCGTACCCGCCGAAAAATCTGATTAGGGTGACAAGCACTGAGTGATACTGCAAACCTGTTAATAACATGAAAATTAGAAGGGGCTCATGCAAAGAAAGGAGATTAATTTAGCTGGAGTCCATCTTGTGCAAATTGCGAAGTTGTGAATATGTTTTCAGATAATGAGCCTTCCTACTTGTCAGCTCACTTGTCATTTTCTGTAATTAATGTTAAGGAAGACTCCTTCCTGATGGTTCGTATTACTCATGTACCATGAAAATTTCTTCCCAGAAATAATTTACATTTATTATCATCAGTCTGTTTGTGTGGTTTATTTCACACTGGAGTAATTTATTGCAGCAGCATTTTGCTCGCCTTGATTAGTCAGACTGAGATGTAATTTTTTTTCTTGCTCCATGGAAACTGAAATATTTTTTTTTGCGCAGTGAGGTATCATTTCAGCCTAATCCTTTAATATTTTTTTTTCTTTTGTGTCTTGAAATTTACAAACGATTTACGGTAATTTATTATGCAGCATAAATGAATACATAAAGTAGATAATAATGAAATTACACATTTATTTTGCCTTTCACAGTGCGCTTTAGTCCCACGAGTAGCTGCAGATATCACTGAAACAGATTTAGTCCATAGCAGTGTGACCATAGCTCAAAGAAATTTTCATTTAAGACAGATTTTTAAATAAGCCTGGCTGAGCATCTGAGCTTTGCTTTTCTTTGTGCCGGCAGATTTATAAGCCCACTTCTTAAATGTATTATTCATCCAAGCATGTAAATAATGCATGCCCGGGCTCCACTGTAAATTAACCCTTTACCTTACTAAGGATACAAGAGTCGTTGTTTTGAAAGGCAATTATGTCATTTAATTAATGTTGTAATTAATACTGTAATTAGCTTAAACACCTTGCAACTGGGTGCCACTACTAAGCTGTCTTAATTAAATAGATTGAAGAGTTTCATTTTTTCTATATTTGCAGTGTCACGTCTCAGGGTGCAGCAAAATATACAATTACATTGGCACATTTGATTGTAATGTTTTTACAAGACATCTAACTGATTGACTGAAAAGGCAAAGATTGTGATCATGAAGCATGTTTTTAGATTAGATCCGATTTGTAACATGGCTTTGTTTACTTGTCAGGCAAAAAAAAAAAACGGGTACAAATATGGGAAGTATTGTTTATGTACTGTGGTTATGTAAAAAGATTAACCCAAATGAATTTAATGTGTTATTCAACTTTCAAATTGATTGCAACTGAGCAGTTAAGGAAGAACTAGTAAAGTAGTACTGAATAATTTGCAGTTCACTCAACACCATGCTGCAGGTCCAGCTTTGTATTCATAGGCTGTGAGCATCCACAGCATTTATATTGTGCATGTCTATATCAGGATCGTTTCAGAGCCAGGACTTTTGCATTGGCAGGCAGCAATGAGGGAAAAAATGCTGTACCTTTCAAATTAATCCCTTCAGTATGTCAGAATGGGACTGGGTCTGTAAAAAGTTATATATATATATATATATATATATATATACGTGTGTGTGTGTGTAGGGGTTGTTTAGAAGTCTTCTCTCAAGATGTAAATATTGTATCAATTTGGATTGCATGAAATATTGTTAATACCCTAAGTTAATTTGTTCTCAGTGTTGTATACACGTGTGTCTGAGGAATACTCCGGCTTTCTATTTGGTTGCATGTGATTCTATCATTGTCATTAGACCATTCATTGAACTAAGTGAGGAATCCATCAAAAACTGACAGCGAGCCGAAGACTAATGGCTGTTAGGCTGTAATATTCTTTAATATGATTTTTATTTGCCTTAATTTGATCTTCTTTTGCACCAGTCCCAAATCGTCAGAAAGCTGCTGAGCACAGGACCATTTGTAGCGCCTATCAAGATCAGTTTCATACGAGCTTTAGTCACTTTGTGGTTCGGGGTTCCATAAAATTTGATGCAAAAGAATGATTCCTTGTCTCTCACAATGGGGATATTTTCAAAAATTAGGCTCAGCATATGTAATGGGCAAAGAGGCAAAGGGGACATCAGTGGTCCGCACGCTGATTTCATCTCCCCCATCAGCAAACACTTCAACAATCTGAATTAAAAAATTTGAATAAAAAAAATAGCTCAGCGGGTTTCAATTTTGTACTGACACCTAACTAATTTTCACGTCCTTCCAGTAGGTTCCCCCTGTCCTTACACTTCACCTCCTCCGAAACAATCAACTGGGGTTGAATTGCCTGAAACAACAAAACAAGTGAAATGGAAATTAATTTATTGCAACAAGATTATCAGGCCGTGTGACTATTATCTTTCCCTGCTGTTTATCTGAAGAAAAAGGAGAGGATGATTTTACAATTAATTGTACCCTATTGCAATCACGAGTTGACACATCTTGAAGAAATGGTCCTTCACATTGCCTTAGCCTGAGCTTCAATAATCTTGACCCTGGGTATTAATGGATGAGTTAATGGCCTGCAGAAATCCTTTAATTTATGCCAGGGTGAATTAAGAATAAGTAATGGATTCGGCTTTTCAAAATGCCCAGACAAGGCATTTCCTTTCAGCCTATCTGAAAAATCTAATTATCATATTATCTCTCTGAATGGGTCCTCTGAACTCATATTTCACAATATCTGATGGAAATACTTTGGACGTTCATTACGTGGCTCTTTCTTTATTGTGGCTTGCTAGTACATGCATGCTATGACAAAAAGATCAAATAATTTTCCAGGCGGTAAAGAACAAAATGGTAACGCACTGAAATATGGGGGGGGGGTTAAGAACTTGACAAATCCCACTTTTGAGGTCCTAAGGTAAATGGAAAACAATTTGTTCCAAATAATTACACAGGACATGTCATTGTACCGTATACAATCATTTTGCAGAGATCCTTGTTTTAATAAGGTGCAGGACGTGACATTGTCAAACTTGTTGTTGTGGTTTCACATTTATCAGAGACCTGAGGTTGGAAAAAGGTTATGATATTAAAATGTTAATTCTTGTAATAGATGTGCCTTGTTGAGCAGCTGGGACAGCCCAGAATAGAGCCATGTAGGTATATGTCGTTGTTGTCTGTCTACAGTAGTTTTACGTGTAGGCTTTTGAGAAACAATACAACAATTATCAGGTGTAATAATTTATGTTTAATTTCACAGTCAGAGAGGTATTAATTAAATATTAGGCTCATCAATGTTTTCTTAATTTACAGTCCTGTAGAACTGCTGTGCACCGAACTATGGAATGTTTTTTAACATTTGGGTTATTACATCCAGCAAAATGAGAGGGGTGAAATAGACTTTAAATATTTTATCCTGAGTTTTTTGTTTTAACTACTGGTAATCTTAACTTAACATAAATGTAATTTGGGAAAAAGTCCGCGTTTACATAGTTGACTGTTCTTTGGAATATTTGCATTTTCATTAGTAATATCAAAGTTTTGAGGACTTTTAAAGAAAAAAAATCTAGCTGGCCTTTGCCAGTCTGGCATAAGTCACAGTGTAAAACTGTGCAGGGGTGGGCTAGACTAAGTTTTGGTATTTTTACACACCCGTGCAAGCCGGTACAACGTGGCACATTTTTAAAAGGGTTTTTGGGCTATTGTGGGCATGAACACAGTCGACATGTTTCGCCGTCAATCGTCTGTTGACACCAGCAGAAAATGTGAATATAATTTTTATAACATGGAATTTGCACTCAATACCAAATACATATGTAAAATACCTCTATTGTGGACCTCAAGTTTCAAATGTACTTGTATAGCCCTTAATCAACAGGCCAAAAAAAGTAAAATGCACTTTTTGACTTGCCATTTATGGGTGTCTTGTTTGTTTAGCTATAGAATAATTAATTGTTATTTGACAAATGTGCAGTGCAATTGGTGACCAGTTCAGGGTGAACACCTACAGCCCAAAGTCAGCTGGGATAGGCTCCGGCACGCCCAAAATGGATGGATGTGTATGTTCCATTATGCGTTTGTAGTTGACCACAACATATATTGCGCTGTATAAATATAATATTCTGTTTAAAAGTGTAATTTACAGTGCATTACTCAGTATTATTTTATATCAGCGTAAGGTACAAACAAGTTGTAATTTTTTTTAAAGGTTTGATGAAATTGAACAAACGTTTCCAATGCCATACAGTAAATTGACCCTCATAATTCTTCGCATTAGCTTGTTCCATTGAAGGTAGAGTTCAGTCTACATTAATATGCTCTAACTTTTATAGTCACTGACACCAGTGTCTGCACACTGCTCGCCTTACTGTGGCACCATGAATTGAAGACCCTCTTGGGGCCTCCTATGCACTTGTTTAAGGCCAGGACTGCATTTTTATCAGATGATGTCATGCATGTGTCATAACGAGGCCATTTGATGCAAGCTATTTCACTTAAAGTGAGTTGTAATGATGAAGTCATCCTTCTGCTTCACATATCACTTGACTTCTCAGGTTGTAGAACATCCTGAAGGCCAAGCGGGGCCCCCTCGATCCCCAAACTTGCGCATCCTCTCCTGTCAAGCAACAGCACAACACTGGCAGTTATTTGGGGTTTGTTTGTAATCTTTTTGGGCGCTTTGTCAGGCGGGCACCGTGATATTAGTGTGAGTGCACCAAAGCCCCCAAGTCGTGTCACGCACAATTAATGTCCCCAGGTAGCAACTCCATTAGTCTTATGAACTCAAGTCGCAGTGGGGAATGCTAATGGTGGAGGTGCCGCAGGGCATTACGAATGAGTGCAGCCATAGCTAGCACTTTATCCTTCGATTTGACCAGTCTGTACCTTCATCTCACTTTAGAAGCCTATAACCAACACCCCCCACCTTGCCACTTAAGTCAGACATAGACAAGTAGCAGGCAGCCTCTGAGAATCCGGAAATGTGTGACACTCACTCACTCATTCACTCACTCGCTCACTCACTCACTCGGGAATTTCACCAGCATTTTTAAATAATGAAGGGTTCAGATAATGGATGGATGGTTGAATAATCCTCTGGAGTCAGTTTCAACCACTGGCATCAATAGATTAACTCTTGGTTGAAGTTTTGCTTTTGCTTTGGAATTTTGTAGATTTTTTTTTGTGACACTTAATTCAAAGAAAAAGAATGAAGCACCTCTGTGATTTCATCTTTTGCCTATGATCAATTATTTAGTGCCATACCATTGTCACATTTCATAAACACTGAGTTATAACTGAGCAGATTCAAATCCCACTTGGTCACGTGACCTCAAACACTACAGATCCCCAGCCTGACCTTGGCGATGTAGAAGCATGAAGTGGTTCATTTACTCTAACAGGCCTGCGGCTGAGTTCAAAACCCAACAGCGAGGCCTCCCAGCTCCCCTGCTTCATGCCAATTCTTGCGTGGATGCAGTTAGGAAGCCTGGTAGCTACCTTTACTTCACAGCTCAATACCATTGCATTGTCTTCAAACCTACATGTCAATTGTGTGTCACATGGTCCGCGAAGCGAAAAAAGAGATCAAGGTGGTCGGTGATAAAGAGCGAGCTGACAGCAAGCAGAGCAATAGAGGGAGTAACGCTGGTAATTTTGGTAGAATGAACCCACATCACCAAGCAACCTCCATCGAGGCATGAAAAACACAAGCCTGTCATGATAGTGACTACAAACAGGCAGACGTTCCTCTGGTCTTTTCACAACCTTTATTACATTATCAATTACAGATTACAAAGCTACTCCACCAGGTCTGGTTCTCAATGCATTGCTCAATCATGTTGAACCGTCATCACTCAAACTGAAGCCCACACGGGAAGGTCAGGGGAGCTCTTATGTTGCCAACACAAACAATCTCACCCTTGAAATGGATTAATGTTTTCTTCTTGTAGCAATAATTGCGTTTACATATTGTGGTTTTTGTTGTTGTTGTTGAGATAAACCCCACAACTACCCATCTTTTAACCCGTGACCATTAATAACAAATAAGAGTTACAATATATGACAATCCGCTTATCATAAACCAGTGGTTCTTAACCTTGGTAGAGGTACTGAACCCCAACAGTTCCCAATGCACATTGACTGAAGCCTTCTTTATTGATTTATGTTTTTTAAATCCATGACACAGGTATTGGGAGAGTAGCCTTTTCATCGAATCAGGCTCTCTATACCTTGAATTGGGAAAGTGTTGTGTTCTTGTAATCCCTATCTCCATGCATCCTAATGAAGTGTTCCTTTAAATGTACTAGGTAGCTAGTTGTGCTGGACTAGAATTGCTCAACTATGAAAATGCAAACGCAGACCTCCATCACTGAACTCTGAATTTATTGGCTCACTCTAAAACAACCTCAACAGTTTTCTTAAGATGGAACCCAGGGGCTGTGGATACAAGAAAAACAGCAGAGGCCCCAGAATGGAACCTTGGGGAATACCATACAACCCATACATGTGAATTCATATTGCACATATTCGTCCGACCACTTTCTTTTATTGCTCGACATAGTTAGTATGAACAAATAAATAAATAAAGAATACAGAAATCTCATGACGTACCATCACAACAGCGAACAGTCGACGACTGAGCACATCAGTTTTCCTGCAGCACAGATAGGCCAAGCAATGTAACGAATCATTTGAGTTTTGGTTGGCCTCCGCTAAATCCCTGAGACTTACTTACCGAACCCCTGGTGTTCGATCGAACCGATGTAAATAACCACTGCCATAAACTAACAAAGATATAGAATAATGTAAACAATAGTCGTGCATATTAGAAAGAGGCCATTTTAAATATTATTTTCTCTGACTGTTAACATGAGACGTGTGTTTGACTTTAACACACTCCTATGAACGGCAATTGTTCATATTGATTTGCACATTAAATATATTAGCAATAAAACATTGCCTTGTAGCAATCCACTTGTGAAATCAATAGTAATTGGAATCAAACTATTATTAGAGTTTTTGGACTGTAGCCTTATTGTCTGACCAGTGAAACCTTGAACATGTGTGATAAAAAAAAAATACGGTAAATATTGATGTGAACGCCTGATGAACAGAAGGCAACATATAAATTGCATCAACTCTGGATGGTCTGTGTTAGAAAATGAGCTATCAAACCAAACCTCAGTTGTTGTTGTTTTTACATGCTACACCATGATTGGCACAAGATGCATTATCACCAAGTTACTTCTGACATGAGTTAATTTTGTAACATGATAAAAAATACAGACAAGATCCAGAAGCATCAATATTCCAGTATTTTTTACAATGAAAAATATTGGACACAAATAGACACACAAGTGTCTTCTATACTCTGGCCCTGCTTAAGGTGAGGGAGCCACCAAGGAGCAAGAAAACAAAGCATGAGGCGTGTCTTATTCTCAGCTCAGTGCCCCAGGGCCAAGGAGTGAGCTCACTGCCATCCTGGAGGCTTTGAGTGCTTTATAACGGCTCACACAAAGGAGTAGCTTCTCACAACCGGGTCATTAACAAGTGGGCAGCGGCGACTTCCACAGTCCTGCCAACACACCTGCTTCCACATCCTCAGAGCCAGACTTGCCTAGCATGAAGGATGACTTGTAGTGTGCTGAACTCTTGGGAAAGCCTACTACCACTCTTGTCTTGTTTGTTTGATCATTCAGGAGTGTTAGACAAGAGTCTCAGGCACAATACACACACAACTGCTAACAGTTGGAGGGTGTAGACTTTACAATCAAAGAGCCAGTATATTCATCTAGCTTATCGCTGGTGGCAGAAACCTTGCATCTCCAAAACCATCACTTTTCAGGAAACCAAAATGAACCATTAACATTGCATTGTCAAAGAGACAAAGAGAGCAAGCCATTAATTTTCTACACTTTAGTTTGGTCAATAGTTTGTTAAAATAATACTATATAGGCCTTCCCGCATGTAGACTAAGAAATAGTATGAATTTGATATTTTGAAATAATAGGAACATAACCACATTTTGACAGGAGGTATCGGCCCGATTCTAGCATTAAACAAAAAACACATATTTGAATAGATGATATAGGTATTGTATTATTATATCCTCCCATCAAGGGTCAGCAAAGGGAGTTCGCACCATTTTTATGCTGGATTCCCTTTCACCTTTGTTCCCCTCTTAAACATCTATTAACCAACATATTAGAAAGTGCGATCCCAAAAATGAATATAATGTAGTCCATGATCAATACTGGACAAAATACAAATTTCGTTTAAACCATATGATTTCCCCTTACCAACATAGAAAAACACCAATTGAGTGAATCACAGTTCACAGATGAAAATATTGTGCTATTAGTTTTTATTTAATTAAAATTTAATGTTGTTGTTGTTATTGTTTTTTTAGTTTTAACCCTCTAAAACACGTTGAACACATTCAAAATTTTTTTTATTGTTTCTTCTTTTTTCTTCTTCTCTTTTCTCTTTCAAATTTAACACACTTGAAAATGTAAAATCAAACTTTGTAAACAAATTGTGAACAAATTTGAAAGCACAAAATATTATAGGAATTTAAAAAGCCACAAGGAATGTAGCATTTATGCACATGCGTGCATATGAGTGTAACTTAACTGTTTATCTGCCACGCAACCACTCTCAGTTGAAGTTCACTGTAAAACTGGCATATAAAACAAAGAAAAACTACAACAATATGTTCAACCAACTGTCTAATTTTATCAAAAGAAAGTCTGCTAACTTAATGCTAACACGGAAGCTAGCAACTCCATTAGTCTTAGAAACATGGAAATTAGCATAGATGTGCCTGCTAATTTAAGAGCAGCAACGTAACAGATCATACATTCAAACATACTCAGACACTTGCTTTTTCTGCTCAACGAGAACATCCATCCATTCATTTTCCAAACTGCTTATCCTCACATAACTACTAAAACAGCTAAACATGGCACTGTACAGGTGTTACAGTGAAGGGACATTTTCTTCTTGCTTTGAATTACGCTGCATCTCTTCTAGTAGACTTCAGTGCTGCCCAACATGATGGCGTCATTGTGTGGTAGCTTACTACACTGAAGGCATGCAAATCTAAATTAATGTAAAAACCCATAAAAAGCCTGCGATGAAAGATGACCCACCAAGCAAAGGTTGCCTTCATTTAGGGATACGCACAAAACATGACAGGAACATTTCACTGTGGAATGAATTATAGTAAGGCTAAAACTGGTCGCATTCATGTCATTTCCTCCACAACCAACCAACTAAACACATTACTCCTACTGATCAGCGCCCCCACTCTCCACATACACGCACACGCACAAATCGTAAAAATGTATTCCACGCAGAATGATGTTAAAGAATATGAGAGGAAACATGAATTTTTGACCACTTTGTATCACATTTCAAAGCTGTTATCTACTGAGTGAACAATGTCAACACATCCCTGGCTGGACACGACCAAATGTTGATGGATGTCTGTTGGGACTGCTCGACTTGAGGACGAGACAAGTGAAAGCTGATATGTGACATTTATTTACAGCGACTGCTTGCCGGCAGTCAAGTCACAGTGTTATGTAAATCGCACACCTGTCCTCCTATTGGCGTGCCAATTTCTGCGGGAAAATCTTTCCAGTAGGGTTGGGACATGCTGTGTGACAAGTTCAAGTATTTTAGAAAATATTTTAAAATAAATACCCTTCAGTATCAGTCAAAACTGAGCATTGGGAAAGGTTTGTAATCTAACTCATGTTTGGGCTGTTGGAAAATTGTGCAAGTGTTGACGTTTAGGTCAGCGAATGTATGGAGGATAACGTAAAAATGCTGCCATATCTATCATTGTCTCCAAAAGTTTTCATTCAGTCGGAGTTCACTCCGACAATCTTCTCTGTGTTATTCTTGTCTTTGTTCAACCAGGGAAAAAAATGACGTAAGAGGGGAAAAAACGCTGACAAAATGATGATGATAGATTGCAACACCATCCATTTTACAAGTTCCTTCACACGCGCACCAGCCAGTGCATTGTACATTGTTAATATCTTGTAATAATCTACAGCGCAAGCCACACCTATACACACGGAGATGTAGCAGCCTTGCTCCATGAACAAAGAAGTCTCTCTGCTGTAATGACTTTGAGGGGATCCACTTGTGTCTCTCAAATTACTTTCATCAGCCTCAACAGAAATCTGGTGAGGAGGAAAATCCACACTCGATAACAATGAAAAATTCATATTGTTGTTTTTCCACCCTCATCTCTCTCTGTCTCGCTTTCACTCTTTTCTCTCCCTCGCACCCCTCTCTCTCCCTTTCTGTGATATATTTAAATGTTAATAACCATTCATTCCTGACACCCGATCTAGAGGCCCCAAGTTTAACAGGAAATCTATTTAATCTGAAGAATCTCATTACATGATCATTGCAGCAGCTCGAGTCTTGACTATTATCAATAGTGTAGGGAGGAAGGAAGCCTTGATGCACCCAAAAAAAGAATATAGGGATATATTAAATTAGATATTATTTAATTCAATGTCATCACCATGCACAGAGCCACACAAAGGAAGCATAAAGAGCTCGGCTCTTCTTTTATTTGAGGAGATAATAGCTAAATGTTTTTTATTGCGCTACACAGCTACAAGGTTTAATCCTTCCTGGCACCATAGGAAAGAAAGAAAAACGGCGCACCCTTTAGTGCATTTTATACTAATTTATATATAAAGTTCTTTGAAGGCGGTTAAACGATTATCACTGATTTAACAAAATGCCTTCTCCGAGCATTAGCTACAGATGGTTCCCAAACCCCTCTCAACACCATTCTCTGAGCTTCTATTATCTCATCCACCCAGCACTATTTAATTTCATTTCCATGAATATGCAATGAATTTAATTTTGAACACTATTTTCCTCTGCTCCTGTAATCACAAAAAATGCCAGTGTAATTAGTTTCTAATTACTTGGTGTAATTGTTGTAGTAATCATTTTAATTACCCAAATGCACCGACATTAGATGCTAAAAGGGAAGTAATCTGCTTGTACCTCCTACCGTGTCTCTCCTTTTCTGGATTTTGATATCTAGATTCTGACATGGACCGCTTCCCGCTTGTGAATGTGGTTTTGCAGACATGATGGAGCATGTATAGGTGGGTGTTGTTGGCTGGAGGTGGGGGTGGCGGGTGGTGGTTCAAGGCGAGACAGAGGCAGACTGACGGGGCCAGACTTACATTGTAGCACCTCTGCAATCTGCTCAGTGTAAATTTGCATGCTCCGGAAAGCCATTAAGTTAAAATATACAGTTATTGTACCTTTCTGGGACTGGTGCCATACAAATGCTTATTGCATGTGCTTATAGCTCAGTCTACCAGATGGTAAATCATGAAATTTTATGAAATTATTGCACCAGTGAGGTGTTTTGAAAAGGAGCAGCTGTGAGGGAGATGGGACATTATAAACACTCACAGGTGTTCTGTCTTTCTCCTCCGCCAGCCACAGCATAAAAAATTAAATTATAAATAAACTAGCAAATGTTGCAATCTCTTTCACGGGTACACTACTTACAGGAGACCAGCCAAAGAATTGAATTTTAATTTGCATAAAATATTTATCAAGACAAGGAAATGTCTTGGCCGAGTCGGCTTATCTACAAAATTTGGAAACTGCAGCAATGTAGGTCCCACCAGCATCTCAGTGCCTCAGATGAGCATCCATTAGGGAGAACTGTAATGTGCACTTCACTCAAGCACATATGGGGCAAGTACACCTAATAAGAGAGGGCTGGTCAGTGCCAAACACCACGCCAAGCTTGTGTTTCTCATTAAGATTTTATTCCTTCCTTAGTATTTAATTAGCTAGTCTAGCACAGGGACCGAGGATGATGGCTATGCATTCACTACATTGCCACCTTCCAAGTCTTAGGATGCAAAGTGGCAGTCTCCAGCTCCCTGGTCTACAAGTAGAGGATCACTTAAGTACTTGTTGCTTGGAGTGGAGTCAGGTTGTGTATTTTACGTGTGTGTGTGTGTGTGTGTGTGTGTGTGCAAGCCAATTTGATTTTTTAACTTCCTCACCTCTACCAAATTAATAACTTGATTCTGAGAGTTTATTATTCTGATTTGTTTCGCTCACTTGACTCTCAGGGCCCTATTTTCGTGCCCAGTGCAAGTCTACTGCAAAGCGCAGTCTAACTCTGCGCATGGGTGAAATTTACTTACTTTTGATATTTTGCTAGACTTGATGTCTACTGGGGCACTTGGTGCTGGCACTGCAAATGCTTTCATTACAACTGGGAAAAGTACTTTTACTGTCAGGGGGTAGTGGTGGTTGCGGACCCAAGTACAGGGAAGCAGGGCGAGGAGGCAGAGGTGTAGTCAAAAGAGGGATTTAATTAAACCAAAAACAAGGAGGTAAATGAGGTACTGTCCAGAAACAAAAACAACAAACTCAAAGAAGGCAAACAAGGCAAAACGTGGGGGAAACAACAGGGCAAAAATCCGGCAGCATGACAGGGGGAAACAACAATGGATCGACACAGACAGAGGGGAGACAGGAGACTAAGGCCCCGTCCAGCCGGCTTCGTTCCTCAAATAAATCTCGTACACACAGAAACATTTCAAGACTTGCGTTTGTCCAAAAGAAGACGCTGAGGACGTTTAACGGCTGTAATGCATATGCCAAGTCTGGAGTGGCGCTGTAGCGCAGCCACAGGGAGTTAACAGAAAGCGTAGAAGAATCAGCATTTAATTATTTCAATCAATTCCACACTGTTCAAAATTCTGATCACAAGAAAAGCAAAGTAATATTTAGTATGACATCAGGTTTATTTTGGTTATATATATATATATATATATATATATATATATATATATATATATATATATATATATATCACAATATCTGATGTTTTTAACAAACCAATCCAGAGTAAATCAAGAGTCAAAATTGGTAAAGAATTGGGCAAGTTTCACTATGATGAATTTATTGGAACGAAACACAGGTACCTCGGTACAAGTGAATACAAGAGGTTGCCGTGGACTCCCGGTTCAAGACGGCGGCTAAGTCTGCACATCCTTAACCAGCCGATGTTTGTCCTAGTGGTTGCGCATATATATATATATAAAATGCTGGCAGTGGCAATGTACTTTGTGCGCCGTTTGAACAGGAAATACAAATTCAGTTGTTTTAATGATAAATGATCATTATTGCATTGAAAAGGAAATCAATGCAAAGCACAGATCTCAGAACAAAAATGGAAGAAAAAAAATGCAATCATGACAAATTTTTGGATCCACAGAGAGCAGCCAACAGGGGGGGGGGGGGGGCAGAGCCTCACTTGCCTACCCCGAGCACACGACCCACCCTACTGCTTCCAGGTGAGAAACAAAGTATCTGACTTAAGAATTCTGAACTTCATTAACTAAATGAAATACTATAATACTAATACTAAACATATCAAGTGTGACTGTTTTTATTTTGTGCAAATGTGAAATATTTGGAATTGTCTTCTCGTTATATCTGCCTATAGTCTGCCTTTCCAACGATGCAGTAGTCAATTAATCATATTGCAGCGGGGCATGTCCTGCCTAGAACCCGAGGAAAGCTTCTTCTAGAACAGTGTTTTGCAATCCTGGTCCTTGGGGCACACTATCCAGCCTGTTTTTCCACGTCTCCCTATTCCAACACAGCTGAGGATCGTTTTCAGGCTTCTCCAGAGCTTGCTGATGAGCTGTCATTGACATGAGACATGGAAAACAGGCTGGATAGTGTGCCCCGAGGACCAGGGTTGAGAAACACTGTTCTAGAAAAGCAACTTGCTGTTTACATCCTAAGTTATGACCAGTGAAAGAGCAGAGACACCTCATATGGTTTTTGTGAAAAGAAGCAGTGAACCAGAAGAAAAATGGATCAAACTAATTCAACTAAATCCGGCTACTGAAAATAATAAGAATGAAAGCTTCCTAAAACTATAAAAGGCAAGACTATAAGAGTCAAGTACTTCTAAAATTGCAGTTAATGTGACGCTCCATGCACTCTCATATCGTGCATGGGTGTTACTTGAAATATTTGTGTGCGTGTGCATGCGTGTGTTTGTTTGGGGGGTTTCATCATCCTTTACTACATAAATATTATTTCATGGCCATGTATTCATGGTGTATGACAGGGCTTTTAACATATTCAAATGAGATGCATGTGTATTCTTTCTCTGAAAAGGCTGGTGCCTGGTCACAGAGAAGTGCTGCGAGGGTAGCTGGTATAGTCATGCATATTCAAATCCACTGCTGGACATGGCTGCCCTAAATAGTCGAAGAGCGTGCAGCACTCAAGGGGGGGGATTGTTTTTCATGTGCTGTTTTATTTTCTTCACCACTTCACTCCTTTATTTCACATAAGCATACAGTATATATTTTATTATTGTTCTTTGCTCTACGTGTATTTATCTGTCTATAGTATAAGTTGGAGAAAAAAAATCTAAATCAAAAAATCATTGATGATGGTCCACAAAACTAGCTGTGCACATATTATAATTTAAACAAATATATCAATGATGACTCTTCTGTTCCACCGTTCTCTAGTCCTTGTTAATTTAATTAATGTTTTTCAACGCTTAAAGTATAAACATGGATCCAATTATTCTCCAAATATAAAAGTTAAAATGATATACAGAGTGAAATTGTGAGTCCCGACTAACGCTGTACATTGTGACACTTTCTTTTATGAGGCATTAAAAGGAAGCTTCTTCTCACACCACCAAACAAAGCCTCTCTGGAAGAGAATCTCATTATGACTCGTAATGACAAATTCAGCCTTTGCAATTATTTGCTGCCATTTCCAGGCTATATCTCGCAGAGAGAAAATTCAGTTAGTGCACGGTGGGCCATAAACTCAGTGAGGTAGTGGCCCAGCCTGGACAGTGATATACTTGCTTAGGGCTATATTACTGATGAAATGCAATGACGTAAATAGGACATTGGTGTTGTTTTCACATAAAAAAAAAAAAAAAACTACGTTTCAGCTTACGTTGCACATGATTGCGGTTGTTGGCATTGTTTGCTATGGCCACTCACACACAACCTTACTGAAGAAGTGCAACATCTTTTGCAGCGAATGCAGCATACTGTATGGTAATCAAATGCACTGCATTGATCTCATGCTCATCAACAAAAAAAAGCTTTTAAAAACATCCGTAGAAGTTAGCAATGGCTTTTCGGGCTTGTTGTAATTTTAATCAAGTCCCATTAGAAGTACATTTAAATGTCTGCTTGACAGACACAAATGGAAAAACATTTGAAGACCATGGCAATGGATTGATTTGCTTTATTTATGTTCATTCCCTTGCTATTTCAGAACAGGACTATAAATCATAATAAGGCATTGCCTTTTCATTCATATTTAAACGTTTTCTTATGACTCGTGATGATTTAGGCGGACATTGTTGTCAGTTCAGTGCTCGGCTGTCGTCGTCCTCTACACATGTGGCCTGTATGCAGGGTCCTGACCTTTGACACTATTATTGCTATGCGGACACTAGTATTAGCCAATTAAACCTAAAGGTCTACATGAGGAATCAGAAAAATATTTCAACTCAAGTCTTGTGTATTTTATGCCTATTCCTCACAGAAATTCTAGGACTAGATTTAATGTAATAGCATTGCGTCTTAAAGCGTCGTTGTAAGCCTCACTGCATAATTTAGCAATTACTAAGAATGAATCTTATCAATTATTGGTATATTTTGATTAGCATTGTTTGAAATCCATAAAACCTGGTGTATTAATTGGCACATACATTTTGTGGAATTAAGTCAATTGCAGTGGTTTTGAACATTTTAGATGAAGTATTAAGCTCATAAATGATTCATTATTTAGTCAAACTTTCTTTTTATATATGAACAAATAAATTCCTGACAGTAAAAAATGCAAGAGTTACAGTATAATGTAAAACATAACATTATAGCAGAGCACTCAGTCTAAAGGGGGTTAACATATTATTGGTAGTTGACCTAAATGTGAACAAATCATAAAGTCCCTCCGTGTTCAATAAAATTTTACTTTGAAAGCTATAGTGAAAATTCATCTTGAGCTAATATCTTTAATGATCTTTTTCAATAAAAGACTCACAGTGAAGGAGCCCATCTATATGAAATAACTACTTCCAGATCGCAGAGGCCATCAGAGTGACAGGCGGGTCAAGAGGTCGTCAGACTGCCGAGCGTGTGCAGTGGGCTGTGTGAAATAAAGGACACAGGGGACAAGTGAGCGCGCCTTGTCTGACCACCCTCAAAATATTGGCTGTTCTTTACTCACTGCATAGAAACCAGTAGAGAACAAAAGATGTACACATTTTCTTTCACTAGATACACAAACAGTGCTCCTGTTTTTATGTCAAAGTGTGGTGCATTTATGGCAAGAAAAAAAATCAGATGCGGATACATTATATGCAGATGACACATCGATAAAAAAATAAAATAAAATAAAAGCTTACAAAAGAATGCTAAACTGCTTATTTAATTCCAAACATTATATCAGTTCTATGGTCCTAAACTGAACACAGTTGAGTGTGCTGAGGAAAAATGTTTTGTTGAAACGTCGCTGTGTTGTTTCATATATCATTGATTAGACAAAATAAAAAAGCCATAACATTGGGTCAGGGAACACAGGGTGCTGACATTCTATCACGGCAGACACATATTGACTGGTCCTCTGAAAGTAGTCACTCACTCATCAGTGTGAGGCAGCCTGATTGAGTTGCCAGCAGCCACTAAATGAGGCCTCCATCCAGCGTGGGACGAAATGAACTGCAATCTTTTCAGACCTTGTTGCAGCTCAGAGACCAAGCGAGTGTCTGAGTGCACGTGTGTGTGTGCGTATGTATGTCTGAAAGACTGCTTGTGTGAGCATGAGGGAGAGACAAAGATAAAACACAAGAGGATTTAGAATAAGTTTACTGAGAAAGAAGAAAGCCATGAAAACAGAACAACTATGGGGTTCATTGATGAGAAAAAAATATATAAATATAATATATAAATATTATACATATATATATATATTACATATAATTAGAGCTGTCAAACGATTAAAAGAGAAATTTACATTTTTTTAATCAGATTAATCACATTTTAGGATTTTGATTAATCACGATTAATTGCATAATTAAAAATACTTTTCAGTAACATTTTTTTACAAATAATGTAATGAGGACGTCTTCAACATTTTCTGATCCACTGCACACTCTAATCCTCTTTTTCTAATCAGTTAATTGGTTGCATCATTTAAAATGACGAATCAATATCACACTTGTTTTTTACAGTCAGTACATCTTTTTAAATTAAATAAATTATTATGAAATTAGTTTATCAATGACTATAAGATGCAGCCATATTACTTACTATTAGTTTAACGTTTTTTTCCACTTTTATGTTAAGAAGAGTATGAAAACTATAGTATGTATTAAAGTATGAGGAAAAAATATTTAATTGTACATTTCAGTGTAGATTTAGAACAGATATAACATTTGCGATTAATCATTAGGTAACTATGAAGCCATGTGATAAAATCTGACACCCCTAATACATACATATATATATATATATATATATATATATATATATATATATATATATATATATATATATATATATATATATATATATATATATATATATATATATATATATATATATATATATATATATATATAAAGCATGCACTGTATCATACTATCTTAAAACCGTTAGATCACACTGATAAATGGTATAAGCAGTGAGAAGCAAAAGGGCCATCCCAGGACACTTTAACACGTTTCCCAGCATCCTCACTTCTCGGACTCTCTTAGTAATGCAAAGAGAGAAAAGCATGCAGTTAATTACGGCTAATGAAGGCGTGTTTGACCAGAAGAGGAGGAGGGGTGCGCATTAAGAGAGAGAGAGTCAAGCGGCTTGAACCAGGGGGTTCCACGCACAATTTGTTTGAACCTGGGTCCTCCTCGCTCTCTGCATGCTAATTTACCTTGGGGCTGCACCGCCTGTTTTTAAATATCGTTAATTGACTTAAGAGCTCATCAACGTGCTTCGTCTTCATTAGGTTAATGAAAAGGCCCAATGTTTATTTTTCGTAACAGATTGTAGCAATGACATAATCTAATCGGTTACTTCCACTTCCTGAAGGATTGAATCTTTCTGATGTGAGCGGTTGGAGCCATTGGGATGCTGCACATTTGTGAGTGTCTCCTACAAAGCAGAGATGGCGTAGGAATGAGAAGAAACACATTTGGCCCTTGGCATCAGTCTGTTTTGCCCCTCTCTAATCGCCAGTGTGAACTAACAAGTACTAATGGTAATTTTTGATGTGTGGTTTGTTGGGGTGGCTAGCTAGAAATGTCTTTTTGAAAAAGAGACACCTCTGACAATGTGACATGTGTCTATGTATTACTAATGGTGAGCAATAATTCAGAAAAAATTCATGTCTAGGACTTGCGTTATTAATTTGTACTCTGTGGTCTTGTGAGTTTTAAATTCATTATTAATAAAGTCTCACGCTTTATTTTTTACAACTGACACAAACTGTATGCACTAATTAATATGCTTTGTGGAGTAATGCAAGCCACAGCTTTTAAGTCTAGAATGTGGCTACTTTTGACATTTCCACATAATAATAACAAAAAATGTTCAAGTCAAGTGTTTGCTACTTATATTTACTGTATATTTATGTAACAAATCATTAGTAAACCAGTTATTAAGGCCACAGTGCATGAGTACTCTCGCTGCATTTGTCAGTATTTCATATTTTATATTTCATGTCGACTGGCGACATTCCCACAGTGGCACACCGAAAAAGTGGTACCAGAAATGACACATTTTACTGACCAGCACAGCCCTTTGTCACCCATTTGTAAAAAGCTACCTAAACATTTTGCCTTTCTGTAGCAGAAAATAATCAAGAATAATTCAATCCAACTTGTCATTTGCCAACTGGAATCACCTGTCAATTACTTTTTTTATTTATTTATTTATTTTTGAGAACCACTGGTCTACATCATATCAAAGCGACAACTTTGTTGTTGTAATGCAGAATTCTACCCTAGGGGGGCGACAGGAGCTACATATTGCAGCTTTAATAGCACACAATACACGACGATACCTTTGTAATTCTCACGTTTGTCTTGCTTCTCTATACATAAACACTGGTAAAGAACATTTTGATTTGATTTTTATTTATTTATTTTTATATTTGCGTGTTTATTTTCTGTGTGTAAGTTAGTCTAATTTGTTTTAACATTTAGGCAAAGTGTGTTCATCTTCCTCTCGAGGCCAGTAACACTGGGGCCTATCTATCTCGTGGTTAGGCCCATAAAGAGTGGCGGGGTGGTAAAAATAAATCAAATCCCAAGCCTGGGCCAGGTCTGGTACTTTTCACAGTATGGACCATGTGGTCATCAGAGGGCTGCAAAAGCTCTTGAGTGAGAACTTGCGAATCCTCCCAGGGGCTGTTCTGGGGTCAGCTCAGCCTCGTATTGCCATAAACAGCTCTCATTGCAGCCAGGTTCCTCCCTAAGCATTCTCTGCTCACCGCCCATCCTCGTACTCCCTTTCCAGCACCCAAAAGCAGACGTTTCCAATAAATCATTTGACCCCACCCCACTCCCCCCTCTTCTTCTTTGCCACTTGTCTAGAAGCCCCCTGTCTGTCCCCAACTTGGCCTGAGATGATGCGTTCAGCTGAAGTCACTTAAATAAAAAGATCGCAGTGGGAGACATAATGTGTTAAAGTAATAAGATGGTCTCTGGCAGGTCATGGCCCCTTTCCCTGCTCCAGTGCTCCTGTGGAGGCTCTTTGAGTTAATGGGCTGTGGTCAGTGCACTGGTGAGCCATAAAGGCTGCCCTCTGAAACTACAACCCCATTCAGAACATGGGCTTCTCCAAAAGCCACTAACTGGCCCATCTTGATAACAGCACACCCAGCACTATTTTCCACAGTACATCTGACACTCCCAGGCCCTGTAAATCTTCCGTATTTATAATCTCCACTTGGACCTTTCTCCCCTGACGGTCATCTTTACACAACTGTCCTTGCTTGTCAACCAGTTTTCTGATGAAATACAATTTCCGAATCCATATCCAGCGAGTCGCTGTGTTGACTGATGAATAAAGTTGTAAGCAGAATAGTGTTACGCAAATCATCCAGTTGGGTTTCAGCAGCAGCAGGTTATTTTTCTGTGTGCTAACCTACAGTACCTCGGCTCGTGTGTGTAATCTTGCTGAACGGAGGGAGTGACTGTTAATGAATGTAGCTTCAGGGATTAATGAGAAGAAGCAGGGAATGTGTCACGGAGAAGTGTTCTGGCATGGCGGCGATGGCACCTCAGCCCCCATCTATGCCTCCACTTACAGTGATTACATGTGAACCCCTGTCATCTTCTATAAGTGGTTTTATGAAATTGTATTAAATGCCATTGTTTATGCCTCACTTTTCACTTCCTCATTGGTCTTCCACCATTGTTTTGTTGCCCACCCTTAACACGCTTCATTTAAGTTTCGCTTTAGCTTTCATCAATGAGGCGCTATCATGTTTAGGCAAATTAACCAATTATTCTTCTTGCCAGATTCACAGAACCTTGTGTTTCTGAGCTCACATTCATCATTTTGGTTGTGAATGATTAATTTTTCATGGTTCACGTGGAGATCAGTAACAACACCAGACTTTTAGTGAAACAGCAGCTGCTAAAGTAGGACAATTTGCCAGAGCCAAGACTCCGACTGATAACATTTCCGTTTATTTAAGCCAGCAGAGCAATCCAATTGATGGCATGGTTGGTGACGGCATAAGAATAGAGGCCTACACTAATATTTTTTCTTTCTTTTTTTTTGTGGGGCATACAACAGCAGAGGTGGTCTGATAAAAGTTAAGTCAAATCCTTCTGGCAATCAGATCAGGAAAATATTTTAAACTGCACCCCACTACAGTTCAGAGGGAATTGTTGTTTTTGTTTCATCTCAATGAGTTTGTCTTTGGGAGAAATTAGTCGATTAGCTCCTAAATATTTCTTATTATATTGAAAGTAATGTCATTGCTTCTCAAAATTATTTAACCACATGCCATAAAAACAAAAAGAGATCGAGCAAAAAATAAATAAATAAAATAAAATAAATAAATACATAAGAGATCGAGCATCATGAAATATGGTGACCAGATGTCCCATTTCGTCTGGGAAAGTCCAGTTTTTTAGCTTTGGGTCCCGCAGCCTCATTGTTTTGTCCCAATATTATGCAAGTCCCATCCCGGTGCCCTGTTTTTGCCGTGTAAAGGCCTATGTAAATCACACAGTTGTTATCGCGATTCGTACCATAAACCCATTAAGACGGAATTTGCTGCTGAAATGTCAACCAAGATAGCATTTAGCATTAGCTTAGTCAACCGCAAGTGACAAAATGGCCGCCCCCTCTGCCTAATTCATGTTCCACAAAAGCAATATTAATCAGAAACATTGTTTAGATTAGTAGGGCTGCTTAGAACATGATTTTGTAAAGAAAATCTTTGGCTTGACTGTCGTCACCTTCTGGATCTTTGTATTCCACCAATGTTTATTTTTTAGAACAGTATCTCACTATCTCTGCAACATACTGACACGTGCGAGGGGGGAAAACAGCCAGACAGAATCCCCGCCTCCCCCCACCATGGCTGTAATAACCTCCTGGCTTTGGAGCAGAGTCTTTGAGAGATATCCTTGAGCCTCACCTCCATCTCTCTAACAGGTCACACAGAGATCCAGGAGATAGTGGGCCATAGTTAAGGTCCAGATCTGCTATCGAGACTTGAATGATGGAGGAAACCATGTGGCGACATGTTTATTGTCACCCAGATGGTGCACAATGCAGAGGCTTGGTGAGCTACATCCGGCCCTAATATAATTCATTGGGTGGCACCATTGTGAGGTGACTGATAAGACCTTCACTTTGCCTTGCACTGGTCACTTGTCTCAAGGAGACTCCAGAGAAACTTCACACTTTACAAATGGTGGCCAAAATATCTAATCCCACCTCTGTTGTACTTGCTAAAACTTAGTGCTGAGAGGTCATTTATAATAAGAGAATTCTCCTTTTGGTCATTTGGCTCTCGTATTAAGAGGAGAAAAGCAATCCCTTTGAAAGAAAAATAATGATAGGCAGACACGAGGGAGTAGAAGTACTTACAAGAGCCCACCCAAAGTGGGACTTGAGGTTTCTCAGTCCATGACTTAGGTGTGGCTGTCCACACAAAATGAGGTCTCCAGAGGGTTTGTGCTTTGCTTTGGCATGTCAAAATATTTTGTCACCTTCAAGTTCAAGAGAAAAAAGCTGAGAAAATATTATTGTCACAAATGATTTAATTGTGCTATGTTTGTTGACATTTGGATAGTGAAGGGCGACTTTTGATATGGTGGTACTGCTCGGATCTGTTTCCCATCCAACCATTGTAGAGCCCTTGACAAGGTAAGTGTACATAATTGCACTCAGTTATCTAGAAATCTGTTCACCATTATTCATTGGCTGATGTCATCTGTGACATAACACTTGAAGTGTTAGTTCAAAGTGATCATGACCGCAGACCAATTGACTTATCAGTATGGACGTTACACTGGAAAATATTGACAATTCATCATCAGTAACCAATTTAATGCACTTTTAGGAATCATAACGCTTAAATTTGCAAACACTTTTGGAGAAGTGTCCCTTATATATGATATTTGTTAGGCAATTTACATAAGCTGTATTTCTTCCCACCTCTTTTTGTGATTTCTTTTTATTGTCTTGTTTGTTCCTTTTGTGCTATTTTTCTGTTTTGCCTGTACAGTTGTTTGATGTACAAAACTTGCATGTTCAGAATTTAAAAAACAAAAAAACAAATAAATAAATAGTAAATACATACATCCTAAGCCTAAGACTTAACTCTCCCCAGCAACTTTGTCCAGCTTTTCCAGGGGTAGCCGTGGCATTCCTGCTTAGAGGACCAAAACTGCCAAAATTAAAAATAAATAAATAAATAAATGACTAAAAGTGAAATAAAAAAACGTAAATAAAAAAATATAATTAGAAATTGAATTGAGGGGGTAGGTCCTAAGCGTGTCTTGGGTTGGACTCTGCCGTTGCAATTTGCCTTTCATTGGTCGAGTGAGCGGCTCGGCGAAAATTTGACGACTATCTTGTCCACTGTCACCACAACTTGCGACTTGAGTTGCTCGACGACAAGAGGAACTCTCTAATGCAAATCTGCAAGACTTCCTTGTTCGCCAAGCCGCTCAATCGACCAATGAAAGGTAATTTGCAACAACGGAGTCCAACCCAAGACATGTTTAGGACCGCCCGCTCATTTGAATAACATTTCAACCTGGAAGTATGGACCAAAACTGCAAAATTTTAAAATAAATCAATGACTAAATGAATAAATAAATGACTGAATAAATAAATAAATAAATAAATGACTAAAAGTGAAAGTAAAAACGAAGATAAAAATATAATTTGAAATTAAATAAATATATATGTATATATATTAGATCCATTTTTATTTTCACTTTTAGTCATTTATTTATGTATTTAGTCATTTATTTATTTAGAATTTTGGCAGTTTTGGTCCTCCATATTCGCTGGCCATCCATCGAGACACATGAAGAGATTTACACGCCTATAGCACTATGCCACGTAAGATAAACACAACAAAATAACCTGTGTAGCGTGAAAATTTATTGCTAAAGATTTGCAGCCCTTTCCTGTGGTCGAATATGTGTTATTTATTACTTAATTAAAACACTTGACCCTACCGTATAAATGTTAGCATCATTTAAATTCGACCGATCGTATGGTAGGGTTTTCGTTTTTTTCATTTTTGTATGTTTAATTTGTTATACACACTGTATTTACACAGTTATATAATTAGTCAAAGAATATGAAACAGCTTACCATTTTATAAAGTTGTATTTTAGTCATTTGAACTGGAAATAAATTATTCATAAACTACTAAATGTTGTTTTTGTTTTTTTTGACAAGCAAAAATAAAAGTAATTTTGTGAAAAGAAAAGCACAAAACACATACGAAAAATCTACCAAATGGTGACCCAAACTCTGCATTGTGCCCTTTGTTCATTAATTATTTCAATCACTTGAGTGTTTCATTCGTTTTAAAAGATGTATCACAGCTCCGGATGCCATCATAGGTGTTTACATTGCAACAACCTTCACAAAGATGATAACCGCGGGGGGCGGGGGAGTTGGGGGGGAGACCTCTGCAAAATAACAACAAAATGAAAGTGAAGACATATGTCATGAAGCATCTGAGTAACCATTGTTTCACTAGTGATACATATATTACATTATAGCTGCCTTAGCAAAGCAACTTCAAAACGTGTTGTACGTTACATATTTGTATGTATTAGATGTCAGCTCGCATAGATGCAGCAGCTTGCGACTCTCCTTCAAGATGCTTTTTGTTAATATTTGTGTTTTTATTGGTCGCTGTTAAAGCTAATCCTAACTACAGTGGACTGGGTCCCCTGACAAAAGGGTTATGGAACAGACTGTTACATTGAATTTTACAAGCTTTTATGTCATACCGGAGTATATAGCTGGGACATAGGGTGCTCTGTGGATTGTTTTGTGACCACACCATTTACTCTTCTTTAATAACCTGAAGCACCTGTGGTCAATGAAATGTATCGTGAGAGAAATTGCGAGAATCACAGCTACAGATCCTTAGATAGTTGTTTTCATCCACTAACATTTTATACTGCTTCTTTCTTTTCACTAGAAAAGCCATGAAGACTATCATCACGTCCCTTGTTGTCTTGTATTGAAAATTTAAATCAAAAGCTTTACAATTTATTCATGATGTTTTCTCTAGGTTGTAGTGGGAAAATATAGTATGATTGACACAGTACATCACACTATGCAAAGCTGGGACATTAATTTAAATATGGTGACACTAAAACATCTTAAATACTTTTAATATTGCATTTATATAGCTGAAAATCTCACAAATAAGAGCACATTCTTGCCCATTTTTAAAAAATTTTTTTTAACTTAATTTAGTGTGACAGGAGATTTTTATGAATGAGCTGTGGAACACTGGTTACAGTATTTTATTTTAAAAGCAAACAACGAAAAAAATGTAAGTGAGTCAAAAATATTTTGTTTTGGCGTATTTGACACAAATACACCAATTCTACTACTGTACTTACTAGATGTATTGTAATACTAGACAAACAAAATTGCACATGGGTGGTTCTTAGGAAGTATGGTCCAGCCAGATGCTCAAACGCTGACCCACTTTGAGAGTGAATATTTTTTCCCCTCACATTTCAATGCTTGCAATTTTACAGAAGTGTGGAACTGCCAATGTGGAGTAAACATTTTTGACAGGCGAGTACGTTCGAATGTAATCGCAAATACCTTCAAACCTATTTAAACTCGCAAATACATTCAAATGTACTTGCAAATAGTTCCAACAAACTCGCAAAAATATTCAAACTCGCGAGTACCTTACAACGTACTTGTAGGCTAAATGCTACAAACATAGCATATTTTCCCATAATGCCACGGGGTATTACTTGCGCTTGTAAAGTCAATACCCTGTTGTCTTACGGGAAATAATGCAGAGCCTAAATCATGCGCTAAGACATAATAATAAATCATAAAATATATGAATAAGCAGGGTTTTTCACTTAATTTTCAAACATGTCGGTGTTGGCTAAATGCTTTAAAAAAGTGTTTGTTTTTCACTCATGCAAGCGCAAGTAATACCCCATGGCAGTATGTTCAAACATATTTGCGAGTATGTTTGATATTTAAATATGATTGAACGTACTCGAAAATACTTTGTAATGTACTCGCCTGTCAATGTTTACTCCACATTGGCAGTTCAGCGCTTACGTAGAAAAATGCAAGACACAAAAATTTGATATGTTGTGTCGCTTGCGTGTGTATGTATTTTGAGTGTACATTAAAATGTCTTAGTTTCGAAAACAGTTGTTACCAATAAACTGGCAGAATGTCAATGCAACACAATATCGTTAAATCAAGTCCCACGCTGTCCATAATGTGACAATATGTCTGCATAACATTTTTTGGGTGTGATACCTTCTGTGTCCACCAGGTGCTTCCAACCATTTACGCAACAACACCATATACTTCCACCGGAACGACTTTAGTAAGTTGAACCAGAAGTTCAATGTGTTCATTGTGCAATATGATGTTAACATAAAAAACAAACAAATAAACAGCTCTTTTGTTTATTCTACAATGACAGCTGTGTGTCGAGTGTGGGGTGTGCAGGTTTATTGGAAATATTTGTATAATAACATGGATCACAGTAGTTACATGCAGTATTTCTTCAGCAGGATTTGACACGTGATCCTCAAACGTAACAATGTGTAAAGTGATGGCCAATGTTCACCATTTGGAGGTAATTTTCTACACATAGTTGGTAATGTGTACCAATTTTTCAACTGAATAATTATGCATGAAGGTTGTGAAGTTTTTCAGGTGTAAAAATAATCAATTTAAAGACTTGAGTGATATGTGCTTGGTGCTCAGGTACAAAGTTCTCCGATATGGAGCGATAGAGTACCACGACATTCAACAATAGGGTTGAGTGAACTATTTTATTTATACATAGCACACTGCAGGAAGGTTTGGGTTAAGCATATATTTTTTTACCAGCATTTTTACCTGGTTTTGAACAAGTTTATGTTTGGGATCTCATGTCACACTTCTGGACCATACATTCTGAGAACCACTCATATGTAAATGGAAATGCATAATAAAAAAAAATCAAATGCATTCAGTCATGAACTTTCAGTTTATGTGTTTTATTTTCAGTGAGATCTGTAGTTGGAGCTCAGCCTATCGAGGCGGCATCTTTATTCAGATGGAAAATGAATCCTCAGGAACCTGGCCAGCAGCTTTATTGTGTATGCAGTGTGTGGCCAGGTTCAAATTGGCAATCAATTATCCAATTAGGACTGACAGAAATGCACATCAGGAATTCCAGCCCATCAGTCCAAGCTTCTGATTGGAACACGATTAGAGGGACTTAATTAAACCCTAGGTGCTGGGTGTTTAAACATCATTTGCAAGCGTCTGAGAGCTTGCAAAACACGCATCGGGACACTGAATTCTCACACTGAATTCTCCATAGCCAGGGAAGGCAAAAATGGTATAAAGAATGTCTCTTGGAATCCATCGTGCTTCTGACCATGATGGTAATTCAGAGAGGTGCACAGAGCAGCATGAAATTGTCACATTACAATGCATACCCTTGGGAAGATCAGACCAAAAGAGATAAATAAATGGCAACATTGCACACAGTACAATGCAATAACAATAGCATCCACGATATTGTGCTACATTAGTCTTAAAACCATCCCCTCAGTTTAACAGGTCCTGAATAATTCAAGAACACCCCCACCATGGAGAGCACTACTAAGTGTGATGTGCGGAATGAAATGCAGCGCGCTGCTGAGATTCTTGAGAATGTTTAGGGGTGTTTACTTGGCCGAGCTCGGCTTCTCCTGTGTCGTTCTTTAGTGCCTCTATTGATTTCTGAGCTGTTCCTTCCTCCCATGTCAGGCTGTGCGAAATGGAAGGCCCTGCATTTTGATGTCCGCTTGTGAATTAATCATTTTTCCCCGATAGTAGAGCTCAGCTCAGTCCCTGCAGAAGAGCACCTTATCACGGCAAATAGGATTCAAAGGGAGAGGAGCTGTACAATCCACAGCTAATTGGATGAAATGGCGATGCTCTTTCCCTCTTTTAGGGGCCAGCGTCCACGGAGCCCCCTCCACAGGGATCTCGCAGCCACCAAACAGGTTATTACAGTTTGTCCTAAGGGAGCATTAATACCTTAGCCCTTGTTCAGACATGCAAATAATCTAATTCAAGGTCTAGCTAATTAACAACTTAGCTTCAGTAAAGATAAAGCGGCTCAATAATAAGGCCGAGCTTTTTTGTAGGGGAGCAATGCAGTGGTAAGCTCAGATTCGCCAATGTCACAAAAGCACTTTGGCCACACAGAGATTAGGAAAGAACCTTGTCCAGTGGTGAAATATAAACCTTACAGCATGAAAGGACTGGCCACATAAGACATGAGGTGACATTAAAAAGACAGCAGGGTTCAAATTTTGGGGCAAGTGGGGGAGGGGCACTAATGATTGCGCCATATCTCTCTCTCTCTCTCTCTCTCTCTCTCTCTCTCTCTCTCTCTCTCTCTCTAGAATACTTCATTTGTCAGTATATTTGAGCAAATTCCACCTTTTAAGTAGAAATGAGACCTACAATAAATACAAACATATATATATTACAAAGAAGAAAAGGGCTCACTCACCAGAGTGCAGAAATCTACTGAACAATCCTAAATTTAATGGGTGTCATAATGTTCATCTCCATCCATCTCCTGCATATCTCAGAATTGTGTTATACATGCACTATGTATAGTATTTAGTGCTGTCAAAATTAAAGTGTTAACTAATTAATTAATCACCCAAAAATTATTGCAATAATTATGTATTAACGCAGATTAAGCTCACTATCTATTTTGACCACAGATGATCCTTCAGCGGATGGTTACGTTAACGGTAACACGGGTTATGCTTCAGCAATAAACATAACTACATGCATTAAAGTCAAGCATTTAATGTTTGCGTATGACATTCAAAACATTTGTTCATGTCAAACTATTGGTGTCATTTTTTTTTTCCTTTTAAATTATGCAAGTAATTAACTGATTAGAAAAAGATGAGGATGAGTGTGTGCAGTGGATCAAATAATATTGAAGACGTCCTCATAACATTTAATGTCAAAAGAATTAAGACAGAACAGGGACTCTTCAAATTTGCTGGGCAAGAAATGTTAATAAAATGACTTTTCAATTAAGTGATTAATCGTGATTAATCAACATTCTAAAATGTGATTAATCTGATTTAAAAAAATTATCATTTGAGAGCTCTAATAGAATTTAATAAAAATTAGTGATGTTCGATACCACTTTTTTCAGACCGATACTAGTATGAGTACTCAACTCTTGAGTAGTCATTGATACCGATACCAAGCACCAATACTACCAGAAACTTTTGATACATGAAAGGGCCCAAAAAAACAATGACAAATGATTTTTTAATAAAGACCGATATATCCCAGTATATGATTTTTCCTTAAAATGTTATGAAATTAACTGCTATTTTGTTATTAATTCCTGGTATTGGCCTTTGTACCACTACGCTCCCATCCCTAATACAAATACACTCACACATAAATATTGGAACACACACATGAAAACAAATACTTATAAATATGGCAAGTTATCCAAAACTGCTTGGCAAACAGAAAACATTAAACAGCAATTAGTAATTTGGCAGAGCTATTAAAGTTGACATAGATACTGAAAATAAATGTTCATTCAACATTTAATGACAAAGTGCAAAGCTTTGACGGGGTTCTATAACAAAAAAATTATTTTTTTTCTTTCTTTCTTTATCAGAGAGTTGAGTGACCAGATGGATATGTCAAAATGTCTTTGACACTTAGCATGCTTAAGTCTAATAAGCGTTTCTACTTGAGTGCTCATGCAGCCCACTGCAGGGCGCTTATTTGAATAGTGTCTGTAGGCTGTTTTCTTGTATCAAGCAGCAGCAAAATGGAAAATGTTTTAAGGCATCTTTAGCTTTACAAGGCTAAAATGTTAATTCCGTTTTAGCAAGGTTACATGGTCAAGGTTGCCAAATTAAAGACAAGCACTAATCACCCCTGCCTGGGAGCAAGCGCAGCTCTGAAGCAAACACTGTAGAACATTGCTTGCAGGCACCACTGTAATGTCTGGCGACACTCAGCCGCTCCGAGCGCCTTCTTCTGTTATGGAATTGGGATTTACAGCATCACATTGGCAAGTGTGACATTCTGATATTGTACTTCTAAGTATTGAAAACACAATGATAGTGTATATCAGACTTAAATAAACACTGACCTTTAGACATTACAACATTACCATCAGGGGAGCATCATCATTTATGCCACTGAAATGATGCAGACAGGAAAATCTGCATCAATACTTTGTTTGACTCAAGTTTAAATAGACCATGAACAAAGTGTGTTCACCCATAATAAAATGACTGACATTTGCTAAAAAATAAACGGACAGGCTGATTTTTTTCAAAGGTTGGGGAAAGTTCAGTGTGTGTTTGTGATTAAATACATGTTTCTAGAATAACATGCACATTATCTATGAGTGGCGTGGGTCAGTGGTAGAGTGGTTGTTTCCCAACCCATAGCTTGTGAGTTCGATCCCATGCCATTGTGACCACATCGAAGTATCCTTGAGCAAGATCCTGAACGCCCAGTTGCTCCTGATGCTGCGTCATCAGGAGGTGAGTGAGTAGTCGAATGTGAAGTGCTTTGCGGGCCTTGTAAGGTGGAAAAGCACTATATAAATGAATTTCCATTATCTGCATCTTCTTCAAGTGTAAAGCAAACACAAGCTCCATCCTCCATGGTGCCGTCAGTTGTCATGGAGGCTTCATGTGCCATAGTCCCGTCTTCCTCATGACTTCTGTCAATAGCTTATTGATGCAAAAAATAAATAAAAAAATCCTAACCCTTCAATATCAAGCGGTATCGTCTTCAACTTGAGTCGTTACAACTTAGGATGGACACTTGTTTCATGCCCAAGAAAGTTGACCTGTCTATCTTAGTGTCTGTCATGTTGTGCACAATCAGCAAATTATCTGCATGCTTCTGCAGCCTGGTGGATGTAAATGACATGGGAGGCTTTCCACCAAAAACGTTTTGCAATGCCACCCAGGCGAGTCTGAACCTTGGGCGTGTGGCATGACTGGTTTTGCGAAGATGTTTTGGTTGACTGCAAGAACCTCACATGGAACAAGGACTTGCAATGCACACAGCATTTCTGGTGTCAGTATAATTGGGGCGGGTCGCATTTGCCTCTGATGATGATCCTTGAGAAGTGCTTACATGGCTTTTTACCAATATTGCAAGAAGTCCCCACGATGTCACTGTGGAGACAGATCTATTTTCCAGAGAACATGATGAATACACACACACACAAACATGCACATCTAATACACATACATGCACAGTTATGCACTTTGAAATTAAGCGAAATATTTCATTCACAATGAGACAACAAATATAGTTTGTCTGTGCATAATATAGTCTGCTTTACTGATTGGTTTACTTTTAGTACCTCTGTATTATTTCCAATCTTAATGAAAGTACAGCAGCATGAAATTTGGTATACCAAGTCTTAGAGTCCAATCACTCTCTTTAATAGCTTTATAGTGGCCAGAAAATCAAGTATTCATGAAGATTGAAGATGATCCAGTGAACTTCAATTTAATTGGTGCAAATTAAAACAATCCATCTTTTGCAGCTGTCTATCTATCTGCTATCACCACTTCATTGCTCGTCTTGCACCTTGATTGCAATTATCTTTTAATAGCAAAACTTGTCAGCGATGTCTCTCCCTTCTGATTTACGTCCCGTCCCAACACTGTTGTTCCACTTATATAATTCATGTTTTAGTGTAATGCGGAGTTAGCCTTCACTGGGAAGACAAGATGTACTGACACCATCCCCTCATCTGCTGCATTGCAGTGACACATGAAGAACTGTCTGTCTGTCGGCTGTTATATGCACCAACTCTTCCACAATTAACAAATAAGCATGTGCGCATCATTCCCACGGAGTTTTTCCAGAGCATGATCCATTAAGGAATTACAAAATAAATGCATAGTCGATCACATTTTAATTTTATTTTATTTTATTTTTTGACGGCACTAAATGATTTGATTATTTTGACAGCTAATTCAAGGTGCATTGTTCACTACCAAGAGACATTTGCTGAGCTATGGTCTGTTCCGACAATATGTAACTGAATCATTATTTTAATAATAATTGAGATCCTGCCAATGGTTAGCAGTGACAAGAGATTAAAATGCTTTTCCTGACAGACTCAAGATTTCATGAATGATGGGTAATGTAGCATTGGGAAAGAAACCCATTAACAATTGCTGAGCAAAGTAATGAATACAATACAGTAGAGATGTTCATGATGACTACTGGCGTTAGCTTCCTAAGGCATCGCTACCGAGTCTTTAATCCAAAACAAGCTTTCTGAAACATAAAACGGACCTCGGAATTACAAATGGATGGAAATTGCCATGTTCATAATTGTGGTGTTTTCTTTCAAAGAGGAGCTTACTTTAACCCGAGGAATATCGAGGTTAGCATATAGCAAGCAGCTAGCTGACGCCCGCCCAATCCTCGATGCACATTCCGACGGACTTTCCGACTTCCGACGTCAGATTGGGTTATCGAGGCTTGAGAGGCAAATGTTGACCGTACCACAAATTCCCTCAAAATAAAGGTGGAAGTCTGCAATTAAAACACATCTTGTCCGTTTCATTTGAAATCCAGTGTGGTGGTGTTACAGAATGTGATTGAAGAGATGACTAAAAGGTTCACTAGCTACTTGAGCTCAATCACACATCATGTAGAGAGAGTAATAATACATGAGATATCATTACTCTATATTATGACACATTTTTGTCTTATGTTCATCAAAAAAGACTTATTTAATAATTGTTATTCTGTTGTATAAATGGCAACAGATGGATACACATAAGTTGGTTTTACCTTTTGCCATCCAATTGAGCAGTTATTTGTTATGCCTGCCACTAGCATAAATAGAATAATAATAATCATTTAAATGAAAAGACAATAATAATAATAGTAATTAGCTGTGAATACTAAATAATATACACTTTTCTTTTAACTCCAAGACATAATTGATTTTTCTAAAACAGAACTGAACTGAAAACCGTGAGCACAAAACTGAAGACCGAACCGAACCGTGGATTTTGTTCTTATCCACCCCTAATATATATATATATATATATATAGTTTTGGGAATTGTGTGTGCATTTCCACTGTGCCCCAAATAAACCAGGATGTTCTCCATCCATCAGGTGACTACATGGAGAGCTGACCTGTCATAAATTCTGTGTGTGGGGATGATGACAGGGCCAGAGAGCCAATCTTCATGAAAGAATAAAAAAAAATTGTACGAGTATCCCATCCCCCATCTCTCCCTAAGCCCTTTGCCTACCACAGCTCACCCTTTACCCTGGCTAGTGGAGCACCCTTTGCTCCTTATCTTTCGGCCTTTCTCTCTCTGTCTCTCTGTCTCTCTGTCTGTCTGTCTGTCTGTCTCTCTCTCTCTCTCTCTCTCTCTCTCTCTCTCTCTCTCTCTCACTCACCCCTTCTCTCTCCATGGGTAAGCAGGTAATCATGAGCTGTCACAGAAAGGTGACCCATTAATGTGATGGATACGGTGTGAAAAACAAATGGTGTGAAACGTGTGGATTGCTGTCCTTACTGCACCTTGGCCTTTTGTTCTGTCATATCAATATCCACACAGGGCCTCATTACACCGCTGCACTACACAATGAGCGGAGAGCCAGCCAGGGTCAAGACTGCACCACGCTCCCTTTGACTGCTCTGACTGGGCTTTTCAGCTCAACTATCACCCCAAAGGACTCCCCCCACAAACAGCCACAGAGCAGCCTCTGGAGCCGTCAACCCAGACTAAATAAGCAACCCCAGCAGTGTATGCATTTGACGCGCTGACTCTTTTGTCCATGCATAGACTGTATGTCTACAAACAAAATTGTCAATTTGGTATAGTTACAATATATAATAGGCTCAAGCCTCGATTAGCTTTTTGTCATGCCATTAACGCGGATCCCAAAAAGTAGACTCAGGTCAAAGTGCAAAAACGGGGGTTATTAAAGAAAAATGCACATGGACAGTGTACGCAACAAAAAGTGTTCACACACACGAGACATGACATAAAAGAAACAAATAGCACCAAAATTGACGCAACAGAAAGTTGCCGCTAATCAATGCTTCAAGTGGGAAAAGTATCAGTACGCTATTTTATTTGACTGCTGCCAGGTAAAATAGGTGGCACTGAGCAGCTAATTATCAAGATCGTTTATGAATAAATAATAGAAAATAAATATACAATAAAAAAATGAATCTTGAATGAGAAATGTGCGACTGCATTTGAATGCATCTTATGTCTCGTGTGCATGGCGAGACGTCCATGTTACGCTGGAGACTTTTGTCATATTGTAGGAAGGCAAACTGAGATGTCAAATGCATCTGAGAAAAGACAAGGCATGCTGACCGTTACGGCACCACGCAGGCCAACTTCAGAATACAAGCCTCCTAATGCTATTATATTGGTGTCAATGTATTATTTGAGAAGCTTATATTTTGAAGTTAGCCCTTGTGTTGGTGGCATTTAGTGTTCTGAGTATTTTTTAAGCCTCTTGGACATGTGTAAATGACGGCACAGACGGCAAATAAATGTTACTAGAGGAAGAAGAAAAAAAAACTTGTTTTTTTATTTTATTTTTTTAGACAAAACATGACAAAGTACAAGAGATAAATAGAACAAGAGAGGTTACTACATGTGATGTTCCGGTATGCCATAAAAAGTCCCAGTGTGTGTGTAAAAAACGATAAACTGAAAACAGAGACATGACAACTTTTTGTAGTTAAACATGAGGTAGTATTTTAAATGGGCATCAATAATGCGACTGAAACATTTTCTGTGTTACAGATACAAAAACATAATAATCATAATCATAATCATTATAATAATCATAACAATTCTGCTAAGATTCACCTTCCTTTCCAATAGATCACGTTTTCCCTAGACTATGACAAGCAACATCATAATAATTGAACACCCACATTGCTAGACTTCGTGTGAAAAATAATCAATAAGTCGGACTTATGGAAAGGTGTATGGACTCATAAATTGCTTCAGGCATACTCCAAGATGGGCACTTACAGTTTCAAAGAACCATACTGCCAGTCAAGGTCAAGAGTAGATGTGGCGAGGAGCTATCACAGTCTTGGCCTAACCCCGTGTTGTCCATTATACTTGGCCACTGGCTGGTCAAGCACTTATTAAAGAGTGAAGCTAATTTCGCTGCCAGGACCTGTGATCCACAGTAGCAGCTAATCAACAATTAAGATATACTATAGATTACAATCAATTGATTTTATGTGCAAAATCTGGGCATCTATTCAGAATTAGACAAGAAGCTAAAAAAGGCCATCAAAGATTGATATTAAGGCCTAAAAACTTTTCAGGCCAGAAACATTTATAATACCAGAATAGCTGAATGGTTCTGGTTCCCTTGCCTTTACATATGAGCATTGCATAACTGGAAGTGAAACACCGCGGTTGTCTGTACACGTAAAGCAGTGTAACTAATGCCAATACACCCTGCGTGTCCCCCTTGGAGGTCTGAAGTGGTCATCTTGAGTGCATCTTGGATGAGACTCTGTTAGGTAAAGTGGTTGCAGGCCACAAACGAATCAACTGGGGGTGTCCTCTTACATCCAGGCCTGGTGATGAATCGAGTGCTGCAGTCACCCAGGCTGTCAAGTCAGAGTCGAGCTGAAACAAACTGTTATGACTGTATTTTGGTTTGGGTCATATCTGACTGTTTTGGGGTTTGGTGGGTTGATGTTGTCAGTTGCTATGTCTCTTGTGATGAACATTTTTAGTTATGCAGTTTCTATGCCGTGATAAAGACGTGGTCAGTTGCTATGCAGTTGATATGGTCCTTTAATTGTTCATCTTAAGTCCTGCATTTTAGGATCTGTATTTGTGACTCTTATTTTGCCCTATACGCCTTTATTCTGTTATAAAGAAGTGTGCATTGCCCTAGCGAGAGTAACTGAATACATACATCAAGGTTCCTTAGCCGAGGTTTTCTCTTAGCACGTTGAGGTTTCTTCCAGGCAAGCTATCTTCCCATGTGTTCTGCATCCAGACCTGCTCGCTATGGTTACCTTGTGACTTTTAAGTTCTGCAACCAGCCCGTTCAAGGCTCTTGGAAGCTGAATAAGTCTATTCAGTCAGGGGTCAACAATGAATTTTGTGGACAACAGAGGAGTGACAATGGTCCATAGCGGTTCCTAGTGTCTATTCTCACCCTTCTCCTCCTTAACCTCCCTTCTCACTTCTCTCCCAGTGATGACCACATCCCCACTGTAATGTACCTGTGTGTGAAGGACACTCCGACCGGAGGGGCTATCACAGACACAATCTCACAGCACTTTAATAACTTTGAGAGCGGTCAGCACCCTGTGCTTTAATAACACTCCCTGTCAACTCACCCCACACAGCACAAAATTGTCTCGTTGGAATTCTTTATGGTGGGGGGCCACAGAGCTCTACTGATGGGGCTGGAATAAAGCTGCGATCACCCGGCTTCTTCCCTCTAAATGGTTTTTCAAGAGCGTATTTTTATCTGTGGCTCAAAACAAACATGAGAGAAGACAGACACTGGCCTCATGACAAAGCAATAAGCTTTGAAAATGAGCGCTGTTGTCCTTGAAAAAAATAAATAAATATATATATATATATATATATAAAACTGCTTTCCGTGAATCTAAAGTTCACTCACACATAAGATAAAAATGTCACAGATTGAATGGCTGTTGAGCGCCCACATCACCCATATAACTCTCTCAGGGAACATGTGAAAGCAATTGACAGGTTACATAAATCCGGTGAAAGCTCAGAAAGGCATCAGAAATCTCCAAAATAAAGTTATGAGTGAACTGTGTACCGGTACTCCTTTTGACTGTTGGTTCCCCCAATCGGTTTCCACCTTTGCTTATTTGGCTTGCAAAATGGTGTATATTAAGATGGATTGCTTAGATTTATGTTCTCACTGCCATTTGCCTTATCATTAAGCAAATATGTGATTATCTGTTAAAAGAGATTACAGCCAGTCGCATCACAAATGCAGCATGTTTGTCTCCAGTGTCCATATGAAAGGAAAATTCAAGCTGAGCAAATGAAGTGTAAATCTCTGTGTGCCGCACACAGTTATTGGCTGTGTTTCCCTGGCTAATGGTGGGCTGGTTCTATGTTCTCTTGTGTGTTTTTCCTTTTTTTTGTGATGCATTTGAGATTATAGCCTCTCCTGCAGCAGTGGAGCTGCAATCCTGCTTGTCCCTCCCTGCCTAGTACTGCTGATTAACATAATCAGCCAACATTAGTTATTCATGTGATGTGCCGAAGCGCTCGGGGGTCAAATCTTTGCCCTGTCTAATAACCTATGTTAAATATTAAAGAAGTACATGGGCTGCCTGATTTACATGCCTCTCATCCTGCCTTTGGATGTGCATGTAGTATGAAAAAAAAGTCACTCTAGGCCTGTGGTCCATTATGCTTAAAATTCAAAATGTATATAATGTTTGAGGAGATTGTTAATGAGAGTAACTGATGAGACCAAAACTGTATCCAATACAAGATTATGTGCACAAACGTAGATGTCAAGGCGCAAAATAAGTGGTTTCGCATTGCAGTTTGTGAGTCAAAATTTGCATTTTGCACATCATTAAAACACATTGAATAACAAAAATGAGAATCACATTCTTTTAAGTTGTTTTGCTGATTGGCTGAATGGGTCTTAATAAGCTTTGCTGGGTTGGACGAGCTCACATCACCTACACACGCAAGTAGTCGGAGGTCAAGGCAAGCTGTGCGCTATTTATGCTACACCAGCTAGCTAGAACAAGCTTTGGCAGGCTAGCTAGTAAGTGTGGCTAAACATGTTACAGAGTCACTATTAAGTCAGTAATCGTCGCCTAAATGGCGACGAATAAGATACACTTCTGACAAGTATCATTCTCACGGGTTACGACAAAAGACGGAGAAGTTATGCTAATTGCTTTAATATTACAAATGACATGTAATCGTTTAAGACCAAAGTAAGGTGCTTGGGCGGCCGAGTTGCACTTTTCACAGTGGTCTGGATGGAATCACATTAAAGCAGAGAGTATACAACTTTGAACAGAAAAATAGCAGGCAAACTAATAAGTGTCTGAACTCTGGAGAATTTCTATTCGATAAACAGAACCGGAAGCCGGAAATTAATTAAGCTCCGTTACAGCCTACGTCATCCAGGAGGAGTAGCCATGAGCTTAAAAGTATATTAATATCGTGTAAAATATTTATATCAATTTAGCTTTGCCAAAAGACCATACAACCGATTAAAAAATGCTATGCTCAAACTACAATTTATATTTGTGTTTAATGTTTCCCCACTAAAAATGCTTTTGGACAAGAAAATACAGTTTGCTGCTACACACCATGTCAAATTAAAAAATAAATGTTGTTGATTAGATAAAAAAGAAAAACAATTGTTAATTTGCTCCTCAAATGAAGTCATTGATATTAGCAAAACTACTTCACAAAGAAAGAAAAAAATATTTTGAGTCTTGCATGTTCATGTACAAATACAGACAACAAACTAGTCAACATAGTAGCACTAATAATTGCACTATATGTGAATGTGCACAGGGGACTTTTTCCACTTGGCTTCTTCTAAATGACCCCAGTGGGCACGCATTAACTGAATTGCTGCATGTTTGTGTGCCTGCATCTCTTGATTAAGGACAATGAGCAGAAAGGCTACCATAGTGCCACGAAGCCCATGCTGGGTGTGCCAAGGCACTGGACGGAGGAGAGCCTATGGGCTGCAGAAAAGGAGGCCGGCCACAAAGCCCGGGGAAGTCATTAGGAGACCAGTGACCTCACTGGTGCTGAGCTCAAAGAAGCTGCCCAGTGGCATGATGTCATACTTCAGATGTCAGTCTTCATCATGGCTTTGCAGTGAAAAATCTAAAACTGTGAAAATCACATCATGCATCTGCTGGCCTCATCTTTTTTTGAATACCAGTTGCTGCTTTACCTATGAATTGTATCTCTAAGTATCACATCTACTCTGTGATCAATGCACACTCATGTGCTGGACTTAAATTAGACTAGATTTTCATTCAACACTGGGATGCATACATACTGTACATACCGGTACATAAAGCATCTGCCTTACTGTGTGGCAGTATAAAAGGTATCCCCAACCTCATTTGAGTCAGTTTTACCTTTCAACTTCAAAGTACTGAGAAAGTCTGCTTGTGTTCCTAGTAGTCTTTGTACCAGGAACTTAGCTGTTCTCCCTGGGAGCTATAAAGTCCCTGAACTTACAGTACAGATCGTTTGTAAGATAAATAGAAACACAGATATAGCAGCAGGTGGATCTCAAAGGTGGCACTACATTTCAGACTGGATTTTTAATGGCAAGCAGGAATGTTGTAGTGAATGGATGCACAATTTCTCACCGTATTCCCACACTGTGTAAGACAAGGAGGACAGAGTATGTAAACTAATGAACCATAAACTCTCCTCAAGGCTTACCTTTGTAATGCTCAAACTTCTTTCTATTTATTTTATTTTTGCCCAAGAAAATAATGGCCCTTACTGTCGGTGCGTATATGTTGGTGTGTTGATATTTAGCAGTAGTTTGCAGTTAGGAGCTACTACTGGCCCAAACACTATCATAAGAACAAATCTACATTCAAAATTCACATGAAATGTGAGGAATAAGTGGTTCAGAAAATGGAGAGATGGATGGTAAAAAATTATTTACAACAGTCTTTCATCTTTATATCATAGCATGCATCTTGGCTGTACAGCTTCCAGTCACGTGTGGCTTTGTCCAATCAGATTCCAGCCTTTATGTGTTGCCATGTTGCCATGAAACCTTCCCAGGGCCTTCAGAATTCTGAGTGCTGGTGCTGAACACACACACAAAGGTGAAATGGTTCCTTCTTATTTTTAACCAATCATATTTTGGACTTGTCACGCTGCACTTTTGCAAAGGCTCCTCAGAGTGATGTCAGCATTTTTCCATTTAGTGACTGCTGTGTACCCCTTGTTGTGCACCATAAGATGAGTTTACATGGAGATGTTTTTCTCATTCTGATTGAAATGTTTACAATAAAGATCTCTGGCCATGTTATGTGCTCAGGCTTGCTCTGCTTTGTTTCAGGTCAGCTGATTGACGGTGGGTGGATCCGCCCAGGCTGCTTTAAAAGGCAGCTGTATCTGTTGGTTACTTGTCGCTTCGCCTCAACCTCGTCTTGTTCTCGGATTTTTGCAGGTTTACACACCCCACAACCGTAACGTGTCAACTGTTTACATGTGCTACTATATCAATCAGAACAGCCGTGTGACACATGGAGATTGATGTAAACATCACATGATTTATCATTATGTAGTTGATTTGTCTATTTAACACAGTAGTTGTGATTGTTTTGACATTTTCATTGGAGCAACAGCTTGATTGAACTATTGACTATATTTACACGCAGTCAGTACTTGACTCATTTAAATATAAGTTAAGATTTTGTCTAGAATTAATTTTATAGCTTCATTATTTTTCATGTACAATTTGAAAATACATTTTGCCACTTACTGTCCACTGAAAATGACATCAGAGGTAGCGACCAATTACGGCTCACCTGTTTTCTGGGTTTGGTCACGTGACGTTTACAAACTGAGCCAATGTGCTAGTCACAACACTGACCCCTGGGGGAAACTACTTGTTAGTCCAAACACTTTGACTGGACTCACCCAGTGTCACACTTTCCTGACCCAGCTCAAGCCTTCCTCCCAAAAACGGCATCATTCAAAATTCCTCAGTAAAATATCATGTTGAGTTATTTTGAAGGGGCAGAAAGTTTGCTTTACATGGTAGCAACCAGTCATGTTTTTAGTGTGGTCCAATGAAAATATATAATTAAATGTTTACAGAAATAGATGTGTACCCACTTTTCAGAGATACTGCACTTTTAACTTCCAGGCAACATAAAGTCTGAAAATGTGCTCAAATTTTGTAGTACAGTTTCCCATCATATTATTGTGTTAATTATACAGCATGCTTTTCCAGAAAGGTAGGGTACATTTTCCAACTTTGGGGAAACATGCAATGTGCACTATAGTGAGTTGGATCAGAGATTACGTGAAAAACTCATATTTTATATATAGTGTTATAATATCACTAAAATCACAAAAATACGCCAAAAAGTAATGGGTCCACACAGCAAAAAATGTAATGTCAACATTTCAGGGTCACATTTTTTAAAATTGTATTTATGTTTGGGTGGGGGTTCTGTAATTTAATTTTTTTTTATTAAAAATGTAAAATGGTGTCTAAAATAAGCATTCTTTCACAGTCACTGTATCATCTCACGCAGACTCTATGGTACACCCAATTTGGAAGCACATCACCCACATTTTATGACGTGGCGACTGAAAAGAATAGACTCCTCGTCTGAATCTCTAACAAACATATTTATTATAAATATTGAAGGTTCCATTCACTTAAATGAGAGCCGCAGGCCAGAGCCTCGATGGCCGCCCAGCCTGACGGCCGTGGCCCTGCCTCAAGTGTGGCGGCTTTCAGAGGGCTCGGACGTCAGAGAATCGTACCTTTTTCTTTTTAATTGTACTTTTACCTTTGCTGTTGGTTACTATAATCGACATTGCATTAGAGCATAAATTCGACCCGTTCTTGGCGTTCTAGTTTAGCACTTACAACATCCCGGACAAGATTGTGCAACCAGCAGGACTTCCGTGAAATGTTCTTCGGTCATGCAAACGACATACGTGGCAGAGGTAATGTAAACAAAGGTGGGGCTATGGCTAGGCTAAGCTAAATGCTAACCACCCAACCTCAGCTGCTGAGCCTCTCGATCTCTTCAACGCCAGACCCATAACACACAAAATGGTTGATCTGGAACAATAACGCTGGTACGCGTGTATTTACTTGTTTACTGAAGGAAAAAGTGGAAATACTCTGGTGCCGCCCATCAATAATTTTGTTACTCATCAGAAAAATGTGCATTCCGTCATTGACCCGGTGTGGGTACCAGATATGCTCGGCCTGCAAAATTGTATTGGGGTCCTTCGGTGGCTTGCACGCATGCTGATGACAACACACTACAAGATCCATGTTTTGTGGCTTTGGGAATCGGTTCGTGGTACTGGTTAATGGTTATTCAGTGGGAAAACATGGACATTTTTTATGAAGAAATATCTCACTTACATACATTAAATCTTACAGCCCGATCATATCTGGTACCGACAGCGGACAGGAAATATCGGGGTTTATGCGAAAGCACCCCGAGTACATCCTCCCCCTTCTCACAATCATAAAAATGTAACTGGCTGTGTTTCACATGGAGACAAATGATCAAGGTGAACGAGAAAAAAAAAAACATTCAATGTTGTTTAATTGGTGTTGCCGTAATGTGACGTCAAAAGGTGCAGGCCGAGCACATCTGGATTATATTGAAGAAAACCCACTTGAGGCAATGCTTAGTCTGTCAATGTTTTATCTTAAATCGTTGATTGTCAACAAAATGGGCATCCATCACTGCCCACCTCTGCTTATTGACACTTTGACTTCAAAATATCTGTATGACATATTCTATGTTTGTTTCTTTTACATTAAATGTGACAACAAAGGCCAGGAGTAGTAGTAAAAAAACAACAACAGCATTTTAATAACACATTGAGGCACTGGCAATAGTCTGCTTGTGTCTGAAGGTTTCTATAGTTTAGATTTCAATGAATGATGTGCACTAGTCATACAGCGCTCATGCAAAATGAGCTCTCTCTCCATATATAAATATGATGGCAAGCCCGACGTACTTGGCAGAGACCAATGTCCAGTGGTGAGTGGATGAATGGGCCACAATATTGCACAGCGTGAACGCAGTCCCACACCGCAGCGGACTGCGTTTAAATCAAGCGGGCGGTCATACTCGATGTGTACATCACCACTGAGGCATGGTGAGCAATGAGACGCCTGTACAAGGCCCCTGCCGGCCCATTGCAAAACTGGACTGCTGAGGCCCCTGGGCTGCCTAATCAAATCTGAAACCATCACATTCACTCGGCTCTCAGGCGAGGATGCATGCAAAAAAAAAAAAAAAAAAAAGTACATCACCAATCATGTGCCCCTCCCCCATCACTTTCTATTATAACCAATTTTTGCTAAGAAGGCAAATGCAGGCTGGAAGTGTAGCATTTATTTTCAACACTAAGAAGCTTTGTGCTCTGGCAGATGTTAAGAAAATAGAATTGCTTAATCCAGCCAATGCAATGCTTATGATGCACACATAGTACAATATCATTCACCAAGTGCAGCTGATAACTTCCCTTTACCCTCAATCCCTAACTTTGCAGACCTCTGAAATTGATGTGTTTATTTAGCGTGTCCAAGCCAAAGCAGACCAGTAATAGCCTTGTCACGGGGGCCAAGATAGAAGCCCATTGCTTCACCATCTATGCAGAATAAATGCTTTCCTTTGATGGAGATTTGGTCCATCTAAATATAATTAGGCAAGCGTGAACAATGATCTCCATGAAGTGCGGAGTACTAATTAAAACAGTTCAGCAATACAGCATTTCAAACATGACAATAAAAATAACAAGAGGATGGATTGCACACTGTGCCAGTGATTCCAAGGATATCAGCTATTCTAATAGAATCATATCTTGGCAGGGAGAACGACTATAAAAATAAACGTAAGTAAAACATCAATCAAGTCCCCTCCAGTTGAATTTATTAAGATCAGTTTTAAACATTAAATAGGCATCCTTTTTTTTCAAAGTATCACTTAGGTCACTTATATACAACGATATGGCAGCATTTTGATGAATAAGTACCTGCAGTCAAAAACTGCCAACTGTCTATCCATATTTAAAGCCGCTAAAGAAGATCAGAATAATAACAAAAAGGTTGTGTGTGCTGTCCATGTGTGTGATTCAAAGAGGCTGGTCTCCAGAGAGCCGCATTGATTCCTAAATGAATGCAAGCCTGGAGAAAAATGGATTTCTTCCTGAAGATGTGACTTTATATCTTTTCTTTAAATCCCCGCAGCACTATGTGCATTTGATTACACTGTGAGGAGGAGGAAATCTTTGCATCTTTATAAAATATTCATCAGCATGGATGGGTGAGGCAAGGCTGCGTTGATGGTTGCTGGGTGATGGTAGAAATCTTTGGAAGTTCAAGCGGATGCAGAGAGAATTTGGTGTCTGTTGTGCAGAGCATAACTCATGCTGTAAGTAGGCCAGGTAGTTCATGCTAAAGCTGCTTTAAATCATCTGGAACACTTTTTGATAATGAGCTTTGTTTATGGTTTTGCCTCATCTTTAATAAATGGTATATTGCATACAGTAAATGAGCTGATCAAGTGATTTAGTGTTGTGAATCAGCCACAGACAAAGGTTGCTTGTGTTACAGCATCTTTCATCCATTTTGCACTGACAACAGATTGATTTAAGATACGATTGTGATTTAATTAGTACTGGGTCTTTTATTATCCACTTGGCAGTCTCTGCTCTGTTTTTCTCGCATATGCGTTATTATCCGCTTGCCTTTACATGCATGTGGTCAGGCAGTTAATTATAAATTCAGTCTTCAACACCCTCTCGTGCATCGTCCCAGTCTGACGTTCTGTACTCCCTTCTGACCCATTCTTTAACTTGTAAAACATGCAAACAATAAATAAATTATTGACTGCCTAAATGAGTGAAGTACTTATTAGATATCTGATAACAGAATGGTGAGTGTAGTGGCAAATACAGCTCACCTTCCTTTGTCACTTTGTCTGCAGGGCAGAAGAAGTGGCTCGTGCTCGGGCTCGACAAGCTGTGAATAATCATAAAATAACAACAAGGATGGAAGCTAATTGAACATTTTAAAATTACTTTTTCACGCTGAGCACGCAAGTTCCAGGATGTTATTTGGACACGTCATCTTGTAGTACTGTTCAAATGTGTAATGAGTTATCCCCTACATTAGTAACCTCAATGTATCCCACAGCGCAGCTTGAAATGTAATAAACAAGAATGGCCACTTCAAAATATAATTCCACAATGCATTGCGCCAATACATGTAAGATTTACCATGTCCGTAATATTCGATTTTTGGCATGAAACAAAGTTGTGATTTGTAGCGCAAACATATCTTAAAAGGGACAGTGTGTAGACTTTAGCGCTATCTACTGAAGAGATAATAATTCATTCATTTTAAAATCCCACTAGTAATTTCAATAATATGCCCCCCCCCCCAAAAAAAAGATACCAAGTAAATACTGGTATCAGTATCGCCGATACCGATACAGTACCGTTACCAATTACTTTTAGGTTCATATAATATAAATGTTTTTTGTTTTTTCAAATTAAACATTATTTTTAGGTTCTTAAACATGCCATAATGTAATATCCTAAACGGAAACATACCTAGACTGTTGTTAAAAGTTACAATGTAGTAATAATAATCTTCATATTCTTATTCCTGTCACGAGTGCGGAGTGGAGGACCCAAATGCAGGGAGGCAGGGGAACCACGGCAGGGAAGCATGTACAACTAAACACAATTTATTTAACAAAAACCCTACCAGGGGTACTGGGTGAACAAAACCAACAAAAATCTGAAAATACCATAAATCTAAATAACAACAAAACACCATAGTGGTGACAGCAACAATGATCCAACAAAGACTGAACAAAACCAGGGAACTAAATACAAGCCAACTGACGAGACAACGAGAGACACCTGGACAAGACACAAGTGGCTGGGGGAGATGATTGGATGACACAAGGGAACAGGATGACGAGTACAGGTGCGAACAAAACCTTACAATTCAGACAGGACACCAATCATAACAATTCCCTGTCGCTCTTCTGCACTCAAAGAAAACGTCAGCCACCGAAGTTCCTTTGGTCTAACACATATATTATATTACTTCCATTTTGTGTTACACAACTAGCTCAACTAGTAGTTGGAAAAGTTCAAATAAAGCATAATATGACTCTTAGTGTAAATTGTCATTCACTGTAAAAAAAAATAAAAAATACAATATATATATATTTGTTACCGCCAGGGCCGCCTACCACTGTCATTGGTGTGCGCCGCATGCACTACAAGGTGATTGTGCGAGGCCCATGAGAAACCTAAATAAATAATTGTAAAGGATCGATACTAGCGCTTTGGTATCGATACAATACTGATACTCACTTTAGTATTGATTCTATCAATACTTGGATCGATCTTTACAGCCCTATCTGATGGTGCTTGCAGGGAGTATCGGACCCACTGGGTCGACCACAACTTGGTGGTCTTGGCTAAATCCAGTGATTTGGGCTAGCTTCTTCTACTAGCCACTCTTGTAAGCTGCTCCAGTGAGTTTTTGCTAGCCACTCCCGCAAGCTCCTGTTTGCCAGACTGCTTGCTCGCTCACTCCAAATTGTAATTTGTAGTCATTGGTGTTAGGCTTGTTAAGTGTGGCACAGCAGTGCACATGCTTCAAAACTGTTGCATTCTATTAGTTCACCATTAGATGGCACTAAATCATACACATTGTCCCTATAACTTCTTCATACCTCAACTGTGTAGACCCCTACCTGGGCGGCCGAATATGAACCCAAATGATTGATGTCAATAACTTAAAACAAACAAACATAAAAGCACTGGAGTGGTGTATTCATTAATGAAAAAAAAATAATAAATAAATAAATAAATAAAGCAGCTTAACAAAGTTGACATGGGGTGCTAGATAATGAAAAATACATTTCTCTCGCCACATTTTAATGTGATCCAAACGTTCTTTCAAAATGGATTCCTGCTATTCACGTGCCAATCAATCACAAAGTTTGATCCTAGGTTGAAAATGATTTCTTTGGCTTTTGCACTTTCATGGTTGGTGGAGGCAAAAAATAGAGGTGGGAAGTGGTAACACACACACACACACACAAATTGAGTGGAAGGGCTTGTCAGAGGAGTAATACCCCTTGCTTGGTATCTTCAAAAGTGACTGGATGACAAACATGTCTGTCAGCTCTGTGCCAATATAGTTTAGAGCCTCTCGTGATGGGGCACACACCCAATGACAGAAGCAGGTCATTTCCGTTGCCTGGCATCATAAATCCACCGTCTGGCCCCTGTCCGGCTGCTGATGCTGCAGAACACCACACACAGTGGACCTGTCGGAGCACCGTGAGCTACTGCACTGTCCCTGTGGCACAAAGACACACGCGCAAACACACGTTCAAAGTACTTTTTTCATCTAAAGCATTTGCCTTGGCCAATATACTGTTATATAGCGTCTTCAGTGTACATGATATGAATCTGTTGTTCTTATGTAGGGTTGAAATTCTTTACAGAGGTTCTTTCCCATGATCCTTGGCAAGAAAGAGAGCAAAGCTGCCATCCTGTGGCTCACCTGTCCTCGATGCACAGCCTGACATCCCCTTCTGCAACAAAAGCTACATTTAATATAGCGTAGCAAAGCCAGAACACGGTGAGAGCACATCAGCTGGCGTTTAACGGATACCGCACGTAATGTATTCATATTTGCTCAAGGTTAAAACAAGGAATAGTTCTCTTGGCGTCACATCTCTTTGGCCCGCGTTTCAACACGAATGCCAATACATGACATCTCCACTCAGTAATACAAGGGAAATAAAGGATGAATGATTGAACGAGTTGGCGTTTTTATAACCTTCCGCTGCACTTGTGCCACTTGTGTTGCTCTCCTCCGAAGACACAAATGCAAATAGGCCATTGAGCATCATTCCCATTTTGCTCTAACACGCAGTGACACTTTTTAAATTCAGATTTGAAGCCACCTTCCTAAGAACAATGATATGGAACTCCTCCATTTAGCATGGGAAGGTATTACCGTTTGCCAGCATTAGGCCAGGGATCAAAATATGCGCTTTAGGGAAGCCATGACCGCATTCAGGAAGCCGTGTCTGGGGTTGAGCGGAATGCTAAATGCCATACATCCTCAAGGTTATCTCTGAAGACAGAGCCCTTTCGGAATCAGCCCCTGCTTTATTTTTCCTGAATGCATGCATCAAGTCAGCTGAACGCAAAAGATGAAGGTGACTCCTGGAATGAGTCAAAAGCTTGTGCTGTGTGCGCTCCGTCGGCGGGTGTATAGCAGGCTACACCTTGCTGTGTCGACAATGAATGGTTGCGATTTGCCGGGTTTGTTCCAGTCCATGCTGTGCATGGACTGGGATTGGGCAGGGGTACAGTAAGCCGGGGGGCTAATACAGTACATACAGTAGCTTGAAATGTGAAAAGTGTCATTTCTATCCCCAAGTCCCTGAATATTGAAATTAGGTCATCAGTGCAGCAGAGGCCAATTGTCACCCTCATATATCATGGCTGCCCCTGCACCCAAGGTCTCATTACACTATACATGGTCAATAAGCTATTAGCATGCAGCGCACATTGTGGAATGTTCACACAAAGACAATGTATCTACAGTTACGGTAAGGAGGAAGCATTTATTTTTTTAGCACCTTATCATCAATTTATCATATAAGAAAGACATTGATAAACATTTAATTGAGGTATATTTTTATGAGAGCGGGGAAGAAGGGAGGAAGCTTAAATAGGCATCATCTTTTTTTCTTTTTTTTCCTTCTCCAGCATCCGTTTACCAGTATGATATTCATTTGGTGGAAGCTGTGCTGCATAAACAAACAACACCCAAGGCTACCAGCGGCTGGTTAAACAACCAGAGGCTGTTTTCTCTTTTCTCCATCACATCACATTTTGAATTCTGTGTTGGACCACAACACTCTCTGCTACGTTTATTCAACAAATAGCTTCTATGCACACACAATTTTAATGTATATTATTTATACTTCTCTCCTTGCAAGTTGATATACTCACTCAAGACAGTACATGTCAAACATCGTGTGAGTTTACTGTAATTGTCTTTGTAATGATTTAATGGTTTTCACTTCACTTCCTTCCATAAGTCGCAATGATATAAACGCCCCTTTGTTTGTCTGCATCCTACGTTTCTTCTGCCATTACGGCGCAATAAAGCGAAGGCATCAACATTCTTCTAACAAAGCAAAGGCAGATTGAGGCCCCTGGCTGCCAGAGCTGTAACAAATGGGCCAAATCATTGTCACGAGCCATGTTTCTTTCTACTTTAACGTGGTTACATGACTGTGCGGGGACATTTATGGACTGTCTGATCCAGTGCTGGCAGATTAAAACTAAATCAAGCCAAACCAGTTTAAACCACTTCTGTGACAACTCATCCAGCACAGTACATTTAAGAACAAACATTTTATTAACAATAAAACAACATTGTTGATTTTATTTTTCACCTCTGATTCAATATATTTTCCTCAACATTTTTTCCACCCTGAGCTGAGTACCTTCTTCCTGCTTGTGAAAATGGGGTTTGTATTGATGAGTCGGGCCCAGTATTGATTTCCCATCATTCCTGGTGTGGACATTTTCTGGTCTATTATACTACAGTCGCAGCATATTCCCACAGCAGCCGTAAAGTGGATATATGGACAACCTGACCTTGGCAATATGGAGATAATGAAATATCCTTAATGACCCTTCCTGAAAGATTTTACAGGCTGGACTATAGACTGCCAACCTATGTACAATAATAGTTAGCAGAGGAGTATTTTAGAGGTCTGACTAAATGTGGAGCTTGCAAGACATATTGGGAGGACTGTTAACTTGTCTGTTTTACTAGGTAAATGTAACCTACATTATATTTAAGGACACAGTTATACAATGAATAAAAAATGACTCTATAGTGGATATGAAAGGTTCACTCGCCCCTGTTAAAATGCCAGGTTTTTGTGGTGACATTTTTATTTGACCAATATAAATAATTTCAGAAGGGTTTCTACAACAAATGTGAAAATGAAATCACTGGAGGGTGTAAATCAAAACTGAAATAATCAATATTTGATTTTGTTACAACAGTCAGTATTCGCTGATTTTCCAACATGGCAATCCATTCAAGAACGTATTTTCCAAGTAACAGGTAGGTAAAGCTGCTTATTTGTCACATGTAGAACATACTACAAACCATGCCATGCCAAACTCGCATTTATGATACATGCCATTTGTATGAAAAGAACATACACAAACAGTAAAGCCCCAAAATTAAATGTACATTAATTAGGTAACTTCTTGCTGTAAGGTAGTTTTGCTAAACACACTTCCGCTTTAATGTGTGCATAATGATTTTCTTCTGGAGAAGTTTTTTGTTTGTTATTTGGATTTTTGTGATGAAAAAGAACAGTTTTTCCATTGGATGTCCAAAGGTCCGCCCCTTTCTTCTCCATTGGCTGCACTATTCTGCCATGGTTGTACAAATCAAACCATAACTTATTTACTCCATACCTTTAGTGGATTATTTTGCAAATATTAGAAAGCCTATCTTTATTAGATATATTGCCCTTTTACCCCTGAGCAGACTGACAGACAGCAAACTGAATAGTATGAAAAAGAAAGGTTTTTCATTTATGTTAAGCAATGCTTCTCACACTGAGCCGTAACTCATCCTCTGTGAAATAATTTGCAATAAATTTTGTGCGTGTGATAAAAAAGTGCCTACTTATACATATGGGAAGAGGTGCACCAATAAAACTAACTTCAGGACAATTAAAAGCTTTAATATGACTGTAATGTTTCACATAAATCCATCATCCCCGCATCAGTGACTTTACTCGTGAATCACTTGCCGTGCATCATTTCTAGCTACCAACAATGGATAAAGCTGTAAATATCATGTACTCCAAGCGGTGCTAAACCCACACTGCTGAAATGCGGAAATATGAATGTTTGAAACTTTTTTCTTTTTAAACAGCATCCTATATGGCATGGTAGTTACAATATGTTTATATGTACAGGATGTAGTTAAGAATTTAAAAAAAAATCCCTTTTAGGGGACACCCCTGCACCCAGTAAGTTTAAAAACCCTTGACGATAAAGAACATAACCGGTCATCGGTAGAAATTGACTAATTAATTCAGAACTCAACCGAGTTAAAACAGTGTGCACACAAAAGTAATTTCTGCGCGTGACTCAAATTTCCCTTCCATACATACATTATAGCTAGATTAAATAGCAAAAATAATCGGTAATATAGCAAAATTAATCGGTTAATCGACAAGTAATCGATTATCTAATTAATTGACAACTATTTTAATAATTGAGTAATTGTTTGGAGCCATTTTTTAATTTTAAGTTGTCCAAATTCTGTGATTTCAGCATATCAATTTGATTAGTCGATTAATCAATTTAATAATGGAAAGTTTATCCATCCATCCATCCATTTTCTAAACCGCTTGTCCCCACAATGGTCGCGGGGGGGGGGGGGCTTGAGCCTATCCCAGCTGGCTACGGGCAGTAAGCGGGGTACACCCTGAACTGTTTGCCAGCCAATTGCAGGGTACACAGAGACGAACAACCATCCACACTCACAATCACACCTATGGACAATTTGGAGTGTTCAATTAACCTGCCATGCATGTCTTTGGAATGTGGGAGGAAACTGGAGTACCCGGAGAAAACCCACGCAAGCATGGAAAGAACATACAAACTCCACCCAGGAAAGCCGAAGCCCGGACTCGATCTCACGTCCTTTGCACTGGGAGGCGGACGTGCTAACCAGTCAACCACCGTGCCGCCCCGCTGTGTTTCATATGGAGACAAATGGTCAAGGTGAACGGGGGGAAAAAAACATTCAATGTTGTTTAATTGATGTTGCCGTAATGTGACATCGTCAAAAGGTGCGCTGGACCCCGATACAATCTTGCAGGTCGAGCACATCTGGATGATATTGACGAAAACCCACTTGAGGCAATGCTTAGTCCGTCAATGTTTAACATGCTAACCAGTCAGCCACCGTGCCATATATATGTACATATATTTGTATTTATATATATATATATATATATATATATTTATATATATACTGCATGTACATATATATGTATTTGTTAGCAATTCCTCGAAACAATTCACAAGTTTCTGATACGTGTCTGAAATAAGTAAAGAAAAAGAAAGAGAAAAAGTTGAAACTCTAAAAAGTGTAGTACAGTAGGTATTTGGGTGTCAGAATTGCTTAGGTGTCAGTACTTGAAAAAAGGAGATCATTATTCCCATGTCATGCTGACAGTTGTTTCAGGGCTCGGCGCCAATAACAGACGATAATCATACCCGCAGCGAGACGGCAATGAACTTGCCCTACCACTCTACTGTCTTCACAACACTTTCATCATTCTCCACTTCAAACACAAAAGCAGCCATCTCCTTTGATGTCATTGTCAAAAAATTGAGTTTTGTTCGGTTGTATTTAAACTCCGCCCCCTCAGCTAAAACCTTGATGGTGCCGTGCAAGAGACAGTTTGAACATGAAAAGAGCAGCTGTGTTGTCTGACACATGCCTTGTATGAGCCTCCATCAGGACACGACGTAGCCTCTGCCCAGCTGAGCTCACCATCTTCATGTATATAAGATCAAGAAATAAAGAATCCACTGGGATAAACTCGGGACTCATCAGGAATCAGGTCACAGTTTTTTGGGAGGTCATTTGAATGAAGTTGTTATAATTGGTTCCCTGAAATGTTTTTTTTTTTTTGCGGCAGCAGCACTATACACTGTGGTCGTTCGTCAATGACTATGAATTTCTATTGGGAATTCGAATCTCATCTCTGTTTTGTAATGACAGAACTTCAGTATAAGTCTAGCGGAGTCACAGAACTTTCCCGTCAGCTAAACAGAACCTAGTTGCAGAGGCATCTGGCTGAGCTTGTCGGCTCCAGCAGATGCAGTTGCTTCATAATGACTATAATCACAGCAGATAAGCAACTAGTGCATGGGAAGGAGGGCGGAGATTAGATGGTGAAAGGAACAGACGGAGAGAAAAAGTAATTGAATCTTTTGGAGAGGCGTTTAGATGAAATCCATTGGCTATGTGGGAGATGCTTTTCAGTGAATGACATTTAGATTACAGAGGTGCCTCGTTCGCCATCACGGTCAATACCTCCTACTTTACAACGGCACTACTCACAGATTTAGCAACACGTACTCTCAGCACCGATTTTAGAGTGTGGATATTCTCAGGAATTAGGGGGAGATGATTTGTGCTGTATTATTGCCGAAATATACAGCATAGCAATAACGCAAACGTTGAAAATTTTTCTGAAAAGGAACAAATCCTGCTCATATTATATCAAATCAAGTCATACGATGTTTATTTTAGTTTTCTTACCATCATTTAACGATTAATGTAACTACATCTGAGGTCCCCATTTAGGTAAATATATGGTATTGATCTCACGATACAATAGTATCGTTTTCAGAACAGGTTTTGTAAAAAATACACTCTTAAAACAGTTGGGACAAAAATATGGGTCAAAAATTGACCGATCCTCTACTTGGGTCTATTTGACCCAAATTGACCCATAAAGTGGATCGGTCCACTTTTGATCCATAATTGGGTTACTTTCCACCCAACTGTTTTTAGAGTGTACACTCTAAAAACAGTAAAGACCAATTTTTATGAGTTGCACTAAAAGACCCATTTCTTGACTCAAAGTTGTGTCAAATTGACCCAAGTAGAGGATCGGTCCATTTTTGACCCATAGTTGGGTTCTTTTTGACTCATCTGTTTTTAGAGTGTGCATCTTCAAATCATATATTACCGTGCACTTCTATCCCCGTACATTTGTAAACCTCCAAAATGCCATGATTGCTGCAGCAATAATCATGCTATGCTTAAAATAACAAAAATGTTAATTGAGAAATTTCTTACCTTCAACAGGTCATTTCATACACTCTAAAAACAGTTGGGTAAAAAATAACCCAACTATGGGTCAAAAATTGACCGATCCTCTACTTTGAGTCAAGAAATGGGTCTTTTAGTGTGAAACAACTCATAAATATTGGTCAGATCCTTTACTTGGGTCAAAAAATCGGGTCATTTTGCATGAAACAACCCAGAAAGTTGGGTCATATTGACCCATGAAGTGGATCGGTCCATTTTTGATCCATAATTGGGTTACTTTCCACCCAACTGTTTTTAGAGTGTACACTCTAAAAACAGTAAAGACCAATCTTTATGAGTTGCACTAAAAGACCCATTTCTTGACTCAAAGTTGTGTCAAATTGACCCAAGTAGAGGATCGGTCCATTTTTGACCCATAGTTGGGTTCTTTTTGACCCATCTGTTTTTAGAGTGTGCATCTTCAAATCATATATTACCGTGCACTTCTATCCCCGTACATTTGTAAACCCCCAAAATGCCATGATTGCTGCAGCAATAATCATGCTATGCTTACAATAACAAAAATGTTAATTGAGAAATTGCTTACCTTCAACAGGTCATTTCATACACTCTAAAAACAGTTGGGTAAAAAATAACCCAACTATGGGTCAAAAATGGACCGATCCGCTACTTTGAGTCAAGAAATGGGTCTTTTAGTGTGAAACAACTCATAAATATTGGTCAGATCCTTTATTTGGGTCAAAAAAATTGGGTCATTTTGCATAAAACAACCCAGAAAGTGGGGTCATATTGACCCATAAAGTGGATCGGTCCATTTTTGATCCATAATTGGGTTAATTTTTCCCCAACTGTTTTTAGACTATATGAGATAGATAATAATAACAGATAGTATGTCGTTGTTATTATATTAAAATTAGATTGGGTTCTTATTTCTTCTTATTTGGCATTCTATTATTGCCATAATCTCGTTTCTGGTCAAGAAATTGACACTATTATACTAAAACCTAAACATTTATTTCCTTCTCTTTACAGCAAACATACAGTGAACTGCTGAACCGACATCAAGTTAATGACCCCACACCCATCGAGCTTTCAGCCATCGCAGCCCCCGTATTGACACAGACCAGCATATCCTTAATGTTGGAGGGATCACATATCGCCCTGGTGACACCCTTCAAATGTATCACAGATTAATGATATATCACAGTGAGAGATCTACAAAAACCATTAGTAAGCCTGACAGCCTGACGCCAGATTTTAAAAAATTTCCAAGTAATCTTTTTGATTTATGAAAGTGTGTCCAGGTTCATCGGGAGTGATTCCAGATTTATCACATCCTGGTTAGAATTATTAATGATTTTCAATTTGTAAATCTAATGCTGCCGTGTTGAGAGGAGCTCCGCGGGATCACCAAAGGCCGCTATCCGAGTCTGATGCTTGCTCCCCGAGCATGATTACTTTATCAAAATATTGCAATCTTATATTTCACTTAGTTTCCACTCTTGCAGAGCCGTCCATGCCGCCTTCATTTCTCCCACCTCACGTACGACCGCCACACACATTTGTCAAAAACTGCTTCTAAACACCAGAGCGGCCACGGCTAATCTTCTGAAGTTACACATTGCACTATTAGTTGCAAGTTCCTGACACATGCACTTTTAAGGACCTACTGTGTCAACATGTCAAATGAGTGTGGCCCGCCGACGGCTGTACATTGCAATCTTTCTCACTGTTGATGAGCAGCACAGCAAAGATCATCATCACTTTCCAAAGATAGCCGAGAAGTGTTGAGCTTTGCTTGAAATGTCACGTCAGTGCATCTATGCGACGGTCCGACTGTGCGTGTTCATAGCGCAATCGGTTCTTTGTGTGGCATATGCCCACTCAGACATGAACAAGAATGGCACTTTGCAAGTAAGCACGATGAACATGCACGACTTGTATGGCCTTGACACCTTTTGCTGAAATGAGCTTTTTTGCAGCGGCAGCCATCAGAACAAAGCACTTGATGTGCCCAATAAAAGTAGAAAGACCTCACATGCAGGCTGGCGCGCAGCAATTACTTGAAATGCTCTTCTCTATAAATAATCACTGGATGAAAATGTTGCCAACCTTTTGTGACAGTTGCTGTTCACATGTTTCCTTCTCTATGGTACATCTCACTTTGGTGGCAATCAATAGATGTGTGAAAGTGGTTGATAACCCTCTCCAGTCCGTGTCCTGGTCTCAGATAAATACATCTCTTGCATGCCACATCCATGATTCATTGCTGATCGTGCCAAAGTGAATGTGTTAGGATTTGGAATAGCATCTCTTATTCAAAAGACTCATTGTTTCCCCTTCTCTGAGCACCATAGACATTACAAGGATATGAGGCTACACTATGGATTATACATTTTGTGTAGTATAAGTAAGTCTTTGATACAATAATTATATTTAGGAAATATAGATGATATTGAGTTTAGATGATGGTTAGGCTCCATTAAAGAATGCAAGTCTCTGTAGCACCCTCTAATTTAATAATTTCATGAACATGTAATGTAGTAACGCTTGAAAACTACATTTTCACTTAACTTGACAAAAAATTGTATACAACTAAATACAAATTCCTGACTGATATTGCAATCACATTTTCACAGATATCAGATAATGTAATACCTTATTAAATTATTATATCATATACTGTATATTATAGCATATCCCAGAAGTCTTTGCGGCACAGCACCACTAATCAAGTGGGTGGAGCCTATTTTGATCAAATCAGACAACTGCAGAGTTCCTTTCACACTAAATAAATCACCCCTGTCCAATAACAGTGACCTCCTTTTAAATCAAACAGTGTTAAAAATACACTTTGGGGGTTGAATCAACTCCGAAACATTTAACACCCAAAAATTAACACTCTAATATTTGTTGTGAATTTATATTACAGTCTTAGATTCTCAAAATACAAACTGTAAACTTAAAATGAACATATATTTTACATTATCTGTCAGTTTTGAAGGGGGAAAGAAACACCTGAAAATATAATAAATCCCCCAAAATGCAATAAGGCACAACATTATCGGTGCAAATCTTATTACAATATCAGTCAAGATTTTTGTTTTACTGCTTTACTGATGAAATTATTACATGAATGGGTTTTACTACATTTTTAATCTAGTTAAACTCAACTTTTATTACTTTTTCAGGCGTTATTAGATTTTCATAAAATGATTACATTATAGGGTGCTGCAGTCCCTGAAGAAAAGTAAGAAAACCAACAACAGCCTAATCCATGCAGATCAGAAGTGTGTAAAAAAGAAAAAGAAAAAAAGTGTTTTAACGGGGTCATATTCTGTATTTTTAGCATTTCTTGGCTCTGTACAGCAACAATTTGAGGATGCCAGCCTTCGAGCAAGCTGTCGACTGACAAATAGCCACCTGCAAGAGCACACATTCTCTCTTTTAAACAGTTTTGTATGGATTGGGGAAACTTGATTTTACATCTTAATTAATGGACCGGATATTGTGATTTTCCAACAGAATCAGGTTAACGGTTACCTGGCTTACCCAGGTCACGTGCTACCATTGGTCAAACTGATATCGGCCTGTTGTTTATCGCAAGTACAAAGATTCTGATTACAGGTTGAAATGTAGCAAAAAATTGTAAAACAGCAAAGCATAGTATAAGGTGTTTGTTGTCCTTTTTCTTCAGCCTTATTATGCACAGTTTGAACATTAACACTGCCTTTAAACATAGCTGAAAAAACAACAACAGTAACTTCAATATGTGTTGTGTTTTGTGTATAAAAAGGAAACATTACACCTAAATAAAGGTGTAAAAACAAACAGCTGTTGAAGATTAAATGAAAATGTATTTAATACAAAAGTTAAACACAATTGACATGAACTGTATATAGGCAGAGATTTTTTTCACGTACAATTTGAGGGTGTCCAGTAGCGTTAACATACCACACTGTGGGAATCACTGTTCTATGTCATACTTCAATGGTAACATTGTTTAATGTGTAATAAAGTCGGGTATCATCTGTGATGCAGTGATTTGCTTTCCGATACACTCTCAAAGCATTTTTACATGTATTGTTAATTTTCTTTGTGAGTTGCCGTTCTGAATTTTCCAAGAATTTTATCAATTTCACCCTTCACAGTATTATTCATTTTTAGAAGCCTCAGATGGCTCAAACTTAAGATAATGTCCCTTATTAACATCTCAAGTAACATGCACAAGTACATTTTACAAATCCAAAGCAATATAAATACTTTACACACATTATACACGAACACGCTTTGATCAATACCTATCAAATATGATCTTCATAAGGGTGAGTAGTTGTATTTTATTTTTGTGTTATACATTATTCATAGCCTGTATGATTAATACAAAATGCTTCATGATGCAGACAGTTTGAGCCTGGAACAGATGGATTTGATTGATGATTTAAAGTTTTAAATTGATTTTTTTTCAATAAGAATTTTTTTCAAGTGAACTACTACTGTAGAATTTAGCGCCATCTAGTGGTGAACTAATAGAACAGTTCGTAGCGCGTGCATTTTGAAGCACGTGAAAACACATTGCCTCAGAAAGGCCACACTTCACAAGCCTACCACTAATTACTGCATTCGCAAAGATCTCCGTCGGGTATTTGTGGCAGAGAGATGGCGGTGAAACATGTCAGCCTCTTGTAAGGCACGGTGCGGCCTATGTAATATAACTGGTGGTTACTAGACCTATGATTATATATTTAAAAAAATTTAAATGGAAAAATTGTGTAGCAAGCATTTATAATAACTTGAAAACCTTATTTCATTTCAATTGCATGTATGTGACCGTTACAACTCCAGATTTTGTTGTACAATAATTGTCATGGTTACTACACTTCCTAGCCACGCATAATGTATTGATTAGTGATGCATTGAATATTCGGCCACAGAAAATTTTGGGCCGAAAATGGCATAAATCAGCATTTTCGGCTTTCGGACAAAATAAAATTAAAGCCGAAAGAATATGGCCGAAAGAGAGTGTTGTGATGACGCAAGCAAAAAAAACCCAAAAAAACCAACAACGCTACAAGCAAGCAAGCATCTGCTTGAATTAAACACCAAACACAGGGTGAGTGTCCGCCTTGCTGCTCGTTGGTGTTTCACCGTGTGAGTACCGGCAGCTTCACTGCGCACACCGGAGGAGAGGGGCGTCGTTTGGTAAACTATTGTCCAGAATTTTGGCGTTTTGAAAAAAGAGAGCGCTGCCGAGAACTGCACTACAGGTGAGCCACTCTTTCTCCTGCAGCGCCTTCCTTTTTTTTTTTTTATTAAAACCCCTCGAGCACTTCCACTTTTTCACTTGCATTCTGGTGACCGTGCTAAATACTTTAGCTAATGTTAGCACTATTGCTATCAACTGTTTTAAACAAGTAAACACTTACCACTATCTCCGGGTGACTACAGACCTGTACAGGACGCTGTGTGTGACTTTGCAGTCCGTTCCCGAAGCCTATTGGCTGGTGCGAAGAAATGTATTTATATAGTTTTAAACGTTGGTGAATATGTAAATGTGCGGATTTTAAAGTGCGCCGCACCATGTCCCGCCCCAACGCGTAATCCGCACCGCACGCATCCGTGCCCGCCAGTGTGAACTACTGTACATTGACTATAAAGTGCAATCGCACCGCCAGAAAATGCTCACCCTGCGTTTAGTGTTTGATGTATCATTCGCCAACATGTCTGTGGTGTGGACGCATTCCAATTTATATTGTGCTTTGGTCAAATGCCAGTGCCAAATAAATATTTCCTAATAATATTAAAATTTTAATTAAATTATAATAAATGCAATGATAGTAAAAAAATTGCATCATTTTTTCCGGCGTTTCTGTTTTCGGTCATACATTTCTCATTTTCTGTTTTTGGTTTCGGACAAAAATTTTCATTTTGGTGCATCCCTGGTATTGATGTATCTAAAATGTTAAAAAAACAAAACAGAAAGAGACACAATGAGAAAATTTCATCTTGGAAGTATTCAACATCTGTTTAGGCTCGGCACATGAAAACCAAATACACCTTTGAGTCTTTGTCCAAAGGAGCAGCAAGATGGTTACACAGCTCTTGGATGCCTTATTATAATATTGTGGTTGGAGAGACAAGACTGCAGAAAGTAGCAGGACTTCATTAGTGTCAGACAAGCAATGATAGTAATGAATTCCAGCGGTTTGGGAGGACTCTCTGCCAAGGTCTTGATATTCATGCAGTGAAGAGCTGTGCGTGTTGATTGCGGATACATGACAAATACAGTGCACAACACATTTATTGCATAAGCCATCTCTTGAATGATTGCTAATCTTTTTTTTCTTTTTTCTTTTTTAAATCATGTCATTGTCAATTTTGTAAATGACATTCCAGCTCCAACGCAATCCCTCGGATACCACTTTATTGCCAAGTTATATTTTGTTATGAGGTTGTGAGGCAATGGAGCCTGATCATTTTGTCCATGTACAATAAATGACCTTTTATTGAGAATGTCAATAGGAGGATCTGGTTACCTATGTTGAGCGAGGGGGAGGAACTTAATTGCTCCCAGTGAGTGCAGTCTGAGGACTTGATTAGACCTTGAACCACTTCTCATGTTTTTCATTTGTGTGGTGACGACCTTCCTCCTGACTCAAATCAGCCCGGGCTCATTCCACATCTAGCGCTCTCTGGAGATTCATGCCCCAGCGACTCTCACTGCTCCGAGAGCTCACTTCATTCTGGTAACTCTTACTCTTGAAAATACCTGTTAGCTCTATCAATAGCATACATCCCATTATATTTATACTGGAGGATTTGTTTGTTTTTTTCAAGATGAGGAAATATGGGCATTTAAATGTCCATCTACTGACTAAGCCAATGACTAAATATTTTTTTTAAATTAGATCAAGGAGCTGCAACAACAAAAAAAATAGAAAGAAGGACGTGGAAATCACAATTACAGCACCCCTCTGACCCACCTGCCATTAGCAAGATGAATTAACTGGGTCCATGCTAGTGACAACAGCTACAGAGGGGAAAATGATCCTGGTGCCGCAAAGACTTGGACTCCCAGACAGCACCAGGAAGCAGACAGGGGCCACTAAACCCCAGGGAAGGGGAGAGAGACATGAATAAGATAAACACCTTCACTAAGGCTGCAATTGTGAAACAGTGACAGAGGTTTGCTCGCATGTTAGAAAATGAAAGAGAGCAGTGCAACACAGTGCACAGTGCCCATACATTTTCTTTCTGTGGAACAGATTAATATGGAGAAAAGGGCCATATTGCAGATGATTTGGGTGAATGTAAGAGCAGTATATCTGTATTTTTGTATTTGTAGTTTAACAGTTAGCAGCCATTCCCCTCTTAAATATTATGACAAAAAAACAATTGGATGTAAGTTCTGCAAAACCAAACATTCAAATTGATTTCATTAAAATGTACATCATAAGGTTCAATTCGGATATGCATCATTGGATATCATCAGATCTCTTCCAAAAGTGGATACAAATGGTTTATTCTGAGTGTACAACCCCACTCCACAGAAATATGTGAAATTAATAAAGTGTACTACATTACTATACAATACTGACATTGAGTATTTTTATGTTACTTTAACTCACGAGATTTTTTTTCATGTATTAACTGTAAAAGGAAAATAGTGTGCTGTGTGTGTGCGACGTGCGTGATTGCATTTTCTATCAAGTGGATGTAAAAAAAAATCTGATTTTACCATTTCAAGGGCTTTTTAAATGGATGGATAAATATGTGACATTAGAATTTTGTCAAATAAGAATTATTTATTTATTTACCTAATCTGCTGTTTAACTTTACTTCTACCCGCCATTGTAATGTGGTTTGGAAGAACACAACATTTTATTGTATGTATAATATTTGTATTATGTGATATTGGTTCAATTTAGAACACTTACATGTCTGCTATATAATTAATACGAGTGCACAAGAAAGAAAAACAAATCCTGTGTTGTCAGGGTTACATTTGTTTTTCAATTCACTGTGTTTGTTTCTTATGCACCACAGTGAAAAGGGAAGCATATCATAATATTGCAATTCTCCTATAGTTGTTCTGTCCTGTCCATCCATCTATCCATCCATCCATCCATCCATCCATCCATCCATCCATCCATCCATCCATCCATCCATCCATCCATCCATCCATCCATCCATTTTCTGCTGTTTCTGCAAACTGCAGTCAAATCCAACTGGCTTTGGTCACCACTTTGAATTGGTCACCAGTCAATCACTGGGCACACATAGACACAAAAAGAAAAAAAAAACTTCACGCCTATGGCTATCAGTTCACCTAGTATACATGTTTTTTTTGTTTTTTTTCTGTAGGATGAATCCAATGCAATCGCTGTAGACAAAGGTCTGAACAAGCCTCTGACTATGAGGCAGACAGGCCAACCAAATGTTCCACTGTGACGACCAATTCTTAATCAATCCCTATCAACTAATGCACACATGTGTTTTCCAGGTGCTAATTAATGTGCCATATAAGTTTTAGAATCTGAATTTTTATTTTCTGTTATTGTTTTTGTACTTTGTGTATTGCTGTTGTGAGAGAGAAAAGTAGAGAAAGTCCCCCCCCCCCCCTCCATAAGTGACAAGAAATTCAAATGAAAACTATATCATTTCAACACATTATGAAGCAAAGGACAGTCTGCATGCAATGTACATGTGAAGTCCGGAAGAAGTCTTCTCCCACTGTTGAATTATGTTGTTATTGACATTCTTTCAATTACCAATCAGGGTTTTGATACGGACAAGTCTAGAATGCACATCATGTAAATACTGCACATTAAATTTCTAATGTAAATTAATGATCCCTCTGGGTGGCTTGTTTAAGACGAGTCAAAACATTATGAAGGTGCTTTTGGACTAATACTATATGTCCTCCATAGGACTGATCTGTATTTGTTCTGCTGTGAATCATAGGTGGCCCAAAGCTGTCTTGATAAATAGCTTCTCCAAGCAAGTATGGTGTATGCTCTCTGACACTATAGGTCACATAACCTTGTTGTCAGGACTAAGACTAATGCAATGTGAAGTGTCAAGTTATTATACTGAAACTAGACTGTGGAGTGCAACCTGAGCCACTGTGGTGATAGCAAGTGGGAGAACAAGCCAAGGTGAATGTAAAAAGGTCATAAAAGGGGAAGATACAGAGCAAATGAGAGGGTACGGACGGAAAAGCCTCGCTACTAAGTGGCTCTTGTTGGAGGGGGAAAAAAGCACCGTGGGTCTCGGTGGCCGGCGTAAATCATAATTGGCCGCCGCATGCACAGCACAATGCTGACTTTATAGTCACACATCATTCTAGGCAGGCGATGTGTGTGTTTATTTCAGGAAAACTAAATAATGCAGTAATAATCCTCCTCGCCCTGTCTCACGAGCAAATGTCTGTGCACCTGTCAAGAATCTGCAGTGCGCTGTCTATTGAGAGAGTTGCAAGAAGAAAAGACGGTATTATTACAAATCTCTGTACTGTAAATTGTCTGCAGATGGCAAAAACAAGGCACAGCTGTTAATACAGTGCGAAACACAAAATATGAAATATAAATACGTAGCCAGGGACTGTGAGCAAACTGCATCATGCACTAGTCTAATGACTTCTTATTACACTTAGCAAGTCTATAACAACACTGCACTCGATGGAGCAGGGAACATCTTGTACACATTATCTTCTTGTTTCTACGGAATACCCAAATCAGTAATTATTGTTAGAGTACAGATTTGAATCCATTTCTGTGAAAACCCAATTTGCCAAAATTCATTAAAAAAACGATATTGTGGATGGCTATTCATACAATATATTTGTATTATCAAAATACTGAGGTATGCCATTCTGAATTATAACGCAGGATCAAGGTTCAAGAAAATGGTATTGTCATTTTTTTTTCTTCATGATGTTCCAAACCCCTGAATGCACCCATATGCATAGTTTAAATTCAATATCATAAACAAGTAAATGTCTTTGTCCTATATAGGTTAACTAACATTGATGTATTTTACCACTCACCCACATAATGGCACCTCCCACCTGATCATAAAACAAACTTGTGAATTGTTTGCACTTTTTGATCAAAGTTAATCTTGGAAAATGTAGTAAGCCTCTTTAAAAGTTAAACAACATTTTTGCAATCTTATAATTGTGCTATGTATTAGCTCAATGGGCTACTATTTTCATGCCCAGTGCATGTCTACAGGAGTGTGAGGCACGGGCTGAATCTGCACAGAGGCGGATTAGACTAGGCTTTGGTATTTTCACTGATGCTTGGTACAGTAAAATTGTGCATTGTTTGTGGCATTGTGAGCGTGAACTCATGGCAGACAGCACAACACAAGAAGGGTAGAGGGAGGAAATTGTGCCTGCTTGCCGTTAAGACGAGTCCGCCATCCTGGTTGTCGCCTGTTTGACGAAACCGCAGCAGTGCATACAAGAGCAAAACTAAAACTACTGTATCGATCTCATCACGCCAATATCGATCAAATATTGATATTGACTTAATATTAATATATGATCAAAATTACCACCAACGCACACACAAGCTCTGTCCAAATTCGTAGGGTGGATTTTCATATTATCTTTTGGACAAACCTAAATTAATTTTAATTTAAGCTGGACAACGTGGATACGCACAGTAAATACTAACACATATACAGTGCAGGAAATGTAGTTTATGTGGATACTGCAGTACTATGTGATCAAGAAAGTAGCTTCACGACCCAAAAGCTATTTGAAAACAGTGACCACACTACTCAGAAATTATAAATGAGTGAAACAGCTACTTTCGTAACATCGAAGTAATGGTGTCCTGAGACAAGCACATGATTATATTGTGGTTTTTATACGTACTGTATGCTTATGCTCATATACCCACATCTATTTGAACTCCCTCACAACTGCAACAGTAATATGATGCAATTATATGTTTTGCATTTCAATATTCACATCCACTCTAGTGTAATCCATTGTAACACGGGTCTGTGAACAATGCACAATGAGCAATACATCAAATTATGAAAACTACAGATTTGATCTAATTTAATAAAGACTCTACTATACAGTAAATGATATATTTCTCTAATTTAATCGACACTTGCTTGGTGCGTATTGCTAATGTAATTCTACATTTCCATATTTAATGAGGCATGCTTTTCCTAGTGCATTTTACTTACTTATATTGTCATCTTTAATGAACTTATGAGAATTCTCTAATAGGTATAATCTCAGAAAACGTATTGTCTTTATTGAAATGGTCCTCGGGCTAATTTTGCTGAGTACAATGCTTAAAATCTAATACTTGAAGTTGAGGAAGTAAATATATCTATTTGTAAAAGTATATTGAGCTAATGGGTTGTAATGCAAATGGCAGAGAAGAGCAGTAATGGACCTTAAACTCCAAATGCTTTCATATTCTATTTCATATTCTATTCTGCTGTATGAACATGCATATGCACTGTGTTATTAGAAATCAGTATTTAGCTTGTGCTTACCAGTTTAGTGCTTGACAGAAAGACAAAAGAGGAACGTTAGCAAACTGCGATACAAATACAAAAATGTCAAGTTTTTTTTTTTTTAATAAATCAAATGTTATCAATAGTTCTCACCTCCGGCATGACTTTCCCCCTTAGCATAAAGCAAGGGTCAACAAAGAAATTGACTAAGAATAGACTAAATCACAAAACATTGACTGAAAAACAAAAATGCAAGTCCTTACCTTTACTCCAATGGTTGGCTTGTGCACAGGAAAGGGATTAAGTGCCAAGATTTAAGAAATGACTTTTCAGAAAGGCATATCATCTTCGAGTTTTATGATAGTTTTTAAAAATATATATTTTTTGTGTTTTTATTGTTTCCAATTGTTTGCTACTTTTTAATGTATTGGTTTATGAATAAAAAATATTCTCATTATTATTATTATTATTAATAATAATAATAATAGTAATTATTATTATTATAATAATAATAATTATTATTATTATTATTATTAAGTGAGTTGTGTGTGTTCTTAATTATGACACAAATGTCATATGTTCACACAGCTCTTTATTAATATGCGGAGGTTGCATCGTAGTCACGTAACGTCGTAAGCCACGGACCTACCGCAAAGAAATGATTTTCACAGAAAGGTGTTCAACGAAGTTCTGCACCGGTTGAATGGACAAATATGCTCTCTTGGGAAGCTGTCTGTACATTGCACTTAAATTAGACTCAAGCTGTTACATCTCACTTGTCTCTTTCCTGCCCATCTACAATTGGGCTAAGACCAAAGAAAATATTTGAAGGTGCCAGTGTGAAATCTATTGATAGCAAAATTGATGACGAAAGTATCCAAGTGGATTGAGCTGAGCACAATCGCGAGTGAACTAGAGAAAATGAGAATAAATGGATGCCAGTTTCCATGTGAAATTGGTACCCAATGATCCATTAACTCTACAGCGACCATAACTAGACTTCACTCCAATGTTAGCTCCATTATTGACCGCAAATCAAGTTACATGCTCAACTTCTATCCTGTACTTTGGATTGCTTCCCGAGACCTCAGGTATGCCTGCGTTACAAACCACCAGACAGTTAATGTGTCGAATGAGTCAATACACACAATAAAACAAACAAAAAAATACATTCTGTCATCAAAGCAAAAGTTTTATTTATGTTTTAAATTACACAACTACCACAAGGAAGACTTTTCAGTCCAGGGTGTCGTCCGGTTAGAAAGCAACACTAAACATGATTATTACATTTGAATCACTGCCACAAATCATTTGTCATGACTTTTCAGTTTCAGAATCACATACAATAGAAAAAAGAGAAAAGAAGTTTGAACCCTGTTGAACAGAGCTGGAAATATACAGTTCTGAATACTGAAACTTCTATGCATTACAGTCTTAATAGTGATTTTTTTTCTTCATTTTTTGGGGTATGCTTTAGTAATAAGATGAGCAACATTCAAAATGTTTTTTTTTAGTATTTACAACAGTTGTACTGTTAATTCATCGCAATTTTATCGCACCCCTTTCATAAAAGCCACAGACCAACAATGCACTCGCTCTGCTATTTTTCATGGTATTAATTGTATCAGATCCACTTTTTGTTTTTTTGTCATTTTAAGCTGCAATATAGCAACAGAGTTTTATTAAAAGATTAAAATATACATTACATTACATAGAGAATGAGGAAGTTTACAGTGTTGCAAGATGTTATCAAAACAAGTAAAAGAATAAAAAAATATGTAGGGCAAAAAACATGGTGATGATGTTTAGAGGTAGTATGTGAGCACTCTAAGCTACATGAATGGTGGAATTTGTTGGTATGAGTTGTAATGAGGCAATAAAGCTGTGTGTTGATTGTTGGGAAGTTTATGTACTTTTAGGTTATGTTTTGTACAAGTTTTGTGTCACGGGCCTTGCGCGTTATGATCAACGGTGGGGGATTCAATGACTTCCACAAGCAGTACAAAATGTTTACATATGTACATACCTCATACATACATACATACATACATACACACATCATCACATGATAAAATATGGGATGGTGTCATGTTGTGGTAACGCAATCAATTACACTTCTTTATGTTCCGGACTATGAATAAACATTGGCTTGCACTCATGGACGCAGCTGTAATGTAAATTAATTCTCGGAAGTAACCACAAAGCTGCCATTGAGCTGTCAACAGTAGCATTGTTACAGTCACATTAACAGCTGCTTTAATCCATTTATTAGAACAAACGCAAAGAAAAAAGTATTTTCAAAATAGAGAGGGGGGAGGGGGGAGTAATACATTTGACATTTTAAATGTCATGTAAATACCCATCCTGTATTTTCAATACAGAAGACAAAATGAAAATTGGACGAATGCCAGAGGGCTGTTTGATATTTGCACATGCATTATGTGCGCTTACCCTTCAACAAACATCTGATTTACAAAGAAAACACTGAGACAATCATGAAAAAGTTGACTCTTCATGATAAAAAAATGTTCATCCTTACATGTGGCATGTAGTCGTTGGGACATTACAAATGCACACAAAAAATACAATAAAAATGTGGCATGAGGCGGTTTTGGAGGTCCTCTGCAGTTGTGCAGCCAGTTAAGAGTCCTTGCCCATCTTGAGGCTTAAATGCATTGAGAGTGGATCAATTGGAGGTATCCGAGTGCACACTGCCGGGTCCTTCTGTCGCAGATATTACTGAAGATGGAGTTGTTGCATCTTGCCACCCCCCGTTAGTCTGAGACACAAACAGGAGAAGGTTGAGATGACTATCACATTCTTTGCAATAAGATTACAGGACAGTTTTAATCCCAAAATTGTCACACTACTCATAACATACTATGAGCCCTTAAATGGCAATTTGTAATTTTAGGCCATTCGAATTATTGTCTGTAACAGAGCGGTATTAGATGTAAACATACATGGGCAAATTTGCGTTGCTTCTCAACCAATAGGAGAGATGCCTCAAATCAGTGTCTAAGCAGAGTTCAGCAGCGTCCGGCAGCTTGTCGCTACATATTCTCCTGCCAGTCAGGAGGAGGGAGGGCTCGGCCTGGCTGAGGTGGGGAGAGCTGAGTGGAAGTGACAAGGCAGGGCCTCGCCAAGAGAGCCAGTCTTAGCCAGCCTGACTTTGCCTCGCTCCAGGCATGACCTAGCCTTTACTGGATCCGTCGACGTCACCATCAACAACGCTAAAGGTTAGTCTATGCTAATATGTCTACAAAGCACTTTCTGGATGAAAACAGATGCAGTGCAACAATGACTTAACCCCAAAAAACATTATTATTTTGTGTGTGACTCTTGATTCTCTTTTTTTTTTCATTTGTATTTCATTTATTTTTTGGGGGGAGAAGGTGAGGATGACTCAGTAGTGCCCGTTGCTATTTTTGTCAGGATTGTGCAAAGCTCCAGTGAGCCACTAGGCACAGGTCTAGAGCGCACGTGGAAGTGAGAAACCTTGTGAGAAAGTGAAAAACACTTGATCTAGCTGGGGGCTGACATGTCGGAAAAGCTTAAAGTAATAAGGCTTCAGCAGAGACAAAATGACACCGGAAGCTGCCGGTACATACGATCGCATTTTCTCGCATAGAGACTGTCAACTATTTTCCACACATATTATGACTCAAATACGTCTTGTGTATATAAGAGAATGTCAAGTTGTGTATTTTAAACAACACTGCTTTAAGAATGGCCCGCTAGCTTAATGTTAACATATATTAGAAAAACACCATCAACATGCTAACAAATAGCATTGATTGTCTTAAAACTCTTGCAGCAATGGGCGAAGCAAAACATGCAGACAGATAATACAACAATACTCACAGGCATTTATTCTTTATCTGCTAAGAAAAATGACTAATATTACAGTATCTTATTGAGTAATATACTTACAGTAATAGTAGTAGAAGAAAAACTGCTATTCTTCTTCGTTTCTGTCTGCATGACTGTATTATACTGCCTTCTGGTGACCAAGGATTGCACACCAGAAGGAGCAGTGCAATGAATTAAATTGCAGCATTAAATTATGATGCACACTTTGTTGAATTACTTACATTCTATTTAATTACATTAGTATGTTTTTTTTTTTTTTTTTTTTTTTTTACAATATTGCTATTGTACTTTTATTGTGTTATTTACCTTTATTTAAGAATGATTCTTTGTTTGGGGGGGAATAGATTAATGGCCTTTAAATTAATGTCAATATAATCAGGGGCAGTTAATTGGAGATACAAGGGCTTTGAGTATTGTGTATGCTCACAGAACAAATTAAACTTGTATCTGAAGGCATCACTATGCATATGTGTGTGTTTTTAATTTATTTTTGTATATCCTATTGAAAGTAGGACACAGTTTTGGACCCTGCACTCACATTTAAACTGTGTGGACTGTACATGGTGTTCCGGCCAAGAGCATCACTGTATCCTGCCGTCTGACTGATAACATGGCGCAGGGTATCCACCTGAAGGAACAGACAAGGTGGACAAGTTGTTTAACTTGGTGTGTGGCAGCTTGACAACATTGACTGTACACATGCTCAGGAACAGACACTAACTTGGGTGAAACAGCATCACAACTCTAAAGACAGAAAGCGTGCTAACCAGACCAGACCTGATAATAAAGCTACAAGATTACTAGCTTGATTACTGTAATTCATTTACATTTGAGAACTCACAAAGAGCACAAGTAACAAAATCTGCAACACTACAACTGCTTTATTTGAGCATGTACCGTTATTTATATTTATACTTTATTTATATTAGGGTTTCTCTAGAAATCAGCAAATCTAATATAATGCTTTTAATGCCGTTTTTAATGCAACTTAAAACAAATGTCATGCCCACGTCATACTGCATATACACACATACATACATACGTAGGGCTGCCAGTCTTTAATAATAATTAATCACATGATTTTCATAGTTAACTTACGATTAATCACAAATTAATCACACGTTATTACATTACACAGTTAAAACGGAATTATGTAGAATTTTCTGCCAATAGGTGGCATTTGTGTTTCATGTTGGATGTTGGTGACAGAAACTGTACATTTTTCTTTTCAAATTCAGAGCAATTGGTATTTGGAAGATGAAGCAACTGGTGGACTCCAGGCCATTTTGTTCACTGTAAATTACAAGTAGTAACCAGTCCCTATAAATACACCTATTTTTTTAATCACATTTATTATTGCTAAATTTTGTTATAGAGACTCCTTTGCCGAGCGTTGTACGTAAAAAGAACATGCACAACAAAGTTTCTACATCAACTGTATTTAAATTTGTAATGCCTCGACATCATCTTTAATGCTTTTTTAAAGGTATTTAGGGCCTTGATTTAGCTAAATCTATTTATGAATTGTAATGCTTTTAATGACCTGCAGAAACCCTGTATATACTCCAAATTGTATAGCGATAAATATATTATAGATTGTGGTTGTAAGTGCACAGTTGTGACCACTGCGCATTAACCTTACAAAATGGCAGACGGCAACAACAAGCAATAACACAATGAGACAAAAGAGGGTAGAGGACAGTAACAAACGGAGAACACGTTACCAAAAACCCAATACCAACCCAAGAGGTCAAGTCAAAGCCAAATGCATTCACCAAATGTTCACTCTGGAATCGTAAATGTATTGTGGTAGGCTATTATAGTTTGTCAGCCAAATCTTCAATCCAAAAATGATATCATCAGTAGAGACTCTGTCGTCAGAGAGCCTGACTGAGCAACTCTGGACTTCACTCACAAGATGTGTTTTTGTATGTTTGCTTTAACGTGCTTCAGACTGCACTGAGGATGGCTCAGTACACAGGCAAGACAAGGACAGCTCTCTGCACCGGCAGTGAGGAACTGTCCCTGATTGTTAATCCTACCTGTGACTGTACATTGGCTCCGACTTGTGCCCCTTGGTAAGAATCCCCATTCAGACTCTGCATGCTCAAGTACATGTCCCCAGAGTTTGGGAGGTTAAAAGAACCTGAAGAACCTAGAGAGGGAAAATGTAAGTAGCTGAATAACATGAACGGGCTACAATAGGACTGCACATTCACGCACAAGTAGACACGCACCACACTCGCACAGCACAGTCTGTCAGTCTGAATAAATGGGACCCAACTCAAAGAGACACATACAAATATACTAGAGAAAATGCCTACAAAGCAAGCAACTACCAGAGTGAAGGACAAAATCAAAAGAAGCAAATAAACAAACGAATGGGGACGATATGCAGGAGGACTGAAGAAGGCTTTATATTTGGACCAACATGATGGGCACAAATGAAGTGAGAATCACACGACACAAGGGGCTCTACATGTGGTTGGTCGCTTAAGCTCCCAATTGCTCCACATCATCTACTCCCAATCGAACACTGGCGGAAGGTATCACATGGTAAATGACAAGAACAATAAGAAGCTTATGAAAAGACCAGTACCAGTAAACATGTTGGTTAAAAGAGTGTTTTTGCTCTCTGCAGAATCCAGCTGAAACTCCTCATCTTTCATCTGGAATCCTGGGTGCAAGAAAAAGGGACCACTTCATAAGCTTACCAAATCCCGGTGCAGTTCATCCCAGTCCAAACCGATCACATTCTACATTTTATTCATCGCACTTAAACGGGCTTTTTGGTATGGAAGGGGAAGTCAACCCCAAAAAATTTCTTTAGAATAATATTTTCTATGCAGCCTCACTAGTCTAATAGAGTATTCTGATTCATATTGAATTTGTGGAATATATGTTAAGTAGAAAAATGTACCTGTTTTTATCGATCTCAGGTGGCTGCCATTTTGTCACTGGCTGTTGTAGGGAAAATGACATCAAAGTTGCTCAGGACTCAGATAACGACCAATCACAGCTCTCCTCTTTTCTGAAGGTGAGCCGTGATTGGTCGTTACCTGGACCCTGAGCAACTGTGATGTCACAAAACGGCCGCCCACTGAGATGGATAAAACCGGTTGGAGTTTACTGCGTAATTCGTATTCCTCAAACATAATACAGTATTGCGGTGTTTAGACCAGTGGGAGCGGCAAAAACATATTGTAAAGATTTTTTTTTTACTCCAATTTAAATAAAATGCAAATACTGATAAAATAAGCAAAATCACAATGCTTCTAGCTGCTATGTTTACGCTTATAAAATGCCCCATTCCATGTGTCTACATACCATTACATTTCAAATGACAGCAGGTTGACAGAAAAGTCAAGAGAAAACAAATCCCATGGCAATATTCAGATATGTTTTTTTGTTCTTTTCCAAAAATACATGTATTCTCGGTTCACAAGTCAGGAACGCTCCCTTTATGCATGAGTTTGCTTGGCACCAAGTGTCTTATAGACGGAAGACACTGTGATCCCCAAGCTGGGAGCTGAGCCTGTCACTCTTGCCTGGGTGAATGGTGCATGAGGGAGGGGGGAGGGGAGGAGTGGGGGAGTGGGGGAGGCGGCAGGTTAAGGCCTGAGGTGTAGGGTAGGTCTACTTTTTTTTTTTATCTCTCTCCTTCATTATGCAGGAGTGCCTACCAGAGTTAGGTGTAGTAGGGGAGTTGGCCTGGCTGTTCTGCACTGCAGCGGCTACGGCGTGCGCCGCGTTTACAGCAGTCTTGGCGGCATACAGGTTGGCCTCCTCCTGAAACTTGCCAATATTTTTCTTGTAGCGGATGCGTTTGTTGCCGAACCAGTTGGATACCTGCGTGGAAGAGCACAGAGGGGAGGAGCAGAGGAGTCAGACGTCAAGCAGCCACAGCAGCGTGCACTGTGCAGTGTGACTGTTTCAAGATGTCATGTTTGGGTCCATCAAGTACCCAATTCCCAGCCCCTGCAGCAATGTCCACTGGGCACACGAGCTAATTAAGCCATAATAAGGAGCCACTTGTGTCTTCTCATGGATGGGAGCCTGACATGCTCTCAGTTCTGTCTCCTGATAAAACCCAAACACGAGGGCCCCCTGCTGCTTTCGACATGTCCGTTTTTTGCGTGGTTGGCTGTTAAGGATACACCCCTTCCTTCAGTGAGATGCACAGACGAGTGAGTGATGGGGGAAAAAATGCAATGCAACAACAAATGCATATGGTTAGTGGTTACCTATGTTTGTCTTTTGAAATTTAAAAGTTATAGTACATTAGATTTCCCACCACTACAAATAATCGACTTTCTTTAAACTTGCATGGGCTTCCAGTTTGATGCACACTTATGACATGTACAGTATATATATATATATATATATATATATACATATATATTTTTTTCAATTTTAAGTTATCAATAATTACTAATTATATCAATCTATGTGAAGGCAGCGATCACGTTAATGTTTTAATGCAGAAATTGATAGTAATTATTAGGGTAATTCAATGCCATTCTTTTTTTCAGTCTGATACCAGTACAAGTATTCCGTTTTTGAACTGATACGAACTGATACGAATTACTTTTGATATATAAATTTTATTTTAACATTAAGACAAAACTTTGCAAACAAAAACATTCTTTGAGAAGCAGATGATGATTTGCCAAAATGTCAAACTGCCAAGGAGGACTATACTCAATTTCAGATTGTCTTTGCCATATATGTCAGTAACTGATATTGGCAAACTGCACGAGTACCCGATACTAGGGATGTTCTTTTGAGTAGCCACCGATACCAAGTAGTGATTCTATTAGTACTTTTGATACTTTTTTATTTTTTATTTTAATATATCCAAACATAGCATTTTCCAATTAATGGCAATTCTTTATTCTTCCAATTTCTAGTTTCTGATCGTAAAATGGCCCTAAGACCACAAGTACCGATACCTTGAAATAAGGTCTGTTATTAGCCCACTACCTGGTATCAGTACTTGCTCATCCCTATACCGATACCTAAAAATAAAGCCAGCATCGGCCGGATATTTGGTATTGATATTTTCCCCATCCCTAATAGTTATCAACAATTATGAAACAAAGTAGGAGACAGATAAGTATCACTTTGCAACACTTTACTTCTATAAATCTCTGCAAGTGTTAGTGAACTGGGGCTACTGCTCTAGCATCTTCCTGTATTAAATACAAAACTGGCACACAAGTTCATATTTGACCCCCTTTACTAGGGTATATTACAGCCAGGGAATAGTAACATTAGTTAGCCATGAAATTATTTTAAAATTACATGTCTATAGGTAAATATTTCAGTAACATAAAAGCAACTACTTGTAGTAAATAGTGCGCATAAAATGCTCTAAGTCTACTTTTAACACCCGCCAGTGTTAAAATGATATGCAAAAAAAAAAAAGAAGATCATTCTGTAGAAATGGAAGTCTACAGAATTGGACAAGGATGAGTTGTGTAAGCAGAGTAGTTTGAAATGCAAATTTCAACATATAAAATGTGAAACATTAGCGAGACCCTGAAAAGTTGTATGAATCTTCTGTGTTGATGCTAGCTCTGTGATAAGAGCAGAATAATGATGAGATGATGCATGCTTTTAATAGTTCTATAAATTAGAGTGTCTCATTGCCGTGCTGCCGCTGCACCCATTCCATCTCGCTGGCCTTGCAGCCCACCGCTGGACCAGCCAAAGAGCAGCTGCCCCTAATGACGCTTTATTTAATTTCCACCCATGTGCTTAAATTTTAATATCCGCAGCAGCCAGCCAATGTTGTGGCATAAAAAGTGACTGGATTTGCAGGACAACAGATCATTTCTATCCTGCACGTCTCTGCGCTCTAAATCTTTAATATCTAAGCAATTAAAATTAATGACCATTCAGGCGAGACCCACTGTCGGCAGCAGGGTTTCCTTGACATCAATTGTTTGATGGCTTTACCTAGAGGTTAAACTAACAAGCAAGGTTTAATTGGAAGCAATGAAAGCCCTGGCTATCATCCTTTTTACTTAACCCGCTTAGAGTGGATTGCAATGATGTAATCTACAACCCAGAAATTGGAAATCACATATTTTACTAAAATGATCATTCTTATCTCACTGAAACTTTTCTTTGATATGCATAATTTAGTGAACATGTTAATCTGTTTGCCAGCGAATATTAAGTGTTTACAGTTCAGGTTCAATCAATTTCTGTGTTTGTGATAACCTATAATATGAGTCCACCACTATATTTGAACCTGAAGAGGCACATTGTGAGGCAAACCCTTAAATGTCACATATTTTCTTCTCCTGCCCATTGAACACCGGCTTTAGAGGTTCTCCGGGTCAGCCTACTATCGAGCAATGCAAGGTGTGGATCACAACCTAATCTATAGAACTAATTCGCTTCCATCTTGGAGAAGGCCACGCATCCAGTCGACTGCTAAGTAAGGGCAGAGCCGGGGTGTTAACAGGAGAATACCTGACATCAGCAGCCTTGAAGCCAGCGATCGTGTAATGAGCTTGTGGACTGTTTGCAAGAACACAATAGAGTTGCTCCACATTTTGAGAGGCTGAGAAGCTGTTATACTCTAATTGAATCAATAATCCTCACTCATCAATGAAAGCACATGATCAGTCTGTGACTACAGTTTGGACAACCGTGAATTTTCAATACAAATGGAACATTTTTCCATCAGTTATCTGTGATCCATAAATAACTAAGCACAAATCTTTGTTTCTCTAAATCAGTGGTTCTTAACCTGGGATGGATTGAACCCCAGGGGTTCGGTGAGTCAGTCTCAGGGGTTCGGTGGAGGTCAAGACACACACCCGACTCAAATGATTTGTGATGATACACTCTACTTAGCCATCATTGGCTGCAGGTGATCACACTACATTGCTTGGCCTATCGGGGACTTCGGTTCGCTCAGTAGTCCACTTGTGGCAATTGTGTGATTTATTTATTATTGTAATCCCTTCATACTAACTAAGGCGAGCCAAAAAAGAAAGTGGTCGGACAAATATGTGCAATATGAATTTGCATGTATTCACGGAAGGCATAGTGTTTCACACGATTCAAATCTGGGCCCTCTGCTATATCTTCTGCCCCTGGGTTCCATCTTAACTCATTCAAACCCAAAAACATGTCAACACTTTTTTTTGATACTTTGTCCTTCATTTCCCCCCCCCCCAATGTATTTACACGTTTTTTAATGTTTTTTTTGTTTATTTTTTTATTCAAGAGGATACAGAATGATTTGATGCAGCTTCTGACATGAAGAGGTGGCTTAAATCAATCGTCATTATTACAAAAAACGGCCAGCAGGTGGCAGAAGAGTATAAAAGATCAGCCAGGACCATGTTGCAACAAGCTCTTTTTGTCAATGTTTTCACCAGGAATGTGAATATTGATGAAACGTAGCTATATTCTAATGCAACAACAAACTAACAAAATCAGTCTGAACAAAATCCATGTTTTTATGACAATAGAACACAATATTCTGTGGGCCTTGCAAAATCAGTCAAAATCTAGTAATACAGCAAAGGGGGTTGCTTAAGTGAAAATGGATGTGAGTGAATGAGTGAAGAAAACAGCTGTGGTTGTTTTAAAGTGCTCTATAAATATGGAGTTAAGTGATGGGAGTTAGCATCCTAACTGCATAGCTTGCATGCCAAGTTGAGCAATTCTTGTCCAGCACTACTGAACCCTATACCTTTGTCTTGAATTTGAAAAAAATCGCATTCAATTATTCAGTAAAGAAGGGTTCGGTGAATGTGTATAGCAACCTGGTGGGGTTCAGTAACAAGGTTAAGAACCACTGCTCTAAATGTAATCATCTAATGCACTGGGGTGTGGCTCAGGAGAGAGAGAAAAAAGGAAATTATTGTTAATTTTCAGATTATATAAAATATCCTCCTAAATTAAATATGCATTGCGGCAAAGAAAACATGAAACAATTTAAATGGCAACCTTACGAACAACAACGCAGGTTGTTTCGTCAGCACTGATGTATTGAGCAAAGCTTCCGACTGATATTGGCATACCGCTCACGATGGATGGTTTTTGCTTGATGAACTGTTTGAATAATCAACAAAGCCCGCAAAAAGAAATCAGGATTTTGATAAATGACTTAACTAAGCCTACGGAGTAGCCACGGCGATTGGATTGTGAGCGTGTAAGGCTGTGGCACTGTGAGGGATAACACACTTAGGGTGCACGAGGCATTAGGGTGAGCCTCGCATTTGGCTACTCACTTAAAATGAGCTAAAGCATTAAGAATAAGTCAATAGTAATGTCTGCTGTGGCCTCTGTTTGTCGAGGAGTGCGCCACTAATGGGGCCTGCGATGAGTTCAAGTGAATTTTTAAAGGCACTCTAATTCTTGCAAGGACTGATTTGTTCTCATGGGGACGGGCACAGCGGCCTCGGAAAAGAAACCTAAGTTCCACTGGTGGCCATTTCTTTAAGTGTTGTAGCGTGATTGTGTAAGAGAACAAAAGGTGGATATTCAGAACACCACACATCCTGTTGATGCCAAACAACAAACAAACAATGGTAAATGCAAAATAGCATGTGACACACACTGTAGTCTGTACACACAAAATATGATGAGGAAAATTAGTGTGCTTGTAAAATATGAGCTGACCAAAATAGTCAATGGAAGTGTGCAATTTAAAGGTGGGATGTGAATTGCACTATTTTAAAAATGTCAATTATATTCAATCTTCTTCTTTGAATTAATAATAACATTAGCAATGATCTAGTTGTGTGAGAGGGAGGGGGTCTGTGCAGTGAAGTGGCTATTACAAACATAAACAAAAGAGGTAACAAAGAAATGAAAACAGTGGATCAGGAGAAGTTATGACATACCTGAGATACTGTGATGGTGCTTCCCACCCCCTGAAGGCAAAAAAGAATGGGCTTTTACAGTATCTGACTCTTCATGACTACACTCAATATACCCCTTAACACTCCCCTCCCCACACATAACAAAACACTGCAGATGAATCGTTACGTTATAGATTCATGTCTCTCTGATATTGTGCCTCATGAGGACGAGCATAGAACAATATAGCCTGTTTGTGTTAAGCGTCGAGATGGTAGTCAGCAGGAAAATATCAGGGGAGTGTGCACAATAATAATTTAGATGTGGGTGGGGGTGGGGGGGTTAGGTGTGAGAGATATTGCCTTCTGGTTTACACCCAAAAAGGAGGCAAAGCTATCAAGCCTTGAAGTCACATTTTGTAAACTTGAAAAAAGATAGCAGTCTTAAAATATCATATTACAGTGTTTAATTTAACAGCGAGAATCGTATTTTTCTTCCCAGTTTATGACCTAAGTGAGTGACAGGCAGGAAAGAGAGGACATGTAGTGGATGGGAATGAGTGTCGAGGGGCAGGTGGATGGCAGGGGAGAAGGCGTCGGGCCAGTTAAGGAAGGACAGCATAGTGCTTTGATTGAGGCCAAGATGATGGTCCTCCCCTCCCTGTGGCCCTGCTCAGGCTGCCTTGACTGAAGCATCATTAGGCAGTCACAATGTCAAGGTTAGCTGAGGACGCTGTGTCTTGCTGGTGTAACCCACGGTAAGGGTCCCTCTAGGCTTCCCCGCTTCCCCACCAGCTAATGTTGGATGCGCGCTACCCACCTGGGAAACTGTGATACTGCACTTCTTGGCCAGCTCCTCTTTGGCCTCCTCGCTCGGGTAAGGGTTGCTGAGGTGCGAGTAGAAGTACTCGTTCAAAATTTCCGTCGCCTGCTTGCTGAAGTTTCTCCTTTTCCGCCTGAGTGGGGAGCAAAACGAGAGAAAGGCCGGGCGAGCCTATTAGTGCGACCAGCATTAACTCATCCATTTGGATCACACAAATTGCACAATCAATCTCGCACATAAATGGTGAAAATGATGAGGAATGGGCTCTAAGGGCCCTGAGGAGCAGGATACTGTACTGTGTCCTGTCCCGTCAAGACAGAGACCGCGTTACGACCAACACACTGACAAGCAGCCACGCAAACAAATGCGCGCACAGGCACAAAACACATACAATGTTTAATTTGGTCTGTTGGTCTCCAATTTCCAGTCCAAGCGTGTAATGTGCAGAGTTTAGCGCAGTGGTTGGGTGGGCTTCGTGATGGAGCGCAAAGCCCAGTCGGAGTGCATCTCGGTGCATTATAGAAATCACGGCATGCACAGTTGAGCATTGTTCCTTAAGTGCCACAGCCCCAGGGATCTCCAGCAGAAACAAGCAAACTCTAACTAGATCTGGGTCCGCTTCCCTCCCAAGGGCACTACTTATCACATTCTTGAGCATTTGCTTATTTGTTGCCGTGTTTACTGCGCCCAGCGCAAGCAGTGGGCAGCAAATGTGCTTCCGCTCGGCTTGTTTGGTCTAAACTTGTGTCGAGCCTCGCAAAATTGCACAATTCCATGCTCAACATTTGCTTTACACATGACCTAACCCTCAATGCACTTTGTTCTCAGGTGGGAGGGGATACAGTCATTGTCTGGAAAAATCTGCATGCAAAATATTATTAAAATCATGCATCTATGCTATAACAGACTGTTTTGACCAGAAAGTACAAAGAATGACTTTGAATAAAAGGAAGGCAGGAAAATAGTAGATTTATTTTTGGAAAATTCAAAAACCTACAATGCATTAACTCAATCAAGGTGAAGTTTTGGGTATGTGTGTACTGTATGTGACACCAATTTTGTAGATTGCTAGATAATCAAACTGAACTATTAATACAATTTTGGAGGTAAGTATTTGAATAGTCCCCCCCCCAAAAAAAATGTTTTATTTATTTGTTCCCTGGACAGTAGCTCAGAAAGTAATAATAGTTCTATTTTTTTTGTAGGATTTCCTACTATTTTTTTGTGAGAAAAAAAAACTATGTATGTATGTATGTACTAGGTATGGTATTATACTTGGGGCTTGAAAATTAATTTTCACATTTAGACCAGGGGTAAGGTCCTCGAGAGCCACTGTCCTGCCTGTCTTCCATGTCTCCCTCCACCAACACAGCTGATTTGATGAACAGTTATCAGGCTGTGTTGGAGGAAGGAGACATGGAAAACAGGAGGGACAGCAGCTCTCGAGGATCAGGGTTCCCTACCCATGGTTTGGATGTTTACCAATACCTAGGTAGGTACCGAACCTAGTACTAGTGCTAAAAATAAATAAATAAATCAACTGGAATCGCTGATTTCAAGTGCATTTTGTACACACCAGAACACATTATGCTTCACATCCTGTAATTTAAAATCCATCGTTTAAAAGCACTTACAAACAGCATTAAAAACGTTTAAAAGCAAAGTATAAAAAAAATAGCTAAATAAAATGACTAAGAGTATACAGCACAAGAACAAGATTTTTGAAAACTTGATTTTAAAAATACCTTGAAAGATCTTTAAGTGACAATGTGTATTTTTTTTGTTACCATCTAATAGCATGCAACAAACTAAGTTTGAAGCGCTTGAATTTTACTACGACGTTTGCTAAGTTTGTCTCTGTCGGGTATCCGTAGCAGAAAGATGGCAGCGAAATACTAGACCTACGATTATATAAAAAAAAAAATAATGTACGTTGATGTGATGGAACATATTTTTTGCATGCTATTGAAAATTAATAGTGGGTTTTTAAAATGAATAAACATTGAAAAATCAAAAAATTCTACACACTGTTACTTTAATTGTGATTTTGGCGTGTGTGTGTGTTACTCACAGGATTTTACGGTAAATGTAAGAACTGTTGCACAAAGGTTTGGGTATATTCGTCAAAGTGAAACTTGAATAACATGCACTGACCTGGCATCGAGGAATCTGGAGCGCAGGATCATGACAGCCTCGCAGGTGCTCTGTTTGAGTTGCATTTGGATGGAGCTGAACTTCCGGTGGATAATTCCCACCATGCGCTCGATCTCTTTGGGCGAGATGGGCCGCGTACGAGACTGTTCCCGCAGCAGGTTCATCACATGGGTAGTGAATTCGTTACACGCCTGTTGAGGTGAAACACAAAGGAAGCCAGTCAGTTTTGTAAATGTCACACTCGTGAGCTCTTTAGAACTCCAAAAAGCCCTTTGATCGCTCCTCCACAATTCTACACATTTTTCATATAGGAAATGAGTTCATTAGATGAAAAGCTCTTCTTGTTAAAAGCTTCAAGTGAGTACAGTGTTTATATATTACTTTGACATATTAGGTGAAGTCATGTATGAATATAAATGCCAATTTGCAATTTGGCTTTGGCCTAATGCAGAGTGAATTTAAACAGCTTTCCGTTAAATCAGTAATTCATACATGATTAATTAGAATAACCCATTTATGCAGTGCACACTTTAGCTCATTACTCTGAGTAAAATTCGTTAAGTATTTACATTTAGATAATTAAAACCTGGAAAGACCCCTAAGAAAGATGCATTCACTCCAGGCAAAGTGGTGCATGCCCCTGTAAACCCACCTCCACTCACTGAGAGTAAATTAAGTCTAATTTACCTCTCTGGCTAGATGAAGCATTACTGCTACATCTTCTTCTATTTATTTTTATTTTTTTACCGTAATGTTTCTGTGTTTAATGGAAGGATCAAAGCACCAGCTGAGATAATCATACTTTTACCAGACAAAGTTCACTTACAGTTACATATACAGTCATTCATTTTCTGTTTCTTGAAAATGCTGCTCTCAGCCTATTACTTGCTAATTAACATTAGAATGCATTTAAGGACCTATAGTGTCCAGATGGCCTATATATTACTATCAACTCCTCTTTTTTTTTTCCTCAAGAAAATTAAACTGGCAGTCATTTCCGATAATATCAATCTGTTTAATTACTAATTGTTAATTACCCAGGGAACAGCACTTTTACATCGCTAAAATCAATATGGCGCCATGTCTTGGTGTGGCGTCGTGACAGAACTGGAGAACAATTTGGTGCATTTGCGGACAAAGGAATGCAAAACTATTAGTTTGATCACACTTCAGTGCATGTGTTTGTTGCCCTGGTCCATGTTTACTTCCAAACTGGTATGGTTAACATTATTAGCAACATAAATAACAAAATAAATACATAAATATATGCACAGAAAGACTACCCTGACTGAAACCTTTTTCTGACCAAAACAGTTCAGTTCATTGAGTCGATCGCTGCAAATCTTTCTGGTCCTTTTCGTTTTGCTCTCTTCAAATTTCTCGAGAAAATGAAGCTTCATGAAGCACTTTTTAAAATGTATTATTTTTATTTGATTTATCTTTTTACTCTTCTGCTCCTGGTTTGAAGATAAATGATTGTGCAATGGAAATTGATTACATTTCAATTGCATCTTTAAATGAAGAGTACTTCAAGGAGTCAAAAAGTATCAGAAGTGCTGAATGAAGCTTCATTAGCCCATCACTACCGTCTAACACCTGGGAGTCTTCCTGCTTTGAGGCACTGGTGCTAGTGCAGTGGTTCTTAACCTGGGTTCGATCGAACTCCAGGTGTTCGGTGAGTCAGTCTCAGGGGTTCGACAGAGGTCAAGAAACACACCCGACTCAAATGATTCGTGTGGATACGCCTCGCTTGGCCATCATTGGCTGCAGGTGATCATGCTACATTGCTTGGCCTATCTGTACTACAGGGAATTTGGTGCGCTCAGTAGTAGACTTGTGGATGTTGTGATGGTACGTCGTGTGATTTATTTATTATTGTAATCCCTTAATACTAATTAAGAGGAAAAAAATGGAAGTGGTCGAACAAATATATGCAATATGAATTCACATGTGTAACGGAACATATGGTGTTCCACCAGGTTCAATTCTGGGGCTTCTTCTGTTTTCATTGTATCTAATATTTAGAAAATAGAATAACATTTCCTTTATATATATATATATATATATATATATAAAACAGCAATTATTATCATCTTGATGCCAGGGAGATCTTAACCTCCAGACAATAGAGACCATGCTTACCTGTTCATATTTCTCCAGCTCCGTGTGGTAGATCTGTCTGATCTGAGTGAGCTTGGCTCTGTAGTCAGAATGTTCAATAGAATTGTCAGCTGCCCCGCCCGAGGCAGCGGCTGCAGCTGCGGCGGCTGCCGATCCGCCGCCCTTTTCTGGTCCCGCCACGCCCTCTGCCAGCAGCATGTTGTCTAAACGCATGAGCTGGGGGTCTGGCGGGTCCTCCTCCTGGGCGCCCCGGATGCTGAGCCCTGCAGCAGCACACAGACAAGAGAGAGAGGGACTCGGATGAAGCGATGCAGTGACATACATATAACAGACACTTCTTTAGGTACCCTACTGAGAGGTGCCCTTTAGGAGTAGCTGAACAAAGCAACCAAAATATGGGAAAGGCTTGTTTTGCATGACAAATTACAGCTGCAATGATATTGGGGTGTTCTTGTTCCTATAATGTTGTGACAGAAGTAGCCCAAGCTGGAAAAGCAGTTACAACCACTGTACACATAGATACATACTGCACATGTATGTACAGTACATTTGCATTTGAAGCTGATTAAAGCTGACTTAGCTGTTGAGAACAATTAAAAGTATAACGTCTACATAGTCTGCCCCAGTGTTTACCCCGCAGGTATGTAGTCAGCGCTTTCTGAGAATGCAGTGTGTTGCTGTCGCCCATGTCTAAGCCTGTTCTTTTATTTACACACAGCAGTGCACACTGTGTACGGTGAGGTTGACATGACAGCAACATCCATAAACTGACAAATGCTCAATTGTGAAGTGGCACTCCTACTTTGTGAAGAGATCCTAAACAGAAAACTATAACTCCTGTGTCTCATTTTTGACACAGTGGATGTCAGGAACTTGGCAATATACCTGCTTGTTTTTTTCTAGTTTTTCTTTGTTTGCTATTAAGATTGAAAGTGCAGCACTGATTTTTCAGCATTGTTTTTTGTTGTTTTTTTTGTAGGACAATGAGAGCCCAATAAATTTTATGTGAAGTGTTCGTTCATTAATTCTGCTCATGCAATCAGACCCTGCTGTTCTCTGTCTCACCGGTCTGTCAGTAGGTTGTAATCACCCAGTAGATAGCATGCATGCACACCTGCACACACTGGCTGTGCAGCTTTGATGCCAGGCTTTATAATATAAAATTAAAACAACACAATGAGTCAATATTAGGACTGTGTACCGATTCAGATGTCCAAAAACAATGTGACACAAGATTCACTTTGATAGATTTTTTGATTCTGTTAAGGATTTCCCGCAGTACCAATTTACAAGTTATATAAATATTTATATTTTAAATTTATATTATATATACTTTTTAGGGCCTGGACAAAGGGCCATTATCAGCACTGGAGATTCAGATTTTATGTCAACGATCTAGTCCCGAATAAACTTGAATGGCTAACTTATTGTACTTTTCCTGAAAACCTCGAAATATTAATATTATTTTACATATTCACTTATCTCATTCAAACATATTGAGTGGTTGAAGCCTACATTGGCCGTTGACACAGCGTACCAACCCCACGAATAACTTACTGTAAATAACTTAAGCACCAGGAAAAGGAAAAAAAATAGAAAAGGATGTCGCATGTTGTACCCTGGCCAATGGGAGAACCAAGGATGTTGTTTTGTCCCATTATAAATCCATCTGCTTCGTGTGTACTAGCTGCTTTTAGCTATGTCCTCGCTAATGCTAAGATTGCTAATGTTACGCTTGTAGCTTCATCCTTGCTAATGCTATGCACGCTAATGCTACGCTAGTAGTCCTTTTCTGTTTCGTCAATATAAGAAAATACGTTTAAATTTCCGTAAATTTCAAGAAAACAGCAAGATACAAAAACAAACTTTTAGGTCTTTAGATAAAATTATATTTTCACTTTATGTAAAATTATATTTTCACATGAATTTATAGGAAAAATATGTATCGAAAGGATTGATTTAAGGTTTTAATGAATCGATATCGGGCTATGAAAAGAAAAATTATTGTGATTCAATTAGTCAAATTTTTAAACCCAGTCCTAGTCAGTACTATAACAGCATTTAATTTGATAAAATATGACTCAATAGTTGGTAAGTACAATGAGTGTCTACTCAAACATTCTGATTGCCACAGTTGTTTCAGTTCAATAATCCCTCTCACAATTCAAGGATTTTAAACAGCTCATTACAGCTACATTAAGATACAACTGGCCTCTGGATTCTAAATAAGAAGATTAATTATGTCAGCTGGCAAGCAAGCAATCAGAGACGGCTTTGACTGACTGGCTGACTGACCCTGTGTATCACTCACAGGAGTGAGCACTAGAAAGAGAACGTGTGTTTTAAATGTGCTCTTTTTAATAACCAAATCAAAAGTAAACAACAAACAAATAAAAATGAGTAACACCTTCTGTATCCACTCCACCGCTGATTCCACGTTCTGTTGAGCTGCAATGTCAGTGAAAAACAAATTTGCCTCTATTTATGGATTGGCTGGCTTTGAGTCTTTGAGGTGTAATGGTGTGAGAGGAGTGGATGAATGTGGCTATTTGTGTTGGAGACATTGAGATGCGGGACAAGGCTCCATCAGGCTCGCACAGCCAAGCCAACCATGTGGACAATATGCCGCTTGCTCCACTAACCCTCGTCCACATCATACAGCATCTGCACAACTCTCACACCCAAGGCTCTCATTGTGAGGGGAACCGTTCCAGGTTATGCACACACAAAAATGGCACACGATTCAAATGTTGATATATTTCAGCATGCTCTAATAGCTGGTGGTTTGTCTGCCACTGTGGTTCATATTTTCCTAATTCAGTATTTACTCGCTCTCAGATTCAAGTCAAGCTCCCAGGCTGCACTTTTCCTTGCTGTTGCGGGTGGTTGTAGGTAGCTAGGCACGTTTTTCATGTCAGGTATATTAAATATAACTCTGGGACGCGGTGTACATTTCCACAGCAAACCCAGTTGTCACTTTTACTCTACTCACTCTGTGTCCAGGGGAAATGCAGCTGGGGGAATTTACAGGGCTTTTCAACTAAATGGACATAAATCACTAGTTTCATTCAAACTAAATAATCACACACCATAAAGAGCTACTTGTCTCTCACCGTATTTTACCACAAAGTTGGTGTGTGCAATAACGTGGCCATTCACAGCAAAGGAAAACAGAGCGCGACATTAGTAAGTGACATGTAATCCTGTTAGTCCGCTGACATGCGTAGTGGCCGTGACATTTTTATCATACGTGTCCATTTCTATTTGGGAAATCAGCAGGATAAAAATGATTACTCTGCTATCCCGTGAAGCCGACTGCCCCGCAGGAGTCCACCGACGGTGTATTTGAGCCACAATCAGCTCCGGCAGGTCATTCATAACACACAGGTTTCAAAGGCTGATGTGTCTGTTTTCCATTCAAGTCAAGATTAGAAAAATATAGCGGGAAAATAGCAAAAATGAACGAATAACAACAGTGCAATGTGTGTCTCTGCATCTTTGTTGGGGAAGCTTATGTTTGCAGAATCACTGTCTCAACTCAGCATCATCACCCGGCTCTCTCCAAATAGACCCCAGCCAGATAATATCTTTAATTTGCTGTGTGGGTGACAAATCTCTATAGTAACTTGCAAAGCCATAGTCACTTTTTGAAATGCTGCTTGCCTGCACAAATCTTTATCCCATTTTTTTTTTGTCTGACGATATGGGTATTAAAACAAGTTTGGGCACCCGGGTTAATCCACCGCCACAGTCAAAGTGGGATTTATCTCAGTGCGAGGGAACGTGCATGAGTCGTGTCACCTTGGCGCACCTCGTTTACCATTGCAACTTGAGAATGAAAAATCCATAATTGTTCTGGTTACTTCACCGAAGGCCAATGACAATGGCTCTTTTAATTACCAGAACTCATTTAATGATGTAAAAAGAAAAGAAAAAACTAAATCAGCCTCATATGTCATTCAAACAATAAAGGTGGCGTATTTCCTCTCTGTGGATGAGACAAAAGGAGAAACGATGTTATTTCTCTATCGCTATCTCTGTCAGTCAGTGGTGGTAAAACAGAGGATCATAGAAGGAGTATGATGTCTCCAGGTAGTTCAATTTCAGAGTGGCAAGGTACTCGTTTTCCGATTGATTGGTTTATTTTTTTGTGGTCTGCTCAACCCGAGATCAAACCACCACAGGTCTGTGCTAGCTAACGTGCTTTATGCTAGTCTTTTGACATGGCATTTGGCTCACACATTGCACATTTAAATTTTCTATGGAGCAGTTTTTAAATTATTAGCATTATGTACAATATCCAGATGACCTAAGAACTCAATTGTATACATATGCAGTTTTGATTCTGTCATTTTTAATAATGTAATAAATACGTGCCTTTTTTTATGTTTGTAAGGACATTCATCTAACGCTACGTCCAATTTCATACTTTTTTCACAGCAGGCAGTTTCCTGTAGTAGTCAAATTACATTTCATCACATTTTGAAATCTAAATAATCTTCACAAATTGCAATGATCTAAAGTCCATAGCTTTTCAAAGACCAGAAAGCTTGTTTTTATTGAGTACGACGGCCATTTTGACTTCTGACGTGAATGTGACGTAAGTCCAAAATTGTCCTTACGTAAACTTCACAAATCACTGTATTCAACAATCAAATATGACCAAATGCATAATATATACAAATTAATTCACATTAATATGAAACACATCATTAGACTAGTTACAATACTCGCCGAAACTAGTAACTAGCATAAACTGACATGACATTACACACAAGCATATGCTAAAATGTACAATAAACACTTGACACGGGCATTTTAAGGGATTAAACCGACCCTTTGGTATCTACACACAATAATCAACATGTGTGATCTGTTTTATGTCACGAATGAACACTAGCAGCAAAATAACATGATTACCTCACTCGGCTCTAGACACGAGGGGCGTTCAATAACCGCTCACAGTGTAGGATATCTCAAACATAGACAGAAACTCAATCAATGAATTAAACGTCAACAACTCGTAATACTTATTAAACAATGTTGGCTTTCTAACACATGGTTCTTTTTGTTGATACAGGTTTTGCAGTTTGATACAAGTAACGCATTTGCTCGACAATGTAGCTTTTAATCCCATATAACAAATTTCATTGTGCGCCTTTAGTCTCGTCCATCACTCCCTGCTTGAATCACTGACAGTGATCCAAGGGCTGCCTCAGGCCGCTTTCCTTTCCTCCCACTTCCCCTTCCCTTGTGCCGTCCGTTATTCTGTGGGCTTAGATGACCTTTGGCCCGCTGCTTGTTTACTCTCATCACTGAAGTGCGAGCAGGAGAGCCATAAAGGCAGAGCCCTGCTGGGTTAATGTGGCCTGCTCAGGAGGAAAGGGGCAGCGTCGGGGTCCTCCACCTCATTCTGCTGCAATGACTGCACCGTCAAACACCAGACAACATATGGGAAGATATACTGCTGCATGTAGATGTAGTCCAGATTTGTGGATTTATGGTCCCAAAAAAACCTTTTCACCGGTGTGTTGCCGTCTGATGACACACTATGCGGTTGTGTCCACCACAGGACATCCTTTTCATTACAAGTAACCCTGACCTCATGCTGCTCTGCTCTCAGCCTGTGCCTTTAGTGCACAGCTCCAGCCACATATCGACACCCTGTTCATCTAATTGCATTGATCCGGAAAGGTCTCCCAAAGCTAACTAATCGAAACAGAATTTATTTTCTGTCAATATTTGCAAAGGTCATCTCTCTTAAAGGTGTGCAGTAGACAGTGCGAGCAGGGGGGGCGTCCGGGTAGGGGAGGAAGAGGAGGAGGAAGAAGGGCGAAGCTGTGGCATCTAGCCTGTAACTGGGTCTCGGCCAAGGTGAGCTTGAACTCCAGGTTGGCAGTCGGGATCCAAGGCTTCTAATCCACCGTGTTATTAAAACTGGCTGCCAAAGCAACACGCTAGAGAATACAGAGAGCTTACAGTATTTATTTCACAAAGGGGCCAGTGTCACCACTGCCGTGTTCCACGTCTCCTTTGACTTCACATCATCGTCTTTGTTGAGACGCCTGGATCAGTGACTTCCAGCTCCAGAAGCTGGGAGCAGGATCAAATTACCACTGAAAATCTTTTGTTCTGACAAATGAAACATAAGGATCCGCTTTCACTGATGTTCTGAAAAGACTTTTTTTTCTCTTTTTTTTTTGAAACCTTGGCCTACATCTACATGGCACAAAGGAAGTGAGCCTGCCTGCGGGCTCTCTATTGCATGTACAGTAATTAACATTCCATTAACACATTAATACACATTAACTATTCCCAATGTTAATGGTAGAGTAATTACCATACCTGATGCCACACTGTAGGGAGGCAAAGCACATTAGCTACTTTGTGTGTCACTGTCTCGGCTGAGTGAGCTAAAATGGAGAGATTTGAAAATTGCTCATAGCCTTTGTCTACACCAGAAATAATATCAATATATTTATACAAACAATTGGGCAAACATTTAAAGAAAAATACTATGACCAACAAGTGTTGCAACATTTGTCAAACCTGAAGCCATGTTGGATGACTGACAATCTCTGATCCACTTATAAAAGGTGTTTGATGGGGTTGAGGTCAAGACTGACATGTTCCCACCAACTGGGTAAAAAATAACCCAATTTTAGTCAAAAAAAAAAAGATTGGACCAACTCACTACTTGGGTAAACTTGACCCAGCTTTGGTGTTGTTTTGTAAATAAAATACAAATGTTTTTTTATCTTTCTACAAAACAACTCAAAGTTGGGTCTAACTGACACAAGTAGCATGTCGTTCCAATATTTTAAACCAAAATTGGGTTATTTTTTAGCTTAAGTGTATGCACCCTTAAAGCTGCTGGGTCTAGAAGTCCCCAATTTGTATTTTAAAAATTAGACCGGCATGCTATTTGGGTGAATTTAATCCAACTTTAGGTTGTTTTGGAGCAAAATAACTTTTGTTGTTGTTGTTGTTGTTGTTGTTGTTGTTGTTGGTATAAAACAACCCCAACACTAAAGCTGTTTTGTTGTTGAGTGAAATAGACCCTAGCATTTTGGTCAAATTTTTCACCCAACATTTTTTTTTCTTTACCATAAAAGTATACACCCTCAAAACTGCTGGGTCAAAAAACAACTACATTTTGGTGAAGAAAACAAAATTGGTCCAAAACGCTACTTGGGTCAATTTGACCCAACTTTAGGTTGTTTTGTTTTAAAATAAACCAAGTGTAAACCAAAAAAAAATAAAAAATATATATATATATATATATATATATATATATATATATATATATCCCAGGTTGAGGGTGAATACAATTTTGTTTAAAAATTGGACCAACACGCTTTGTGGGTTAATTCAACCCAAATTTCTGGGTTTTTTTATAAAGTAACCCTAAAACTTGTGATGTTTTTAAACAAACCAAACCAAAGCTGGATCAAAATGACCCAAGTACTCTGTCGGTCCAATTTTTAACCAAAATTGGGTTGTCTTTTTGACCCAGCAGTTTTAAGGGTGCATACAAAACGCATGCAAGCATGTCTTTGCGGACTTTACAGACCAATCCAGAGCCTCGCAATTGTCAAAAATGTCTTGAAAAGTTCACAAAATAAGATTCATGTGAACCCAAGTGACCTTACCCAAGCCCAATTAATTAATAATTAATTGAGAAGTGTGTCTTAATACTTGTGTACGCACAGTAGCGCACAGCTTTCAGAAGGCATCATAATGCACAACATAATGTTTAAAAATCGATGGCTACATTTTGCGAGTTGGGTGGTTGCGGAGTCAAATGATTCAAGGAAGAACACCACCTAAACAGGGGAATCCCTGTCGAGAATGATGATGTATTTCTCACCACAGTGAGTGATAAGCTAATCAGCTGTGCTGACAGTGAAATGTTAGAGCCGCTCAGTGCCAGAGCTGGGTCAAGACTTCCCCCGTCACACACCCACAGTATACAGAAAACAGGCAGCAACTGGGGTAGCGGTGGGCCGGGCTCGGATGATGAGTGACGAAAAACGGTCGTAAAAGACGATCTCTGTCAGGTCAGGTAGCCTTGATGATCATCCCCACCTTTAACCACCCAACAAATGTCTGCCGGAGTGGCGGAGGGTGGGCTAAGGTGCCACTCATGACCTCCGAGTAAAGACGTGGGGAGCTGGGGTGGGCACAGCGCAGGGAACAACAACCCAAACGAATATCTTAAAGACATTTTGCAAAGCACACTAAAATTAATCACTGTCCTGCAGTGGCATTGACATTTGTGTGAAGTGACACCCTACATGACAAACTAGGATGTGAGGAGGCGGGTGGAGGGCTGCCGAAACAAGAGCCACTGTCACTCTCAGTGATCAGCCGTGCACGTGAGTGTGCGCGTGTGTTTATATTTGGACATGTGAGTGGCCGCTTTGTTTCCAGCTCTCGAAGACTCCATGTGGGCAAACGGCCAAGTGGTACAGTGATGGCTGACCAGGCCCGTTGGTGGCGGCCGCACGCAGCGGTCGGGGAGTCTGGCCAAGTAAGTGGACAGGACCTTTGCTACAGATCACAAAACACACCGACCCACCAGGACTACGGTGCAGGACTTCAACATGGGGCTGACATGGTTCACAAGGTCTGCTTGTCACATGAATGAGCTGCAATCAACGAGATTTTGTATAGCAGAACTGAACATCAAGTGTGATGTACTCAAATGGGTGGATGGATGAATAGTCAGACATATTGTATGACAACATTGAATTTCATCATGCTGTTATTTATTTGCTCACTTTTAAATTGCTTCATTTCATATTGTATATTTCATCAATTGATGGTCTTGAGCTGCTTTCCTCAATTTTCTGCAAAGGTAGACTGATTTGTTATTCAGACCCCAAGCAAATAATGCAAATGTGGCACTGAAAGCCACTTATGAAATACCCCAAGGCATCTAATCAGTCCTCCTCTCGTTCCAGCCTTTCTGTAGCCTCCTAATTAGAGGATGGAGATTGCGTGAAACCAGGTCACACAGCAGGTCTTGTACACACAGATAAACATACAAGATTCGCAAGAAAAACTTTGTCCAGACACCAAGCCAAGACGTATTATTAATTATTCTAAATACTAGAAGTGGACAAAAAAGAATCCAATACATTTTACATTTACTTTCAAGATAAACTGCACTTTTGTCAGTGTTCTATCTTTTATTTTGTGTGTGCGTCTGCATGCATACACATGTTGGCATGTGTGCGTGTGAAGGCTACATGGACGCATAAACAAAGAAACGGCATTGGTAGCATACAGCCAACCATGATCCACTGCCAGAGAGATTATTCTTTGCAATGGCATTCCTACAAGAGAGTTGACAGTCCATCATTTAGATTTTGCAGTGTATTCACGAAAAGGCTGCATTGCCCGAAGCAGAAGGAGCTGCTCTTTCCCCCAGTGTCTTTTGTAGGAACGAATTCAGCTCTAAATTGTAAAGCCCGAATCCTTTGCAAGGCATGCTGGCGTGTTAAGGACTTTGCTGTGAGGCAACCGAGGTTACGACTGAGCTTGATTCTCAGGGAGAACTGCTAAAGCTCACAAAAACACATCCACTTCTTGTGTCTTAGGCTGCACGCACCTTCACAACAGACTTGTTTCGGGAATCATCCGGAGCCTGATGTTGCAGGTTACAACTAGGTCTGCAGAGTGCAGTGCGAGGAGTGGGTGGGCGGATCAGGTCCGGGCCAACAACAGCATGTGACAGAAGCAGGCCAAAGAGGATGCTGAGACACGCACAGACTTAACAGGCAGCCGGCCTGCCATCCACTCTTTTTCAGCTCGCCTTAAACTCAACACATCACTTCACATTCATTGCAAGTGTCTCTCTGATGGACAAAATAGAGTTTGGGATTACCATAAGAAGGAAGTGGAGCAAGATTCAAAACAAATAAAAAGCTGTTTTCATCTAGATAGGATAACCAAAACATTTTAGAGCACCTAGCAGTGCAATGAGTTGTACACCACTGCAACCAAAACAGTAAACATTTTAATAAACCTTTAAAAAAATACATTTTAATCTACAAATCAATTACTCTGCCAAATAAAACTAATGATTTCTGTTGCATTTTCTTATAAACTGAAAAAAATGTGATGCGGTTATTGTATTCGTTCTTATTGGCCCACATATCTCCACTGGTTGGCATGGCTCAGTGGGAGAATGTCCGTCTTCCTTCCGTGAGGTTGTGGGTTCGATCCTCACCCCTGGTGACTATGTCGAAGTGTCCTTGAGCAAGACCCTGAGCCCCAATTTACTCCTAATGGACGTGGTAGCAGTCGGCCATTGTTGTGTGAATGTGAGGCATTGTAAAGCGCTTTGGGCGACGTATGGTGTAGTTTAAAAGAGCACTATATAAAAAGCAGTCAATTTACCATCCAAATATCGGTTATCCGCTTCCTTGACTAAAAAAATTCTGTATCAATCCTGAGGGGAAAAAAACTCAGCACTTATTGCCAGAATTCTATTTTACTATGTAACGAGTTAGACCGGAAGTGAGGCCATTGACTGCGACTTGTTCTTCACGTTATCCAAGATGAACTGCACAGCCCCCCTCATGTCACCCCTTGTCATCTGTACCCAATCCCCCTCTGCATCAAATCCCCTGCTTGGACTTCAGTGGAGCAGAGATGAGGCGCCGCTGAAGCAACACAACAGCTCCCGTTGCGTCTCTGCACGAGGCGAAGGGGGGGTTGGAGGGGGGTAGAGCAGGGAGCCCGTGCCCATAATTACAATAATTAACAGTTGCAGATTTAATTGGATGGGAAGGCATTAACAGGGCGAACACTGTGGACGTGCTTGCAGGGGAAACCTCTGCTGCAAGATGCCTTTGTCTTCCCGGGCACCTAATGGCGCTTTGACTGCGGTTGGCAAGTGCTGACACGACACAACACAACCTAGCGGAGGGTTCAGATGGCAGGGCTTGTCAGGACTCAGATTGGAGGTAGATAATTAGGTGACAGGTTAATGAGAACGGCAGCGCTTGATGCCATTTGGTTACTGTATGTCGGCAATTAATGACTTTGTTTTTATGTTTTTATTGTTCACTTGAGTGGAAAACAATAAATTATTCACCAGATGCCTGAATTCTGTTTCAGTGGCATAGAAACTTAATACAGGTTTGTTTGACTGTGTTGGATCTGTAATGCTTTTATTGTGCCGTAACTCCAGACCAGTTCTTAACCTTATTGGAGGTACTGAACCCCACGAGTTTTCTTTGCACATTCACCGAACCCTTTATTGAAAAATAAAATATGATTTATTTATTTATTTTATTTCAAATTCAACACATAGGTTTAGGTTTATTGGTGAATGAAATAAACAGGAAGAGTAGCCTTTTCATGAAATCTGTCTCTCTTCACCTTTAATTCATAAAGTGTTGTGTTCTTTTATTCCCCTTCTATATGCAGCTTAAACCCCTTCGGACCCATAGATGATTGCAGTAGACATGACATATTTGCGTGTCTAAAATAATAAAATGCATAATTCATGTCAACACTTCTGGTTCATGATTGGATCCTAGCTAACCAATCACAATCGCAAGTTGATTTTCAATTTACAACACGTTACAGCCATACTATCCTGACGTCCACTATAACAAATACAAACAAATTAATATACATTTAAAAAAAATCCATGTTGTTACTATGTGGGAAAAAAGTCAAAATCACAACAACAACAAATGCCCAGCAGAGAAAATGCGGGTTTGAAGGGGTTAAGGAAGTGTTCCTTTAGTTTTGCAAGTTAGCTAGTTGTGCTGGACTAGAATTGCTCAATTTGACATTGGAAATGATGTGGAAAGGATGCTGGACTCACTCAACTCAACTCTATAGCTAAAAAGCACTTTAAAACAACTACCACTGTTTTCTTACGATGGAACCCAGGGGCAGCATGTACAATGAAAACAGCAGAGGCCCAGATTTGAACCCTGTGGAACACCATATGTTTTTATTTTTTATTTATTTGTTCAACAAACAGGGACAATACAATCAGACATAGATACTAATCTAAGCAAAGCTTGCAGCTGATGTTGAGCATACAGAGTTTAGCAAATGCTAATTTACAATCCCCGTCCCTGTTATGTGAATTCATATTTGACATATTCGTCCGACCACTTTCTAATTTATTTATTTATGTATTTATTTATGTATGTATTTATTTATTTATTTATTTATTTATTTATTTATTTATTTAGAATAGAATAGAATAAGTAGAATAAGCAAAATAAGCAAAATAAGCAAAATAAGCAAAAATAAGCAAAATAAGCAAAATAAGCAAAATAAGCAAAATGAGCAAAATAAGCAAAATAAGCAAAATAATAAAGTAATCACACGACGTACCATCACAACAGTCACTAGTCGACTACTGAGCACACCAAATTCCCTGCAGCCCGGATTGGTCAAGCAATATGACGTGATCACCTGCAGCCAATGATGGCCAAGCGGAGTGTGTCATCACAAATTATATGAGTTGAGTCTTTCCCTCCACTAAACCCCTGGGGTTCGATCAAACCCAGGTCAAGATCCACTGCTACAGATTGAAAATTGAGGTCTAATAATCCTAATTTGGATCAACATAGGAAAAATAAATAAAAAATTGGGATCCAACCCACCATGGGTTCTTTCTGAGCCCAACCAATTTTGTGGCATTTAAAAAATATGAAATAATACTCTAATGACATATGATTAGTGTCATTAATTACATGGATCACATTTTTTATTTTAATACATCTGAAAAGGGGTGTTCTGACATACAAAATGTTGTTGTTGATATGTTAAATTTCCAAGTATTGCAGCAAGTGTCCTCACAAAGGGTTAATGCAGTAGGAGTTAGCAAAATGTAATCTCAGTTGGCTCATGGTGATCACACTGCATGACCTTTTCAGAGTGTATTGCCTCATGTCAAGCTCTGAAGATGTCAAGCTCAAGTGAAGTTGGAGGTCAGCAACAGGACATGGTAACCATGAAAATACACCAGAAAAAGGAAACCAAGCCCCGTGGCCTTAAGTGTTCGGGTAATTCAGTGTATTATGTTTCATAATGTTTTTGTGAAATTCCATAACACAACCCCCTCAGAAAAAAAAATGCTGTGCTTTCTTTGTAGGAATTTATTGGCAATGAACCCACTGAGAGGTCTTCAGACATCAGCCCAAGCACTCAACACCTCCTACTTTGTACTGAGTTGTACCTTGCCTGTGGTGGCCAATTAAAGTGCTATGAGATAAATGGGAAGCCACAACTTTGATGTCCATCTTTTTAATAAGCTTTGGTTAAGAAGACATCTCCGTGAAAGGGTTCAATATCTTCACAGTGTGAGAGAAAAGAGGTTTATTCTAAAATGAAATGCCATGTAAATACAACTGGAGGTTTAGGCCGGGTGGGGGATCACAGCGTTGGCTGTGACTTTGGTGTTGCCATTCATTATCTCCTACTGCAGTTGTGCAGATTAGTCAACGAAAGATGATTTTTAGAGCCTCGTGAAATCAAAGCTTTATACCACTGAATCAGCGTTCGCGCAAACAGAGAAAAGTGTTCTTCTTTTGTCACTGTGGTAAAAAAAAAAAAACTAGCAGTGAAAACAAACTGCTGTTTATGTTCCAATTTAAATCACGCAAGCTGTTTAATTGCATGCAAAATGAAAAATCCTTCAAGGTTGGCAATGCACGGCAGTAAGAAGGGCAATCGTATAGTGTAACAATATCTCGAACGGTGCACAGGGCAATAAACTGCATGAGTGTGTATGAATGTAAGAGAGGTGGAACTGGAGCATATATCTAAGCGGGCCAACGGAAGTGCTCCTTTATAAGTGTGTGTAACTCAGTCAGGAATAATGTAAATGTCTGGAGAGTCTTAAGAGCGAGCAGGCCCGTTTAAAAGCACCCTGTTTCAGCCTAGTAAAACAAGTCAATAAATACAGCGGAGAAGCCGCTGCTGTCTTGTGCTCTCTCCTGAATGAAAACAGAGGTGAAGCGCTTATTTTCACTCTGGCATCAGAGCTTGACAGCAGCATTAATGTGCGCTCATACATTCTGACTATCGCTCGTCACAAGCTATTTCTGTCAGCATTACACTCAAGTGCATTTTAGATGCAAAACAAGCGCACCTCGGAAGGTGAATTTATGACTTGTTGCGGTCAGCTGCTGAATGCTTCATATGACCACGCTTGTGATGTTGATACAGGACCCCTCCTGCTCACTCACTTCATCGGTTTGTCTTTTCGTTGATTCTCACAAGCAGAACAAACACAGATGGATTACGCAGCGAGCCTCGGTAGGCCGGCAGTTAGCAGCTTCTTTCTGCCTGCGCTCCAAATGGGAAGCCGATGACACAGACTGAGGCTAAATGGAAACACCATTAGGAAGGCAAACACTTCACCGTGATAACTTGTACCTGATTACCACGGGAAAGCACAGGCTTGGTTCCCGTTTTTTCTCTTTTACTGTGTCAACACTATGGGAAAGCAAATATTTCACAGACTACTCTCCCTGCTCTTTAATCCATATGCTGCATTCTGTTTGACACCAAAGACTCTGCATGGGTTTGCGGACTAGGAAGAGCTACTCGTCCCCATGCTTGGGATCTGTAGTACACAATGAATACACAGAGGTCACACACCATATCACACCAGGGCCAGCGCCAATCCTTTATTAAATTACCTAGCTATCTTATTTTGTGTCAGCACATTGATAGGGGGGTTATCTTTTTCATTTATGCAGCGGATTTTCGGGGGATTATGCATTAAAGATTAAGGGTGTGTATTCCCGATATCTCAGCGCAACAAAACGCAATATGTGAGGAAATACATGGCTGATGTGTGTGCAGAAAGGGAGGCAGTAGCAAACAAATCTTCAGCAGCGAGAGCAGGACAGGGTTTATTCTCCTCAGACAATACAAGCTGTGACTATGCCGAATGTTTCCCACCTAAAATACTGTGGTAAGCAATACAAATCCCTCGGACAAAATGAAATGTATTAAACATGTGGATTTCATAAATCTCCCTTCCCTCTGTCTGCAGGTCAGAGGTATATTCACTGTAGAGCTCAGCAGGCACATTGTTACTTGGAGCCGCAAGTGCTCCGAGTGGCTTCTAAATGAATGTCAGCAAAAGCTGCATGTGTATGGATCTTCACGGCAACACAATTCAAATCATTTACCCCTGCTACTTTAAAAGAGTATTACAGCGGCGGAGCGATTTAAAAGTCTGCTGTTGAAATATAACAGCTGGAACACTGAACTTGATAGGAAACAGGATCTACAAAATTGATATATATACTTCTGAGGTTACCAATTCTATACACATTACTTCTCTCGGCTCATACTATACACTGCGAACAGTGGCAACAAATACAGTACGATGTACATATTTAAAAGTGATGAACACTGTTCACGCGAGAGTGGTGTTAGGACCCAAACACAGACAGAGACTCTTTATGTATACAAAAATAACAATATAGAGCAGGGCTGGATTCAGGTTGACGCTTGTAAGAAAGGGGTAGGAAACCTTGACGTGCTGAGAGATAACCTCAGCTAAGAGACCTTGACATACTGACAAAAGTGTCATTCGGTAACTCTCTCTAGGGCAATGCATGCGTTTATATGACAAATGCCTATATGATCAAATAAGAGTGACCAGACAAACTACGAGTGACTAATACAAGACCATAGCAACTGCACAGCTACTAGCAATATTATCATCATAAGGGACATAGTAACTGCGAAGCAACTGCCAAGTATGAGTAACAGTAACAATGGCATAACTACTAACATCATCAAAAGGGACATAGCATCTGCATAGCAACTACAAAATAAGAGTGACTAGACAAACTAAAAAATTGCTACTGTTAAGCACTCATTTGGGATTTTTTTATTTTATTTTATTTTTTAACCTTGATTGGCATACAAAAGGTAGAGGCGGCCTCAAGTGTATGGAGGTGCCCACAACTGCCATTGCCATGCTGGCATAACATCACCACTTTGCCACAATCCTTCTATAAAGAAACAATATATTAAAACAGCAGCTTTAAAATCACCTAGATGGCACACTGGATTCTCCATTTTTTTTTACATTGTTTTAGTCAACAAATACTCTTTCCCCTGTTTTGATTTGTAATTATTGCAGCAGAATAAAAGTCAATGACACCTCACAACTGTATGGGGAGTCTGGAGCTTGAAAATAATCTTTATTTTACGTTATACAGTATGATATATTTATTCCTGCTCTAAAGCGAATGTTTTCTGATTATGCCATTACTTTATAACCATCACATGAAATCGTTAAAGAACAGAATAGCTCAGAATTATATATTGTCATTAAACAATAATGGGCACTTGAAGAGGTAGGTCTTGGTCTGCTAGCAAGATCAAATGTGGAAGCCTGAACAGACCAACGACATAGAAGGTAGAAGAGACGAAAAGAAGATGGTGGTGAAAGCTAAACCCTTTTCCTGACCTCACGTTCTGGCTGAAGCTAAACAAATACCGTAATACAGCCTACAACGTCTGAGCCACTTAAGTGGCATTGTATAATTCAATCATTATGGTGACGGCCAACAATTACTTCATCATCACATAAAGACAGATTTTAAAGTTGTCAAATTAAATATTAAAAAGGGGCTGCAGGCTGTGTCGAATTTTGAAAGGAATAACACAGATCGGTGATGAAATGAGGCACCTATATGCATATTTAATGCCATAGGGAACAAATGCATATATTATTCCTCGAGGCCACCTACTTTGTAATAAGGAATAGTGAGTATATAGATGTGGTAATGCAGCCCAGTGGAAATATGAAAGAGAAATTGGTTTTACATAATGATGTCAAAAGGAATATGGCTCTGCATGGTCATGCGGAACAAAGATAAGATTCTCTTTCTCAGCCAGTGAATATTGTGCTAATGGTTTCTTCATTTCCTTAAAGCATGAAGAAGCCGGCTTTATGTGAACCTCTGATGAGCTTCTATTGAATGAAGGTAGCGTTTATCTTTCAATAGCAGACAAGATCTGTTGAAAATGCCCGTGTGGTGCAGCATGCAGAATCCAAAAGCTTTGTCGCGTGTTGAAATAAAGAGAAAGTGACAAGTGACAGTAATGTTATCACATTTTCGACACAAGGAGGTTTGAAGTGGAGAACAAAGCAACCAAAGGCAAAGCAAGAGGGTTAACCCTCTATAAGGAACAGAGAGGAGGGTGCATTTCACATCGTCAGCATCCCTCGCCGTAAACAACCACTGATCAATACACATGTGAAAGCTTCACTCCAGCAAAGTCGTACAAGTAAGTTTCATACATTTGGTCAAACAAATGCAAAGAATATTAAGTACACCTTTTCAACTAGACGTGAAAATCTGGAGAAATTCCATGTAAATGCTGAAAGTTGAATGCTACTACTTGAATGCATGTGGAATGCTGTGAATGTTGTCAGTGAAAATATGGAATGATATTGAAAAACCCTAATGATGTCACATGGCATAGAATATAATGGATGTTAAATAATTGGACAATGATTAATATATGTGCATGTGAAGCCCTTTGAGACTCTTTTGTGATTAAGGGCTATATTGTTACGGTGTGGTCACGGAGCGGCGTGGTGTCTGACGGCGTGTGAAGTGGAGGACCCAAAATGCAGGGAGGCAGGAGAACCACAGCAGGAGTGCGGGCGAGACTGGCGTGCTTTATTTTACAGAAAACACTAACCAGGTACTGGTTAATGCTAACTAAACAACAAACTGAAAAGATACAAAAATCAAAATGACAGCCAGAACTCCGGGTGTGGGTGTGACCGTGACAAGCGGCAATGATCCCACGCCGACTGATCACCACCCGGGAACTAAATACACCCACACTAATTGGGTAACTAGCCACACCTGGGGCCAGGCACAAGTGGCCGAGAGCCCGGATTGGTCAACCCGCGGAAGGGCTGGAACCCACTCAGGACCAATCGGGACCCTCAACCAAAACCAGATCTTCCCAGACATGACATATATAACTTGATTTGATATGACATTTAGCTTTAACCCCTGGACTAGTGACTTGTGAAACTCTGTGACATGGTATGTGATTGTATGGAATAACGTGGTAAAATAAAGTATTGAGTTTCCTGAATGCCATTCTGAATGAGTGAAACTTGTCATTGAAAATATGAAATAATATTTAAAGAAAATCTAGTCATGTGAAATGACATGAAATATAATGGATGTTAAATAAATGGACAAAGATTATGATACAAAATTGAGCTTAGGCTAAAATCTGCTCCAACAGGAATATAAACCACACACTAGTCATTTGCTTTAACCACTGGACTATTGTTGACTAGTAAAAATCAGTGACTTGGTATGTAAATGTATAGAATAATGCGGTCTAATTCTGAAAGCTGCCAATGAAGATGAATGCAGATTTTATGTGTTCAATCCACATGTATGTAATTATGTAATGTATTTGATGATACGATATTAAGTATGTATGCATATCATGTTGTGTCCTGTGGAATTTACAATGTACAGTGAGAGTCGGGACTCAAACCCAACCCTTTGGTCACTGGACAGTGCAGTTTACCAACTGCACCGTAATAATGATGTGTGGTATGTATGGGAGTGGAATGCTGGCTTAAAAATTTGAATATCTGTCCCATTGAAAAAAAAAAGAGGAGATTTTCATATTAAACTGTACGTAAGTGGAATGAGAAAAATATAAGCCCAGGTGGCGTGAATTTTTGGAGCATGTTGAAGTTGGAACGGTGTAAATCCGATGTATTATGTGGAAGATGAATGAGTACAAAGAGGTGAGGAGATGAAAAATAAAAATAAAGAATTCACACAATTATCCTTTCTTTTTTATGTTCCTGTGCACAAACACAATATATTCTTGTCGCTACACTCATCCTCGTGCAATAAGCACCATTGTCTCAGAACCTCCCCTTCTAAATGGTTCAGCCTCTACCATCTGCAGGCGTTCCCAGGCACTGCCATAATGATGCATGACTAAGTACAGTTAAAGTGTTGCAGTCTGTTGGCAAAAAAAGCAGTCAAGCACCTTGCTATAGTGTCACTACAGATAAAGCATACAGCTGATGGTTGACATTGGATAAAAGGCAGTGACAGGCCAGCTGATGTGTGTTTGTGCATTAGTGAGTACGCAAGTATGCGTACGTGAGCCGAGAAAGCACGGCGCAGCAGGTTTGGAAGTTACACTTAACGAGGATGTGAAATAGGGTTGGGCACGGTGAAATGAAACGCTGTTGGAAGTGGGACACTGTTTCAGAGTTATTCTCTCTGCCAAAGAGTGGACATTGTGCCGCGCTGCTCTGGTTTTAAGGCACATCACAAATTGTGTTTGTCACACACACTTCAGCAAATGTTTGTTGGATCGAAGAAAAACATTTTCAGCTGCCTTCCCGGTGAATCCTGCTAACAAACAAATGTCAACCTATTTGCACATCTTGAATTAGAAGGCAACTCAGGAAGGGTGCACTTAGGCCAGCTTTACTTTGTTTTTATTTATTTATTTATTTATTTATTTATTTATTTTAGCACCTCTTTGCCTGGTCCCTGCGCCAACCTTAGACAAATTTTGTGGAAATCAGTTACGTAGTATTTTGTAAGTAACAAACAAGCATAAAAACATAAGTCCTTGGCTGATTTGAAAATATGTATTCTTGTCTAACCATCACACAGCCTGGTTAGTTTGATAATTAGTTTCATTGTGTGAGGGCCTGAGCCTTATCAGTGTTATTCTACACCTTCAACTTTATTATATCCGTTAATTTAATCCTCACACTTTTTTTTATGTGCTATTCTTTCCACCTTTTTTTTCAACATGTTTCACGGCAATTCACGGCAAGTGTTTTTACAGTTTCCTCATTCCAAAAATTCACGGTTCTCCCAAAGTTTACAATTTTTTAGATGAAAATTTACCATTCATTTCCAACAGCACATTCAACATTGCAAATTTACATCATTCTCATTTGCAATTCAAATCATTCAGCACATTCGGTTTACCTTGAAAGGGATTTTCAACATTCCAAAAGTTCACAAAAACAAAAAGTTCCACATTTGTCATATTCATATTTCTAAATGTTCACCCAAAATGTTCTCAGTGATTGATCACTTCTGTTTGTTTTTTTATATTTATTCACTGATTCACACCATTCAAATTTCAACACACTCCAAAAATTCATTGTTTGGGGCTACTAATTTTCTCATTCCAAAAATTATCAATTTTCAAAGTTAAAGTCAACTTTATTGTCAATTTCCTTCCATGTGCTGGACATACAAAGCAATCAAAATTCTGCTACTCAAACACAAACAACAAAACAATAGAAAACATAGTCAGCAGTAAAGAAAGTGTACAGGCATAGTATGAACAGGAGAATAAAAATAAGTCATGTGTAAGATGCATGTTCGTTGAGGTATTATTAAGCACAGTTGTCACAAGTCAAACAATGGCACAGTATGCAGTATTTAAAAGAGGTGTAATAAATAGCTAATATGAAATTTGTAAGGTGCATGTATACCCAAAATTCAGCATTTTTCTCCAAACTGTTACCATTAATTCGCAATGACATATTCAACTTAATAGATTCCAACCATTCTTATTTGAAATCAAAATCATTGAGCACATTCAAATCCCTTTGGGAACGATTTTCAACATGACAAAATTCAACATTTTCACCGCTAAAAGACCCACAAAAAATTCCAAAATTACGATACTTCTCATTTTTACATTTTTAGACCAATTAAAACCATTCCAAAATGTCAAAATAAAAGCAAACTATAAAGATGGTTTTGTTTTTCTCTTCTAAGTTTGACATTTTTTGACGGATTCAAACTGTTGAAACGTTAAACTTGTCAGCTTCTCTTTACTGCATTTTTTTTTTCCAGAATAAAAGCCAGCTTTCCAATTTCAACATGTTCAGCTCATTCTAGGTCATTGTATATAATTTCATTTCATTAATTATCATTCCACAATTTTTCATTCGGCCTCTCAGCCCTCACACGTAATGTCTCCAGAAATTGCATTCACTAGTTCATTTATGACATTCAAAAACCTGCTCTTAGACCAGTTTTTAATGTGCGGCCCCTAACATTCTTTATGCTAGATAATTAGCATATACTGTCGTTGAATACAGAGGAGACAAGGAAATGTTCAATATACTGTACTCTATTTGGCAAAGTCTTTAGTGTCAAAACGCTCCGCAGACTTTGTTACTGCCTCTGTCGGGTTCACTGCCGCAGCCGCTTTCATGTAAATGGTCTTGAACGTTATTTTCTAAAGACTGCATTTTAAAGAGAAAATCTCAAATTCTGCCACTGTATCTTGTCACAAACCCTTTCCTTTACTATGCCCCCCCCCCCCCCCACACACCCCTTCTCTCACCCACTTGGTGCTGCTGCAGCCGCAAACTGCATAATTGATGCAAATACTGTCACATGTGTCAAGAGTGGAGACTCTTCTATAGTTTACTTGCGTGGAACATTTTATCGGAGGACATTACGTGGAGAAAGCGGCCTCATGCCAGGGGTGAGAAATCATCTTGTCAGTGGTCTCATTCACAAAGCCTTCAGGATTGTTTTCATCAAGGTGATTGAGAACAAATAGCAGGAGAGAACATTCCAACCTAGTGTATTCGCCTGCCACGATCTCCCTTCCAACATCCTAATATTATACTTCAACAGTTTTGCCATACATTCTTTCATCAACAGCCAACCCACGGCAAACAAAGACGGAATTTTGTATATGACACGGATCTGACAATTATAGATAAATGCTTTTAAGGAGCACTGATGGGCCAGCTGTAATGGAGACTGCGGTGCAGAAACAGGATTCATTTACCATGACAATACATGGAGAGTTATGTAGAATTGTAACATTCCTAGCCATTTAATGAACCATTCTCACTAATGTCTAATTTTACAGTCTATAGTGGTAATAAAACACACTGCCTGCTGCACTGTTTCTGTCTATTTTGAGCTTTGTCTGAAACAATGGTGCATAACAGAACAGGCAAGCAGACGTGCGCGTCATTCCCGTGCACGCAGACAGGCAGAAGCACTTGTCTGCTGTCCTTTCCCCTCCTCCCTCTCCCTCCGTGCTCTCCCTGTCCTCTTTTTGGAGCTGCAGTCTGTGGTGCAGATTAAATGACTTGATCCTACAAACATCTGAAGAATTCAGCTCCACAAAAGGGGGTCAGACTAAGGCCAGGGGATAGCCTGGCAGGTCCTCCTCCATTAGCCGATCCATAGATTTGTCACCTGGATGACTAGACAAAGAAACCTCAAAAAGAGTTGATTGTATGATCAACATCAATGCAAAAAAAAAAATCTGAAAGTAAGGGGGGGGGGGGTTTGTAGTTCAAGTCTTTTGCACAAAATTTTTGAAAGTTTAGTGAGCGCTGCAATACTTAAACCAAGTGCTGACTGTCTCTTTGTTTACACGTCTCTTGATATAGACTACAAAAAAAAAAACACAAAAAATACCCCGAATTTTCCAGGCGATAGCATTCACAAAGAATCTGGGGGCCGCGAGAAAAACATTTCAACTGTAATAAGCCTCCTCCATGAGAGCCTGAAACATTTCAGAGGGCTCCTTTGAAGCTCTCACTATGTTGACTGTTCATTTATGGACTGTGCTTGGAAAGCTTAAGCGCCATATCACTATAACCTCGCAGTGCATGTGCATTAATAATTAATTGTCAGTGCAAGTAAACACCAGTGTAAATATGAGAATTCTCCAATCAACATGAACTCTGCTGCTACCGACTTAAAGCTGCATTTAGAGGAATGCAAGCATATATTTGGTTGGACTGTGCCTTCCATTTGGATGGTGTAGACTTTTTGATGCAAAGACACGATTTAAGCAGGCCGCTCCATCTTTCATGCTGCAGACCATATTTAGTCGAACCTGCTCAAAAGGAGATTTGGAGGTGTTACTCTTGTGTAGTTACCCTTTAGCTTGCAGGCAACACACTGTGAGTTTACGACTAACACAAGCTCATTTATATTACTTATGGTGAGGAATGTATTTGCCGGGCCTGCAGAACATGCTGACCTTGTCATTGTAGCAGCAGCATCCAGCATTGATAGTGAGGAGCCTGCTGGTGTTCAGGTACCAAACGGCTCTCTGCTCATGCTATACATAAAGGAAAAACTAAGGGCCTCTAACTATGACAGCAGAGACATTGCTTATTTAATGTCCAAGCGGTGCAAACTTATTGAGGTCTGATTCAAATGTTTTATTATATATGTGAAATTAAAAAGTAAAAAATAAATATATATATATATATATATATATATATATATATATATATATATATATATATATATATATATATATATATATATATATATATATACGGAAGCATTTTGCATTCACTTGAAAAAAAAAGGAACTTTTTTATGGAGTTTTGTTTTTTTTGAGTATTTTATTTGAATTTTCTGTTTTTCTGAATATTCTTTTCTGTTTTTGAAAAACAGGCTGAAAAAAAAAGAGAAAAAATATTCAAAAAAACAAGAAGAAAATTATTCATAAAAACAGAAAAAAAAATATTCCGAAAAACAGAGCTGGTGTTCTGTTTTTCGGAGTAATTTTATTTTATTTTTTTACCTCTGAACTCCAAGTGACTTGCAGATTCGCTAATAGCGGAAACGGACACTTTCCAGCATACCTCCATATGCAATAAGATGGTCATGTTTACTTACTGGCTCTCAATAAAGGAATGAATGTGTATACTGTATTGTGGTTTATTTTTTAATCTCTGAGGGAAAACCCCTTTAAAAAAATACTCAGAAAAACTGAAAAAAAATATTCTGAAAAACAGAGGAAAATATATATTTTTTGAAACTGAAAAAAAATAACTCAAAAAACAGGGAAAAAAATATTCAATAAAACAGAAAAAATACTCAAAAAAACAAAGCTACCCCAAAAAATTAGTCAGTTAAAACTGGACTCTTTTTTTTTTCAAGTGAATGCAATACGCTTCCGTATTAATATATATATATATATATAATTTTTTTAATTTTTTTTTTTTACAAAATGCCTTTTATTGACAGGACGAAAAATGATGGTTAGTACATGCAAAATAAAATGCACACACTCTTCCTGTTTATGGATCTGTGCATGTATCGTGGATAAGTCTTATTTAGGTTGTTGTTGAGGATGACCTACGATTCAGAATTCCGGAGCAAGGGGAACGTCCTTTTTTTCTTCCTATAAATCCTCATTATTTCTAATAGCACTTGTGAAAGCTAAAGAGTTGAGCAGAGCATGTTCTCTTTATACTGCAGTCACTAACAGACATGGCCAAGCACTATGGGTTAATGTAATATCACAGTTGGATGCCTCCTCAACTCACTTACATTCCCTGTTAGCTGCAGAGACATTCCGTGGGAGGGAAAAATGCATCGTATGAAAGGTGGTGTAGTGAATGTAATCACTTTCTGTATAGTCATATAAGCTACGCAGCCATAACATTAGGTACACCCCCCCCCCCCAAAAAAAAATCAAGCGTGTTCCACTTCCAGTATAAAACTACACTGAAAAAAATTCTGCTTTACAAAGTAGTAATGCTTAATTGTCAGACAATCATTTTTTTTTCAAAATATGTATTAGTGTGGCTATGGGATAAAATTCTACTGCATCATTATTGGTAGTAATGTAAAGTAGGAATAATTTATGACATCATCCCACTCGTTTCAATAAACATTACGGATGGGCGAGTACAGATACCATATTTCAAGGTATCAGTACTCGCTACAGTGGCCAATATCAGTATCGGCCCTCCTCTTGTGGACGTTTTTTACGATTAGGACCTAGAAATTAGAGAGGGTTAACCCATAAGGGTTAATTCAGTCCTTCACAAAGAGAAGGGCCGAGTAATGTCAGGGGTGTGACCCCAGATAACATGTTTGTTTGTTTTGCTGTACTACAATAAAGTGTAATTACACATCCACTGCACTAGGTGGCAGTGGGGCTCTTATTGCCAGATAGTGTACAAGGAGTATTAGCTTCTCTGTAGAATCACACTTAAATGAACAATCCTGAGCTCTCTCAGGAAAAATTATCATAATAAAAAAAAAGAATCACACTTAAAGCAATCTTATAGACAAATGATACTACTACTATCGTTGCAGCGAAGACAGGGAGATGTAACAAAAAAATATTGAGAAGCACTGCATTAATTCCATGCAATTTGAAGGAAAATGCTATATCGGGATACATAGGTCTTTCTTTAAAATTATCTTTATAATTAACTGTATATTGGGGTATATTTGATGCATTACAAGTAGTAGTGATGGTATCAGTGCTTGTCATTGGTGACTGCTCTTGTGTTGAGTACTTGTACTGGTATCGGTCTGGGGGGAAAAAATGGTATTGAACATCCCTATTAAAACAAAAACTGAGCATCATTATTTTTGTCTTTCTGTAGATCTGTTTGAATTGTGCAAGTGTGCTGAAGTTATAAAACCAAGATGATTTCACACAAGCTTTGCATTAGCCCTCAAAAGTTCACATCTGTGATATCCACAGTTCCATTTCGTCAAGGAGAAAACGTTGGTCTAAGAATAGAAATATGGACTGTACAAAGTCCATGGTTCATCTACTGAGACTGGCATATCAATTAGGAATGTGAATAAGAGTGTAATTGAAAGCAACAGGAGCAGAAAGAAGCGGAAATTCATCAAGGCAAGCATGGAGAAGCACAAATGAGCTCCAAGCCAAACACAGAGAGCCTCTTCCCTTATTCTTCTTCTCATTCTTTGCCTTACAGACACACCTAATCTCTCCGGCCATTACCAAACAATGAAATCCGTAAGCAAACAACTCTGCTGACTATCGTTTCCTTTAATAATTCTAAAGAGGCTAATTGTTTTGTTAGAGGTACACATAAATATCTCCTGTACTGTCCCTCCTTCCAGGCACTGCAGATTCATAAAGTTAGTGTTAAAAGCGCACTGGGTGTTAAAGTGTACAGCCGCAGGGACTCAATAAACAGTGGAACGAGATTTATAAAAGAGAGAAAAGCGGAGCTGGATGTGTAACATTAACCAATTACTGTTAGCTCATCAGTCACAACCTCTTGAATTGGATCGGCTCTTCTAAACATTTGGGGACGAGGAAGAACTTGAAGCGGTGGTAAGGTCGGAGGTCAGATTAATGTGACTTTTATCAGCGGGCTTTATTGGGTGTGTTGTTGCTCAGTGTGTGTTTTTCTGTTGCCTGCGCTGGCAAGTGAACACAACAGTGCAGGCCCGCCATGCAACAGTACCGCCGGTCCACTGTCACTAAATGCATCCCCAGTTCTCCCTTTCCTAGACATGGGCTTCTCCAGCTGCAGCCTAATTTCCTGTGACTTGCCTAATTACTGTAATTAAGGATTAATTGCCATTAATTATTCACACATAAGCTCATCGCAAATCATGGGGTAAATGTCTTATGAAAGCTGCCATACAAGCCATGTATAAACACACTAGCATCCTCCAAGCTGCCGGATCGATCAGTCAGCCCCAGCTGTAGCAAATATCCACGCCACACTTAGGAAAACAGTTTGAAATTATTTCATTTAAAAAGCATTGCCTGGTGATAGTGGGATCATTTTAGATGCTGCATATATCGCCTCACATCTGGTTACTCACTTTTACTCCTTGTTGCCTAATCTCAGACATCAAGCAGACACACTGTAAGACTGTATTTGTCAAATGTGAAAGCATAACTTTAAAGTAGCACTATACCAGTAGTTCTTAACCTTGTTGGTGGTACTGAACCCCACCAGTTTCCCATACACATTCACCGAAACCATTATTTGCTGCTGTTTTCTTAAAATGGAACCCAGGGGCAGCAGATACAATGAAAACATTAGAGGCCCCAGAATTGAACCCTGTGGAACACCGTGCGTTGAATGTGAATTCATATTGCACATATTTGTCCAGCGGCTTTTTTTTGTGCTCAATATAGTTAGTATGAAGGGATTACAATAATAACAAAATCACACGACGTACATCATAACAGCCTTAAGTCGACTACTGAGCGCACCAAATTCCCTGCAGCACAGATAGGCCAAGTAATGTAGAGTGAGTTCCATCAATTCTGCTTAGTCATGATATACAGAACACTAACAACTGTAAATAACATGTTAAATTCTAGTTTTAATTAACTCGATTGCTCCCAAAAACTGTTAGGGTTTGGATTTGGTTAGTTGTATTGCTTTGTCTTTTGTTATGATCTGTGTTTTGTTTGGTTTGGCATTAGTTTGGTTTGCATTGTCATTGTTGTCATTGTCTCGATAGTTTGGTCCTATTTAGTTCCCTCCTTCCCTGCATTCTTTGTTGGATCATTCGTTTGTGTCACAGTTTATGTCAGTCGTCCTGGCATTGCCCGTGTGTTTTGTTTGTTACTTTGCATGTACTTTCTGGTCTTTTGTTAATTGAGAGGTTTTTCCACATTCCTTGTATGCCTTTTGGTTGTTCTTTTGGAAATAAATCCCTTTTTGTTGAACTCCTGCAAGCCGGCCTCACCCCTCGAATCCTGCATTTGGGTCCTCAACCCCCAAACGTAACAAAAACGTATAAATACGTTTTTTAAGTGTCCCAAAAACGTATGTATACGTTTTACGGGTGAAGCAATGGTAATAGTTACAAAAACAGCTAGCAGGTGGCAGCAGAGTATAAGAGATCAACTGCTGAAAACAAGCTGATTTCCCCACAGTTCTAAATAAGATTTGTGAATAATGATGAAACTTAGCTATATTCTAATGCTAATTGCGGCAAAACGGAAACATATACAAATATACTTTTTTTTCCTGATGAAATAATAGATTCTAATCTTTCTTTTTGTAGGTGTTAGTAGGTCCATGTTTTTATAGCAATAGAAAACAATATTCTGTGGGCCTTGCAAAATCAGTCCAAATCCAGTAAAACAGCTGGGAGTGAAGGGGATTTCTTATGTCAAAATGGCTGGAAGTGAATGAGTTAAGAACTCTGCAGCAACATAAGGCAAAAAAAGAGAGGAATATATTTAGGCCAAATGTTCCTGATGCTTTTTCAAGCTTTTTAATACTGCATATTATTTTCACTAGATGGCTTTTTACAAGTTCATCATTTGGGCCATGCTGCTAAATGCATGTTCACCAGCATGGGGTAACACAGTCTAGATCAAGACAGTAGGATAACAAGAATTCAGACCTATAGTCAGTGCAGGCAGAATTTGCCCGGATCAGCGTTCTCGTTGCCATTTAATTTACTGAGCTGAGCAAGAACTGTTTTACACGTTTGCTAGATTAATGAGCAGAGCAATATTTTATTTTATTGCTGTGGTCTTAGATCATGTTTGGTTTATTCGGATTAACTTGAGATTTGAGTCCAAGTTATGACAAGGAATCTCCATCTTCTTATTGAGTTCCAGTCCTAGGGTTTAGAGCATCAAATATGTCCTCCATTTAGAGTTGTCGGTTTACATTGAAATGTATCACATTTTGCGACAAACAAACAAAAAATGCCTAACTGTGCTTTGGTGTTACAAAAGACTTGAATTGTACTGGGGCCATGTCATGTCATGCGCTGTGTCAGCATGTGAGTATCCCGCCATTTGTAACTGGTTAGAACCTGCAGCCCCTGCGCATTTCATACTCCAGCATGCAATGCATCATTGCATCCCTGACGTCTAATTGATACTTCCATATTTATTGTCCTAGCATCCTACTCTATGTTACGTTGCGTTTATAGACTCCCCAACAGCTTGATCCTGGTGATTGGAGTTCACATGCTAATTGGTGTAAATACAAAGACGGGAGTTGCAGACACTCACTTCACACTGCAGCTATAAATTGTGACTTTGATGAGTGTGTTGTTGTGCTGCAGTGGCAGCAACACTGTCCGCTAGAAAACAATATTTGTGCCACCAGATTCCTTCTTTATTACATAACTTCACAACATCTTGAAAATATTTTACACTTATTTTCATGGTCTGGATTTACTTTTAGTCAACCTTTTAAGTTTGAATCATCTTTTTAAGAAATGACAATATAAACATTCTGGATTACTTTACATAATAATGTAACAATTGCAACTTTTTTGCTAGTTGCTAATGTACTCTAGTACTCTAGCTGTATCTATACAAAGTAAAAACACAATATACTGTAGCAGGATAGTGTATTTATGTGAATGCTAATGTTGTAAACAAATCAGCCATATTTCAAAGAAATAACAGCAATGTATAAAATAATTTGATTAAAGTAACATTGTATAGTGTGTAATGTCTACATTAAAGTTATTATTATTATTATTATTATTATTATTATTATTATTATTATTATTATTATTATTATTATTATTATTATTATTATCATTAGTATTATTATTATTACATGAAAAGGTATTGATTCCCTGAAAATAGCCGAATATACTAGGCATTAGAAGTTGTTTATAAATGCTTTTGTATCAAGGAAGGTACTACAGTTTTATTTTAATTTTTAGACAGACAACATTAATGGGGATTTCTTATTGACTTTTTCTCTTGCTTCTTATTATCCAACTGGTCAATCCCTTAACAGTTGGTTGGCTTGTTGTTGATACCACCATAGTTCCTATGTTGAAATATTATTTTCTTTCAGTTTCGTATTTATTTTTTTATCTTTAAAAAAGCATGTATTCTATCTTTTAATTTTTTCAAATGTGGAATATTAATACAGCTGTTATTACCAATTGTTATTGCCTAGCTACTTTTCACCCATCCTGTAGCCTATATGTTCAAATGTTATATTCAAATATAATAAAAATGCATGCGGCTGATTTGCAGATAACTTGACATTAACATATGAGAGAATTACCTGTTGTAAGAAAACTAATGGTGTTATTTTTGATCTGTTCGTAAAGCTCTATTGATTGATTAGTTATTTGACGGGCAGAAAAACAGTCTGTGCGACTCCTATTTTGTGCAATGTTTCTTATCTGCTCCAAATGGCTTCATTTCTCTGAAATATGAGACACAATTATGCAGATATGAAAAAGCAAACTTTTGCACTGATTAAAATCATGTTTCACGCAAAGGCTTTTACAACGTAAACACGGCAATGTATGTTTTGATCTTCCCTTTTCAATTTCAACTTGGTTCTTTTTCAACTATGTGCTGTCAGCAGATGTCCTTCTAACGGAGACAAAGAAAATGAGAGGGGGCTGGATATCATCAGCATAGAAATGAGCCTCCTCTCGATGCTCCTTCTAAGGCACAGCCACGGCACCGCTTCAGCCACTGCACTACCTTTTCAACTTGCAAATGACAGTGTCACCAAATGCTATCCTTCCATCAATCAAGTCGGGGGGGTCATGAATATACAAAAGGGAAAGCGGAGGCTGGCTGCCTCCCGCAGCTTTACTTGGCCCAATTATACAGGCTCTGCTTTCTCCTCTGAGCCTCCACTTTTTGTTTCAGTCTAAAGGGTACAGTCTTCGCAGCCCCGGGCTTAATCAAGGTAGGTCACGCATACTGGACCTCTCAAGTGGACTGCAAATGCAAGTTAAATGTGGACACCAAATGTCATCTTTCTTTTATATCATTTCTGCTAGGGGGGGCAAAGACAGCATGGGGTCAGTTGCGCATCCCCCATTTTTTCTGTGCACCCACCACCATGAATCCCCCTCATTACCAAAAACAGAAGCCCAAAGCACTCAGCCGCCATGCTCCCCGACGCTAGGCCCTTTCTTTACCCCAGCTGTCAGATCATAGTAGAGAATTAGCATTCTAACGGCTACGCCTCCACACGGGGATGAATTAGCACACGGGAGTAACTAATGACTGCCCTTCTGAACATGGACCTTATTGCCCATGGCACAGTTGATCAATAGCGCTGTTTTGGATCACTTCACGTTCTCGTTTGTATTTCCAGCTTATGAAAAAGGTATAAGAATATTTATAGAATTACAAATCACAATAAAAGTTGTCTTGAAATCCATTCTATACGGATCAGCAAAATCCCACTTGGACATTCTTTTTGTAGTGAATGAAGAAAACTACTCTCTATGGCCACAGCTGCTGATCAGTGGGCCGCTGTTGTTACTCCCTCTCTATGTGCAAGTCTTCAAAATTCACTGTATCTACGTCATCATTGTTTTGATATGTGCAATTTTTTTTCCTAGGTCCATACTGTGCTCATTTGCCTGTTTTTTTCCCCTTCCACTTTCCTCAGGTCTCCCTTTTTTTTTCATCTAAGAAACTAGGAGAGCTAATTAACAAACCGCCAGGCTTCCCATTCTGTCTCCTTTGGTTATTGTGACCGTGAAGACTAATTATGTGTGTTTTTACATACTTGGCCAATAAATCTAATTCTGATAACATACTTAGGGTCTAATTTACTAAAATCCCCCAAAGTGGGCTTCATGCTAATAGAGTGACTATGTTTACATGCAGTCAATGTTCGGGTTAAAGTCAGAATTCCGGTTTGTGAAACAATCGAGGTAACACATTTACATGTGTGGCGGACCGAGTTACTCTCGTTTGCACTCGATTGGGATATCCCGTTCGCATATGCGATGCACGGACAACGTAATTATGTAAATAACGCAATTTCCGCTTTGAACATTCTACGTTCAATAAAATACATTATATATATGTCACTCAACACGCTAAATAAAGTAGTCAGTTTCCTCCTCGCTCCAGAAGTGTGGTTCTTTGCTGCGGCGTTATGTGTGTTTACAACGGCTTGAGTATTTCCGGTGGGTTTCCACGCCAGAAGCGCGGACATATATACTTGTAAAATAAGCACAAACTGTGGCGTTTTCGCCTTGGAGATACAAAATAATGTGAGAATGCCGCAGAGAAATCAACGTATTCAAGCGAGGCTTCTTTAGAGAGTGGGACAGAGCTGCGCATACAAGTCGTTACTACAAAGACCAAGATTCCTTGCGCATTGAAATAAGCAAGGAAGAAGAAAATGGAAAGCATGCGCACAGCGAAAAACACTGTGCCATTCAATGGAGCTATTTCGAATGCGTTTATATGAGCAAGAATTCAGGTTTTGAAAACCCGAATAGAAGCATATTTGGGTTATTGCGCATGTCTTCATGGCCTTACAAAACTCGAAAATTGCCAATATTCGGGTTTTAAAAGGGTTATTGCCTGCATGTAAACGTAGTCAGTGTGGCAGCTGTTAATAAGTGTGTTGCATATGATCTACAAAGATTGCAGTCTTCTACTTAGATCCTACTGTAAATAGCGGACACTAAATTGCATGTGTACTCACGCTAACAGATTGCGCATGCTGTTCGAAACAGGTGTAAAAGAGGGTTTTGCACTTTAGATAGCTCTGATGGTTTTTACCAAGGTGCTTTTGGCAAATGCTAATTAAAGTTTGAAGTGACAAAATTGGAAGTGTTAGTGGAAGACAAACATATCACATGAATTACCAATAAAAAATCGATCATTCCGAAATTTTTGGGAAAGCCAGCAACCCCATATTTTATTTAAGTCATCCCGAGTGCATGGCAATGGATGTTTGTACCCACTGTGCGGATTGCATAGAATTTTAGCACGATTTGTAGATGCAATCCTGGGTGCGCCGGCTAAATAGTAAATAGTCAGCTTGCATCAGTTTTTGTGCAAACCTTTAATAAATCATCTCCTAAGTGTGGGCAGATATCTACTTTTACTGTAGGAGTTTACAAAAAACCCATAAGAGAATGGGGAAAAGGGTGGGAAGTGAATTACATTTATAAGGTCATGTTAGTATTAATCATCTTTATTAGTATAGTATAGTATAGTATAGTTTAGCATAGCATAGCATAGCATAGCATAGCATAGCATAGCATAGCATAGCATAGCATAGCATAGCATAGTGTATATAATGTAGTATAGTATAACATTTCAGGTGAGTAAAAAGTTGTATTTGGCATATTCTAATGTATTTTTTTTTTAATAAATTTGCCTTCTTGAATTTTGTAGTACATAGAAAAAGAGTTTTAGCACTGTTGAGCAGAGAAAATACTATTTTGTGACTAACAGGTTGTTGTGACTTTTGGCTTGTCCTGTCACGGTCACCTCAGCAAGTCACTCGTATTATATTCTACTAATATTCCGAGTATTGTGTGTAGTGTAGCTTGTTTGTTCAGCTTGGGTAATAAAGAACAGAGTCAAACGTTAGGTACTTATTATTATACTAAATAAACAGAATAAATCCAAGTAAATGTCTTGCAAGCTAAAATCATTATTCAAACATTGATTGTGTTGTTGTGTTTACAGAATGTTACAGGAAGTGACTGGCAGTCCATTGATTCAAAGTGCTAATTTGAGTGTGGCACTAAAATGTAAGTCTATCTTTTTAAATTGAAAGCAACCCTGTTGTTAAAGTTACATAGTAGTTGACGGCGGTAAAGACAGAGGGTACTGCTTCTAATCTCACTGAAATTAAAATTTTACATTCATACATTCAAAGTGAAATTGACTGATAAAAGACAGTAGACGTCTGTCTTTATTTTAAGAATTAATGTCTGAAATGTTGAGTGGCAAAAAGAAAGGGCAAGCATCTCGAAAAGTTACTTTCATCTTCATGTGGACGTGTCAGAGGAGACTGAGCAATCAAGATCCAATACGTCTCAGAGGAGTGTGGGAAAGCAGAGGGTTAATGTGGGTCTACGGCTGGGAAAATAAATTACTGTAAATATGTAAGCGGACATTGGAATGGTCTCGGTAAGAGCAGACTGGGTTTGGGTAAACCAACAGCGTGTCTGCAGTAATTTATAGACCGCTACGATAAATACTATTTGTCCATGACAGTCACATGAAATAATAAACCTTTGCTGGCTATAAACATTGCTAAATCCTGACACTATTGATTTATAATGTCTAACAGTGACATCAAACCTAACCAGTGACAGAAACAATGCCGAGGCTTTAGGAGTGGTTTGTCAACTATTAATTCTGTCAAAGCGGGTTTCGCTCTAAGCAGAGAGCGCTTGTCTTGCACTTGTCAATGCCTACGCTGGGAAATGACTGCAGCACGTCCGCCGGTACGGGCCCTAGGCGCTGCTCCGTTAGCCCTAATTACCTCCATCCTTGCTTTGGCAATGACAAGACCAGCCCCTGTTTAAAATGCATGTTAATTATGCTAATTATTAATTGGGCTGGTGCTTGAGGATTTGTGTTTATGCCTGGATTAGGGTTAATAACTATCAAGCTACGTTTTAAACCTGCCCTATGACAAGTAATGCTGAGGTGCCGAAAGGGATATTTTCCAATACATTACCCTCTCCTTTCTTCCAAGTCCATTTCCCGCTACAGCGTGCTAAATAAATGACATACAGATTCTCCAGCCTCGTAACAACACCCAGACACTTTGGATCGAGCCCACATATGTGTATACCATCCTGCTGCACCAATCGTGCGCTTACATGAAACAATCATGAGGCCACACAGCAGTTTATACACACGGGTGACTATTAGGCGCACATACATCGGCACTTGTGCAGGCAATGGCAGATGCTTAAACGCACATGTATAAACACTTGAGACTTCTATTTCATAGAAGTCCAGGACTAGCTGTCAGGCTAATTGCACACACCTGTGACGGGGACCACACACGCTGCGTCACCACCTGCCATCAAGAGTCCACAACTCCCTGCATTCCACACAACTAACTATCAGCATTCCAAGGCAAAAAGTACAGCTAAGAATATGTTTGCACAGCAAAAGCAAATCAAAGTTTTTTGTTTGTTTGTTTTTCACGTGCAAAAGACTTCACATACAAAAGATTATCCCCGATCACACAGACCTGCAAACATGACTTTGAAACACTAATATGCATGCCAAGTTGTTGTTGTTGTCACTCTTTAAGGAAACACGAGACCAGCAGAAACAGCTTTGTGATCTGCCATTGTTGTTTGGATGGTGAAGTGGACTGCACACTTTAAAAAAAAAAACATTCAGTCAACACATTTTCAGTCATTGGGTTGTTGTTTCAGGCTATTTGATTTGAAAACAATGGTTTCTAGGACTTATTGAACATTATTATTTTTTAGATAAGTGGAAGTAGGAATCTTGTATCTTATTGATGAGTCACTTACAAGTTTTTCAAGATACGAGCCGTTGTTCAGACAATTTTATTGCACTGAATAGCGAGCAACATGTACGGTGGCAGTGAACTCAATTCAACCCACTTCAGAACAAGCAGCGCTCTGGCAAATATTGAACAATTCTTAAAAAAAAGAGGCTTCAAACTAACAAAGTGTAAAAGTAAAATAAAATAATTAATTGTGTCATTGCTATCTTTTTTTACCCAGTAAAATATTATAAAATGCAAATTTTCCTCATTAAAAAACTATTTTGAACATTTCTGGTGTGGTTTTTTTTTGTAGGCTGGAATTGATTAATGGTATTCCCATTCATTTCCATGGGAAAAGATGTATTGAGATATGAGCCTGGTCACTGAAGAAATTAAACTCATATTTCAAGGCAGCTCTGTAAGTGTATAAACAGAGCTGTTACAAGTTGATAGGGCTAAAAATGTGGGCTAGTACACATAAACACTTATGCTTATAAGTTTTACAAACCATTAAGGTATGTAAACGTATTAGCGCAACTGTACATGTACAAAAGTTAAACGTCGCTTAATGCTTACATGCACGTCTCCACACATGCTCACTTCAACCTCTGAAAATATCAAAACAATTTCCACAGTATTTTGGATTGTATGGGCATTAAGCCTTTTTCTTACAGTTGTGCACATGCACTAGGTATGTAAGCTTATTAGCAGAACTGCAGTCGACAAGGTAAACACAGTACATATACCAATTTTATAAATGTATGAAATGTTTGACATCACTGTAATGAAGCACAAAGGGTTTCATCCTTGGTGTCAGCCAGTCAGCAGTCTCCACTTTCTACCACGAGCGAAATGGTTAAGGGTGCATTAAGCTGTTTTGTTCAATGGCCCTTGACCAATATTCAGAAGTAGTGAGATAGCATGCTGAGATTTATGTGCTGTGAAGACATTACGAAAGCACATCCATATGACAACACATAGCTCGAATGGATAGACGGCGGGATGGATAGACAGACGGAGGCAGACGCCACATAGACAAAGACAAACAGACGTACAACGGAGGACACCGTAGATGAATTGTTTTGTTTGGTTGTATCTAAATTACAGCTTGATTAAAGTCTAACAGAGGGCTACAGTAAATCTAATGTGAGCGTTTGCTGCAATTCCTCTAAAATGGGAAATATTGATCACCATGATTTCCCTGGGTAGTAGAGAGCTACAGGAAGAGTGAGAGACATTATTTAAGGGACCTGGAGCCTGGCTTAAAAACAGGAAGCAGGGGGGGGGGGGGGGTCATTATGGATCATTCCTTGAAACATGGCTTAGTCTGAGTGGCCTTTGATGGTAAAGCGAAAAGGTAGTTTATCATTGGCTGCATGAGAACCAGGGGAGTGGTTGTCGTGTGTTGGTTTTACATTATTAATATGAGACACGGAAGGTCATTGAGGCTGCTATAGTCGTGTGAACCAGTTGTTATCTTAACACAGCTGTCGAGCTGGATCCGGATTGACTGATTATACCATTGATTGGTACCACCGTGAGAAGGGAGCCCTTTGCAATCGTTCTAGATTCAATGCTTTTTCAATTCCAAGATTGCATTTTGTCACTTAAGAAAAGGGGCATTATTGTTTTTGAATACATTCTCCGCTGGAGCAAGCAGGCTAGTCAGAATACTTTATGACCAGCTATGTCTGAGACACCCTCAATCTTCTGCCAGCAAATCAAATGTAAATTTCTAATTGTTGCAAACGTATGCTAATGCAGAGGAAACCTGTGGGGGAGAGACGGGATGGGGCGAGGATGAATTGAAAATAAACATTAGAAAAACTGTGAAATGTGAAACAAAAGGGTTGAATCCTGAGCAGCTGGCAAAGAATGAACTCTTCTGGAGAGGGAATGCCAGTTTCAGAGCGCCCCGAGCATCGATTTGGAGCCAAGGCAGTAAACAGCTTTTATCAGCAATAATGATGGCATAATCCCAGCTAAAGAGGAAAGTAGCATATGGTGCAAAGCTTACAACTGCAATCCCAACAAAGTGTGTGTATGTGTGTGTGTGTTGGGGGAGGATTTTCATCACTTTGGCCATTTGCAAGACCCTCGCCAATTATCCCCCCACTCATTCAAGAGTAGATATGAATTTATGGAATAATGGACTTAAATTGTATGTGTATGTAAAGTATCAGTTGATTAAACAATGTCATAAATCGGCACTGCTAGAATAAATTCAGTCATGCTCTCATGTTAAGAGGCTTTGCAAAATGCTGCCCACCAAGCAAGCGGAGGGTCGTTCTGATGCAATGCAGACACATGAAGCGGTGGGAGTGCTGCCTGCTCGAGCCTCAGTAGCAAATTCAAATGAAGTTCAGGCAGTGGAGTGGACCTGCCACTTAAAGCCACGCAAGCGTTCCTGCATGCTGCAGTGTCTATATTTCACTTGTCACTTTTATTGTCTCCGCCTTCATTAAAGCGATCAACTTTTGCTTTTGATCAGCGAGCCCATGCCACAAGACAGCTCTTTTCCACAACCGGTGTAACATTGCTAAGTAGCACACGAGAGTGACTTCAACCTCTGTCATTGATTTTCCTCAGAGCTGTGACCATTCATTGTTTGTGACATTCTCCTGCCGTCTCCTTAACACCCTTCAACTAAATCAATCGCATATTTTGGTCAATGGCTTGTGACTGCAGGAGGCAGATGGAAATGGGCAGCACATCTTTAAGCATTTGTCAATTGTCTGGCAAAATTGTTGAATTCTGTCTTGATGCGTTCATTTACATTTATAGATTTCCTTTTTGAGGCTTTTTTCTGCCTTTTTCTGAATTTTGAAACGTGTTCCTTTCTTTGCACGGCTTCATTTTTAGTGGTTTCTTTTCTAATAAATGATTAATTTATAAGCAACAGAATTCAAAATTTGAACACACTAGAGATTTTATTTTGGAATTTGACTTGTATTTTCAAACAATGTGTTCCTTAAATTTTGAGAATATACAACTTTTTTTTTCAGAATGATTCCAATACCAATACCAGTACTCAACTCTTTATCACCAATACTGAAAGCAAGTTCTGACTCTAGTATTTTGGATAGATGCAATATCCCCCCCTCGAAAAAAACAAAAAAAAACTATGACAGATCATTTTAAATAAAGACCAGTACATCCCAATATAACTTTGTCCCCCCTTAAAATTGCATGAAATTAATGTCAATTTCTAGTTCCTGATCATAAAACAGCCACAAGATTGGCTGTTGTCACGAGAAACGATTCCTTAAATGTATTTATTTTATTTTTAATTTTTTAATTTTTTTATTATTATTATTATTATTTTTTTTATTATTATTATTTTTTTTTAAAGAGCTCAGTATTGTTCATTCGGTAATGTCATCATCATTGCTCTTTTATTATTATTATTATTTTTTTTCTTAAATTCCTTAAAATAAGGGCAGGTATATGGGCCCGATACCAATACCTGGTATCAGGTATTGACCCAATACTGATACCTGGTATCGATTAAGAATGATTGCTGAAACATTGCCTGCACAGTTAATAAATGCTTTTTATGGTTGTGACTCCGGATAAAATAGTTTCTTATGGAAAAAAAAAGTGTTCCTTGTTTTGAAGCTCCCCACAGACCACATTGTTTGCCCTCTATTATACCCTCGAGATCACGTACCAAGAGCGACAACAATTATAGCACAAGTGACCTTGACTTCCTGTCTGGACTCCAAGAATGAAAATTTGATATCAATAATATTAAGTGCAACAATAATGAGATGAATATTCCCTATTTAGCGTGGCAGCTTCAGGACATATTCTGAAGGGAGAAGTGTGTGCAGCTACATGCTGGTCACTCTTAGTTGTCAGGACTGATTTATTGCCTCCTAGCTGTTCAATTTCACATTTTGTCCTCGTCATATCCCCGACTCATGATCATTCTGCACTGACCCTTGTAGGGCAGGCAGGGAATATTGATAAAACAATTATCTGCTCGCCGTTCATTTGATTTTCCATTTCAATTACGGATTGGAGGAGGCAAAAAGAAAAGATTGCAGCATTGATTTTCTTTTTATACCTTCCAACAGGAAGAGGCCGGATTTGATGGGATGCTTTGGTGACATGGATGAGGGGTCGAAAAAATACTCACTAGCTCGAGGAGCAACGCTTCTCATTTTTGGATATGACATTTTTGTTCAAGCACTCCATAATGACCCAAATCTCTTACTTATGTATCTCTACAAGACACGTGGATACATCTCATTTGAGCAAAGGATTTGATATAAATGTTTAATACCCAGGCATGATGAGTGTCATAGTTTTCTCTAAAGGGGAAAGGGGGATCACCGGACAGCATGTTCACACTGCAGCTGACCGGAGGTAAACACTGTATGTGCCGTATACTCTGGAGGCCAAAGGGCCTAAAGGACATAGCAGTTTGTCAGTGACACCATTTCACTCTTCCCTCTTTCTGATGGTCTGCCACTGTCTATTTGTCACTCTAAAATGACAACAGAGCTGCATCATCGTTCTTCCTCCCTGCAGCACTGGCAATGTTCTACCACCTCTATATTTTAAAGTGTTGTACTCAAAAAAAAAATGTCTAGAACAGTGGTTCTTAACCTTTTTGGAGGTACTGAACCCCACCAGTTTCCTATGTGCATTGACTAGACTCTTACGTCTGAAAAATAAAATCACACAAATATATATTTATAGAGCACTTTAACACAACCACTTTTTTTCTTAAGGTGGAACCCAGGGGCGGCAGATACAATGAAAACATTAGAGGCTCCAGAATTGAACCTTGTGGAACACCATACGTTCTGTTATACAAGTCAATTCATATTGCACATATTTGTTCGAGCACGTTCTTTCTTTGCTTGAAATAATTAGTATGAAGGGATTGCAATAATAATTAAAAAAATATATATATGTTACATGGCGTATCATCACAACAGCCACAAGTCGACGACTGAGTGCACCAAATTCCCTGCAGCACAGATAGGCCAAGCAAAGTAGCGTGTTCACGTGAAGCCAATGATGGCCATCATGAATCATTTGAGTCAGGTGTGTGTCTTGACCTCCGCTGAACCCCTGAGACTGGCTCACCGAACCTCTTGGGGTTCAGTGGAACCCAGGTTAAGAACAACTGGTCTAGAGAAAAGTTGCTGTTGCATTGAAATAAACAACCGATTCAAATAAAGCAGACAAAGTCAAAGTAAAGAGAAATTTTGACCTGCGGATGTCGGCAGTTTGGTTCCAGTAAAGTAAGTCATGAATCCATTATCATATTAAGCAAATAGATTCTTCTGCAAATGATTTGGAACATTCCTAATGAGTAAAGAATAAAGGGGAATCCTGGTGAAGTAGCCTTTGGGGAGCCTGGGAAAATTTGCCTCAGTGTAGTGCCCGGCTCGTGGCCAAAAGCCTGCGCAGAGGGGCAGGGAGGAGAGACTCAGCAACACACACAGAAGGAGATTGGAGCAATAGAGCCATTGGACTATCGAATAATCTACACTCACACATGATGGGAAATTTGATTCTTGGACATTATGGTGTAAAAACGCTTGAGATTTGAAAAGGTTAATGATAAATCTACTCTTTTGCATTGATCCAATACGGTCACAGACAGCAGCCGCAGCTGCACTACTACTTCCTATGCTTCAGCACACATGGCAGCTCTCAGGGGATTTCACATGGCTCAACTTAAGTAAACTTGGCTTTGATCAAAGTTTGGCTTTAGCATGATTGGTCTGCTTGCTACAAATCAGGGGATCAGGGAGATGAGACCAGGGCCAGGGGGTCCTGGCAAAGAATCCTTCCCAAAGCTCTAGTGCAGCCTTCCAGCACCAGATTATGTTGGGCAATTAAGGCAATGAACTGCATAACGCAACAGTGTATAATGAACCTTTTAAAGCATTCTCTAAGGTGGCTCTTATAGCTTCTCCAGCATATATCCCCCTCTATCAATTATAACACTGTCTCTTATGATATTTTCAGGAAACTAAAGCAAAAAGTAAACAATAACTGGAATATATTAAGAAGTAAAACATTGTTTATAAGGGTTAAGGGGCATTTGTTGAGCAAAAGCACACCACGTGCACATAGGTGTGTTTGAGTCAAAGTGGTGTATGCAGTGCATAAGCGCAAACATCAGCATCTCTCCGCGTTCGAGTTCCCCCAGTCCACCAACGCGTGATCAGTCCGCCTGCTCCCTTTTCATTTGAACACATTTTCTAACCCCAAATTTTACTTCAATCTCACCTCATCTCTCCATACTACATTAACCCCTGGCAATTGCCTTCCAAATGACCCCATTAAGCTGTAATTGCCTCAGCAGGCTTGCTCCCTCGCTTGTAATTCTGTGCAGCGAACCCACCAGACGTTCCCCCAGCATTGTTTCATGTTCTGGCTCCCATCATCCAGTTCAGATGCTGACCCTCCCTCCCCCTCACCATCTTATGGCCCTCTCTGTCGTGGCCAGTGTTGCCTGCCACTACCAGTGACAGGGCTGATCTCTGACGACGTGATTTCTTTAGCTAACATTAAAATTACAGGTCGTCACAAAAACAAGCATTTACCAAGCAATACCTTCTGCATTCCGTGTTTCAATGATATCTTATGATGGGTTTTGGTTTGTAATCAAAATGAAAAAAGTGTAGAAAGGTGTAATGAGTAGTGATGCAACAGATCGTTGTACGGATCATGTACTACAGTTCGGGCCAATTGTGGTGTGCGGAATAGGTTGGTCTAAGATGACTAGATGAGATGTTCCCAGTCTCGTTTTTTGTTTTTTTTGTCTTGTATCTCAAGTCAGATTTCACCAGCCCCATTGTTTCGTCTCAACCGGCACGGGGTAAACGACACAGCTAACTTCCAATAGCTGCCGGGACCAAGCAAAAAAGGTTGGATAATGGTAAGTGCATTGACCTATTTACAACTTTTGAATTGTCAACCAAGATAGCATTTAGCATTAGCTAAAGTAATGACACAATCAGGTTGACAAGCAATTGCATTTGTTATAAATAGTTCCTGGTGAGAATTGATTGTAGGACTATATTTGATTTTCAGTGAAATTGTAGTGTCGCAGATCTGGTCATCCTAGAAGAAAAAATTATAGAGGATTCTTCTCTGTCTTCCGTAACAGTTTATTTGGTGTGTGCGTGCCATTATTTAGACAAGCTGCAACCATACTCTTAAAGTAACATGCTTCCTGCGCAAAACCTAACTTCAATTTAAAGCCTACCATAATACATTGATGGTGATGCAACAGCCTTTGTAAGCTTTTATTTTGAAGTTGGCCCACATGATTAGACTGCTAGCTTGACTTGTCTTTTCGTCATTTCGGTTTGCCTTATCACAGTTTTTATTCCCACTGCCATCCCGAAATCATATTCAATCGCTAATTTAGGATGCTAAGAAACCGCTGGTTAATTCCACCGTCATTCTATATGATATCAGTCTCCGGCATTCGTGGCCTGCAGCTAGCCACTACTAGCTGCTAGCAAAAAGCGGCTGGCAGGAAAGTAGACTCTAGCTGTTGCTTGGCTTTCTTTATTTACTTCTTTTTCAATGATGCGGCTAGCTTCACAGGCCACATAAACTGATGTGGTGGGCCGGATCTGGCCCCCGGGCCTTGAGTTTGACACCTGTGCTATACATGGACAAATAGTGTAAAATGAAAAGTTACAATTAAAAGTTAGTTATTCATATATATATATATATTTTTATCTGTTGCATTATTACTAATGAGTGGTGTAATGTAGCAAGTACCCTTAGGCCTACAACTATAAAACATGATCTCATCTGTTGTCTCTGTGTCAGTGTAGGATGCTGAGAGCATGACCTGGTGATGACACACAACGCAGCAAAACTTCTGTTTTCACTCGAGATCCCAGCCCAGACGACTTCATTTTTTGACAAAGGCCTCCACGGATAACTAACGGTCAATTGCGGATGGGTGGAAAACACAATTCTGACAGTGATGCATTGCAACTAGTTGCAGATGTCAAAAACAAGATGCTCTGCCCAACAATTGTGCATTCACAGTATACAGTATATGCACATGTGTACATGCATGCCCCCCCGTGTGAGCATGTTTTTCTGTAGATCATAGCTGTGTGTGCATGTGGATGCTCATGTTACCTCCAAGCCGTTACATGTGACATGCTATGAGCAGGGACCAGGACTAATAATCCATTCAGCACTCGCTCCATTTCAAGCAGCACATCCACCATGATGCCCAGAACAGATTGGTTAGCTCGTAAAATCCCTCAGATGACACATACACAAGCATGCATGCACACGCACACACAAACCTACAGCATTAGTTGCATCTTTAAACCTCCTGTTACCTTATGTTATTTTTGTTTTAAAGAGAGTCTTTGCAGCAAACTCTATAACGAGAACTCAGAGTTCGATTTTCCCTTTCACACTGCAGCTATTTACTGTTATATGAAACATGAATTGCAAATTAATTCCAAGCTTGAGCTTTGCTATCTCTGCGTGAACACATAAACCTTCAGAAATGCTTTAGATCATTGCGCTCTCTGGTTGCCTGTTTATTTAAATTCTGCCTTTTCCAAAGCAAATGTTCCCAGGAATCAAGGTGTTTTTGTTGCAAAGCTCTAACTGATCCAGTGGGATTTGCTTCCAACAGCCTGTCTCTCCCCCTCGCCTTTCAACACCAAACTCTGCGCTCCAATCAAAATGAACCACCAGGGACCCCCTTTTCCCTCCCCCCGTGAGCTACGCCGACTCCGAGTGCTGTGATAGCAGCCTCTCTGCCATTGATCGCCGAGTTTAGCGTGGCGCATGCATGCCACCGTTAGCAGAAAACAAAGACCTCGCTGCTTTTAATAGCGACTCACGCCATTAATGCAGCTAATGTCTTCTGTTTGCCTCTGCCCCGAAGAACGGATGAAAGAAAAGCAGACAGCAATTAAAAAGGTTAACGAGGATCATATTCTTCACACAAATCTTTGAACCTCATAAACAGGCCGATATTGTTTGAGGCACGCATTTGCAGGCCACAAGTGATAAAAACCCACCTTCATGTCATAATTTCATATAATCAAATTGTGGATGCTGAATGTGAAAAGGCAAACACGGCGCCATTGGTCCAACCAATACGGACCAGGAGGATCGCTTGAATAAATTATGAAATAAATCAGCATTAACCCCACACAACCCAGCTTGCGGTCCACCACGACACACCGTAAGCATCCTTTTTTGTTTTTTTAATATTCAGAATAATTCTTCCTGGGATTTAATATATATAACTCCTCAATGAATACTACCTGCATGTCTGTTTATTTAATCAGGGGCTGATTTAATTGTGACAGAGAATAATTTTTTTCTATTTTCTGAGCCTCTATAAAATTGCCATCATTTTTAATTAATTCTTAATTAAAATATATTACACCACAGCTTCTACCCATCTCTCTTGATATTGTAACATAATCAATTCAGAACCATTTACATATCATTAATTAAAAGCTTTCCTCTCTCATCCTTAAAATCATAATGAGGGCCGATTCCTCATTAGGAACCTATAAGGGAGAAAATAACAATACAGCAGAGAATAGATGCTGCATCCTGCAGTGACTCCTTTGTATCGCACTATTTGAAACAATTTGAAGCAATGAGGATCATTTTCATTCAAAGTGTTTACTCAGCGGATATCATTATCCATTAGTTGCATGTGGAAAACTAATAAAGTGAACAACACATGGTATTACCATTCAAATGAAAGACAACAACTAAATAACTAGTTGCGATCTACATGTATTGTATCTAGTGGTGTAGTGCTCCCTGGAGAAATGGGTATACTCTAAATTTGCATTTCCCCCCCAAGTAGTCCAGAAAAACATCCTGTTTTAGAAACAGTGACATAAGAAAAATGTATCATTTGTACTTGCTCTCAATAACAAAATTATCATGACTTGATGTCGTTATTACTGGTAACACAAGCAGTAGGAATTAATGTAAAATGTATTTATCATGAGACAGTATAAATAATAATGGAAAACAATATTTCGTAAACAATGAACGAAAATAGCTAAAAACATTCACTATTAGACCTCATTATTATTTTAGCTCAGTTCATAAAGTATTTGTCCCAATTCTAGTGTTTTAACTCACTTTAAAATCAACTACCAGTCTAGCTACTGGTACTATAAAACTTAAACTTAGTTCATGTAGGTTATTGAATAACCGGCGGCGCCCACCCTAAGGATCAAACCCGCACCTCAAGCAAGGCTCCGGTGCATGATCGCAAAGCACTACCATTGAGCCATTGAGCTAAGACTCTGGACGGTTATTACACCTCAGGACCTTTTTATTTTCCCCGCCGTATAGTGGTGTGCGATACTGCAAATTTTGGTATCAATCCGATACCATGTAAATACAGGTACAGTATCGCCGATACCGATACTTTTGAAAATGATGGTATATATATATATATATCATTATTATTATTTAATTAAGGTAGCTGTATCATCAAATTGCTTATTCACAATAAATGTTCAACATTTAAGTGTTTTTGTGTTTCCTTTTTAAACAAAGGACAAAATTACGACAACGTTTATTGATGAATAGAAAATACTTTATCAATGTTTCCCCTCACCCATCAGTAACATTCCAACCATAACAAAATATTTTTTTACAGTCGTTCTTAAACAAAGTGCACAAAGTGATCGTATACTGTTCAGAAACTACAAATACAAAAAATGACTACAAATTCTGCCTTCAGCGCTTCTTTTTCAACCTAAATAAACAAGATTAGTTAGTAAGTAAAAAATTACCATGCAACAACAAATATAAAACGACATACTAAAAACAAAATTCAAGTACAATACTAAACTACTAGATCGATATTATAGTGCCAGTATCGATCCAATATTGATACTGACTTGGTATCGATAATATCAATATTTGGATGGATCCGCCCACCACTACCGCCGTGACACACCCTATTCTGGCCCCGATTTTCTCATCAGTCCTCATGCCTAGCTAGCCAAGCTAATTAGCGAAGGCATGGAGTACCAACCAGTTAGAGGCAGAGGAGTGTGGACAATGGCGCCAAATCCTTAAGTAAAAAATGGGTAATCTGGCTCACCTATTACTGAATGGTGATTTAGAAGTGGGTATACGCCACGTACACCCCGGGCTACACCACTGACTGTATCCACCTGCGGATAATGATAGCAGACTAAACCAATGTCCTAACCTTGGAATTAGCTTACAGTTAGCATGCAAACAAAACAAGGCCCTTTGCGCCTAGCAATAAATAATTCCGTATGAATATAAAACTCTGTTCTATCCTCTTTGATAATTCAGTTGAACTGCACATCTGTTCTGGAGCTATGCTAATAAGAACCCAGGATCATTTATTATCAAGACTTAAAACACACACATGCATATCTTTCTATCTTGGCCTGGCTCTCGAAGGAAGGAGTACTAATATCAAATAATCATGGCCATTGTTATGCAGAGGATTGGGCATATCCTGATTTTTATCAGCCGTCTTTCAAAGGTGTTTGGGCAATACATGTCAGCGTTGCATGTCTGGGGCTTCCACACGTCAGATAAAAATCGCTGTACTTGCTGTTACGGCAGCCTGACAGCAATTTGTTTCAATGTTTTGTCACACCGCTGTTGGCGCAGTTTGTGTGGGCCGCTCGGCGCAACGGCAACAGCTCGCAGTATTTTTCCGATCGTCTTTTACTCTCAGATTAGCAACACATCAAACGCACGACGCATTTGCGGCATTCTACTACACGAGCATGTAAAAATATATTGCAAATGAAATGTGTTGATTATTATCTAACACCTGAATGGCAAGTGTCACTTGATCATTAACGCTTGCATTACTTTTAAAATATACTTGCCAATCATTCACACATCCATGACTGTCTTGCCCTTAAGGCGTTTTCCATATGAATAAGTTCATGGATTTAAATAATAATGTTAAAAATATTTCTGTCATTTAAAAAAGGTTTACTAACTATTTGAATGGATATTTACCAATTGTATTCATGTTTAAAGGAGAATTATTGTCTCCAAACGTACCTCTTGTTTTCGATAACGTATTTTCGTTTGCCAGCTTTCGATAGAAAATGTCCGAAATGTTATCCAGTGCCATCCACTTTGAATTATCAGGCAGGAATGCCGTAAGTAAAATTTTATTATACTTTATACATAAGAGTATGGCTACAAATGTAGACCTTAATGCAATTTTTTGTTTGAAATGGCGCTGCAGCGTAGGCAGAGACTGACGTTATTTTTGTGTTTCCAATTTTCACCACATGCTAATGAAGACAGTTAAACGTGCTGCAAGTCAACTCCAGGGTCTTCATTTGTGGTTTCTCGGCATCACCAACATTTTCATTGAAAACACTACAATGGCTTTATTTATTCTAGAAAAACACACGCTCCAAATATTCAAGCTTCATGTCTGTGTGAACACGTTTCAACAATACATACAGTAAAAACATATTTTACTAGGAATAAACCAGTTATCGGCTGAAACGATTATCAGTGCTGATATTCAGTATTTTGACGAATATCGGGTTCTATCTTTTTTTAAAAACCTGATGGCCAATAAGAGATCTAATTAAAACTGTGTTCACGTAAGGGAACTATTTCACTTTAAGAGAACTATTTTACTATAAGAGATACTGTTGACCCGTGAAAACTCTATGCACCTTATTTTTTTGTTTGAAATCAAAATTAAGATAAGTGAAAAATGTAACGATTTGAATATTTAAAAATTTTGGGCAACTTTATTTACTCTCTAATATATCAATTGTTTAAATAATTTTGTCAAATCTGAAAAATATGTTCAATAAACACATGCCTAAAGACATTTCAACAAAGATTTGAATTTGAGTTTGTGTTGTTGTTTTTTTTACTAATAAACGGAATTGCCCTGGGGGGGGGGGGGGGCATATTGATCTCTATATTTTGCTAATACCTACAGTTCAAGTCAAATTGTCCTGCCTTTAAAAAAAAAAAATTTGACTTTGACATGGGAGTACTGAGTGAGTTAATGAAATCCTATCAAAGACAGGAACTCTATTTTTACACCGTGATAATTAAAGTACGACACAGTTATAATTTACAGCTTGAGCTTAATTGCATCGGAAAAGTAAAATGGGGAAGATCTATGAAAGGAGATTAAAAGTGTGTGTGTTCGGGGGTGGGGGGGATCTGTGTATGTGTGTGTGTCTGTGTCAGTGCACACACCTGAATCAAGAAGAGTGACTATAAAAACGCATCTAAACAACAGGACGGTATCTTTCAGCATCAGAGAACGTATCAAAGATTAGGTAATAAAATATGCATCGTCCTATTTTTCCGCTAGCAAGCCCTTTGACAAATCGAGTACAATCCAAAATCTCCATAAATCACGGTTAAAGACAAGTATATCATCACCAGCGCATATATCTTCCCCGGCCTGACCTGTAGACTAATGAGAAAAGGCCCAGACTATCTTGTCTGATTAATTAATTCAAAATGTCGGCTGTTATTCAAATGTGAGGCCTGTGTTATTTGAATAACACTTGACAGCAATGCCTGAAGAAATCATTTCTGTTTTGTGAGACTGCTGCGACATTACTGATGAGAGCTGGTGGAAAAGAGAAGAAACTGGGACGTTTTTTTTTCTCCTTCTTCCCCCGTCCATTTGCTTCCTCTGCCTCATCTTCGTTTTCATGATCGCTCCAAGAAGTATTTCTTGATTTCGCCACCCACACCCACTCACAATTATGGTTCTGAGGATTTTTTTCCCTGCTGTTTGTATTCCCTCCCACTGCCAGCACAGATCTACAGGGCAGAGCATTGGCTGTGTGAGAGACATGCTGGCAAAGAAGAAGGTCATGATTTTTACAACTGCAGCTCCCCATAGCTGACAGCCCGTGCTGCCAAAGTGACACACTCTGTTTGGCTTTCCCACATTCATAGAGTGCACAAGCGCTTTGTCTTTATCGCCGAGCCTGCCACACGCAAACACAAATTTACACTTGCACAGAAACAAATGCATATTTGTTCTATGTTCACACAAAAAAAGGTGTAAAAAAATAAAAAAGTCCACATAGATGGAAATAAAAAATAATAATGATTTGTCCACATCTATAAATAACAGTAAGGGCAGTAGACCAAGTCTAAGAAAGTATTTTTTAGAAAAGTAACAAAAGCCTAAACGTTCACAGAATGAATTGATGAAAATTACTGATTAAGTTTTCACTCTAGGCTTTTTTACCTTTTTTTTTGTTCTACATTTTAACACATGTACCTGGTTTTAATCAGCACCTGTGCTGAGGAATCATAACTTTATATTGACACAATAGTTAAGCAAAATAAGCACATTATTTGAAAGTATAACTAAATGTTGAAAGTAGTTTTTCAGTATAGACTTCTGTTTGGCTTTTGACGTGTAATTAACATATCCAATAAAAATGTACACATTTTTGTTAAAGATTTTTATTACCTTAAAAAAAAGATCCCTGAAGGGTGATAGAGGAAATAGCCTATTGACTGAAATTGTTAGTCATAGAGTTAAAGAGAAAATTATTTTTTTTAATCTGAAACTTTTTTTTTATAATTATGCAAAACCTGGGTCAAAATGAATCAGGATTATTATAGCTGTTCCTGGGAAATAAAAGAAAATAGAATAAAGAAAATAATCACAAGAGTGCAAATGAAGTATTGGCTTTGTTAGTTAAGCAGGATTACACACATAAAAAATAATAAATAAATAAATACAATTCTGATAATTAAGAAAAACTTAAAAAATTGACCCACGGTGCTATTACTAATCCAGATAAACAAATGTCCCACACGGGTTGAAATTAAGCACTATATTGTCTTTGTTATTAGTAAGTGTGTGTTAACACACACAAAAAAGTTTCTTGACACTTTTGGATAATTAAATACGTCTCTGGGTCATTTTGACCCGGAAACATTATTGCTGTTTCTGAGAAATGCACATAATACACTGGTTAAAACAAACATAAACAAGACAGTAAAACTGAAATTTAGCACATGTGATATGCATGTACTGGGAATAGTCAACATTTAATACAATGGACATTTTGGTAATAAAAGCAGTTGATATTTTGTGAGTAAATAAGTCTAAAGTTGTCTTCTGTCACTGCCTTATTTTAATTCCAGCCAAATGACACCCATTCAACAAATTTTGCACAGCATTAAAAAAGCCACTTTTTGCTCATACAAACATTAAAATTAATGCTGGATGAAGTTTTCTGGGGGACGTAATTTGTTTAAGTTACGTAGAAAAAAGAGCGCAATTTTAAAAGTACCTGTATGTGTGTCATATTTAGGGGTGGGTTATGATTTTCAATTTAGTTAAAGATTTCAAAAATTACCAATTTGACTTTCATGTGGACCGACGACATTCTCAGAAGAACCAATGTTACAAATAGTAGAAACTAGAAGCTGGTGCATTACTAAAAACATGAATATTTAGGCCTCATTAAGATTTTTGAACCCAATGCTATTTATATTAATCCCATATGGTTTATTGAACATGACCTGATCAAAACAATCAATACTAATTTAAATAAATTCGAACCACAGGCCAGGCTGTGTAAATGTAGTAGTAAAAACACACTGTCAACTTATGACACTCACATTTTTGCGATTGCAAATATAAATTAGAAACACTCTTGATTTTTATTTTTTTTTACGCAGCCCTTATCCTGATCAAAGCCCCAAAGTTGCCAACAAGTTGGAGCTACTCTTGCTTTCTTTCTTCTTTTTATATACGTATAATAAAAAAAAGTCTACGGGGGGGGGGGGGGGGGGGGGTTAGTGGGCCAAAAAAAGAAAAAGAAAAGAAAAAGCAAAGCAAGAATGTTCGTGCGAGGGCCCGGGGGCAGTGCGAAGCCCTTCTATCGCTTCCCTCATCAAGCACGGATTCTAATCAGGGCTTGGGAGATATAAGACGCTCAGTCATTAAATAAATTAACTCTGCCACTCCATGCTCTCCTTCAGCACCCGGGAGACGCTCGCCGTGCTCTGCATACTTACACAAGCATCACACACTTCACCTTCACACTGCAGCCTAGCAGGCCTGCCAACACACACGCACGCACACAATTTAACAACTAATGCTGAATATTTAGAGGCGAGGCAACCACACCTCCCTGTCCCTCAACAACTGCTTATGTTTGCATGGAAAGCTTTTACTTAATTGCATTAAGGGCACAAAAACTAACCTAAGGACGAGGGTCGCAAATGCGAGATGACAAGAATGCTCGGGACCGACGCCGCGGTTCCTTGATCACGCAAATGCACCCACAATGAGGACAGGAGCTGACTGCCGGCGCGCACGGCTGACACAGGCGGTCAAAGCTGACAAGCGTCTTCGCCGAGCACCTGCGCTACAAATGGATCAATAAAACGGGAGATTCATTCACTGTTTAACTCATATCCTTGCACCCGCATCATCTTCCGGATGTAAAAAGTGCACGCTTAATGCGCATCAATCATTTTGACAGAAGGAGCGCTTATTTCAAGAAGCCAGCGTGAGGCGCAAGTCAGCAGAACGGCGCTTGACAAAACTTGCCATTTGAATTTCAAACTGCATTTTGCCGAGATAAACGTCCTGAGAAAGTCCTTACGTTGCAATTTATATCATTTTAATTCACCATTACTTAGTGAGGGACTACCTGGGAGGGAAGGCGGCCACATTATGGGAGAGAAAGTAAGAAATGAACAGAAAGGTCTGGGGATTCTCTCTTGCAGACACAATTAAATATTCATGTGGCTCCACCTAGGACACAACAGATACAGATCATTATCATGGCAACAGCGCACCACCATTTTGTTCACACGTTCGGCGCTGGCTCAATACGTGTGTGTGTGTGTGTGTGCGGGTGTGTTTACAATTTCAATGGAATGACTCATATGCTGCCATTGACGGCTATAGACGTCAAAAATTCATTTGAACTATTGCTATTAGTTTCACATTTTTCTCACTTTTGTTAACAAGAGTATGACAACCTAGGGAATTTTGTTTTTACATTTAGAACAGATATTCAATTTGTGATTAATTGTGAGTTAACTATTGAAGTCATGCGATTAATTACAATTAAAAACATTTGATCGTCTGACGCCCAGAATTTTCAAATAATATTTGTTTTCTTTTTTTAATTAGGGCATCAGGTGATTTAAATGTTTAATTGTAATTAATCACATGAATTCACTAGTTAATTCTGGAGTAATCAAGAATTTTGTATCTGTTCTAAATGTACAATAAAAAAAATTCTAGGTTTTCTTACTATTGTTAACAAAAGTGGGACAAAAATGTGAAACTAGTAGAAATAGTTCAAATGAATTTTTGACGTCTATAGCCGTCAATGGCAGTGAATAATAAGGATTTTCATACCACTTTTTTTAGACCAATGCAAGTACAGGTAACGATACCACCATTATTTTTTATACGTACATTTTCCCCAAAAACAATGACAGATACTCTTATAGAAAGACCAATTCAAATACTAAACTCTTGAGTAATTTTAGTAGTAGATACCAAGCGCCGATACCACAATTAAGTTAATGGCAATTCTCTTTTCTTCAAATTTTTAATTTCTAGTTCCTGATCGTAAAACAGTCATAAGAGGGTGGCCCACATATATCGATACTTTGAAATAAGGCCAGGTATCGGCCCAATACCAATACACAAGAATATAAGGAGGTTTGATACCACTTTTTTGCACATGTACTCAATGTTTGATTGATCAACAATACTGGTACCAAATACCGATACCACTACTACTTTTGATACATAAATGTCCCCCTCCAAAAAAATATTAACAGATCATTTTAAAGAAAATTCTATATACCCCAACATATTATTTTCCTTAAAATTTCAACATATTAACTCTTTTGCTCCCAAAAGCGTATAAACATGTTCTATTTTGAATATTACCACGCTCCCAAAGACGTATTGTTTACGTTTTTTAATGGGGTTATTTTTTATGCTAGAGCATACAGAAGGCTTTGATGCAGCCTCCGAACTGAAGAGAATGGTTGAAGCAATGGTAGTTATTACAAAAACGGCCAGCGGGTGGCAGCAGAGTATAAGAGATCAAGCAGGGCCATGTTGCAAACAAGTTGATTTAAAACAGAAAAAGATATATATATATACTATTTTCTTCCTGATGAAAAGAAGAGACTCTAATCTTTCTTTTGGTAGGTTTCATGTTTTTATAGCAATAAAACACAATATTCTGTGGGCCTTGCAACATCAGTCAAAATCCAGTAAAACAGCCGGATTGCTCCAGTTAAAATGGCTGGGAGTGAATAAGTTAATAGCAAATTTCTATTCTTCCAATTTCTACTTTATAATTCCTGATCATCGCCGCCATCATGAGTACCAATATATGGTATCGGTGCTCGCCCATCGCTAAAAAACAATCTAACAATTTTTCACAAACCGGGCTTGTCTGAATGATGATCACAAAATGATAGTACAGGTAAAAATGCAGATTTTCATTTTGTTTTGTTGACAAGGAAAGCAGGCGCTGTTGGACATTTTGCTTAATTTCTCACTGAATAATGCATGAAGCCTAATGACAAAACGCAGACATATGCATGATGTGGCTATCTATGAAGGCTTACGATTTGGTGTGGATCCAAATTAGGATTGTTTGGTCTTGGCAAAGCCCGCGCTGTACTGAGTGCCAATTCAGCCATATTATCACTTTAAATCATCTTGCGTTATATTAGGAAAAACATTAAAAATGCTCTGGGTTGTAATTACAAGAATAACCAGGTTTACGTTGAGCCCATTTCTGTACTCTTGATGACCTCCACTTTGGAACGAGAGGAGACCCTCGTATCTGTGTCTTTTGTTTTGTTTTTCAAAGCCTATCAAAGAGGAGCAAAGAGAGGAACAGCATTCCCCCGCTCGCTGTCATTAATCATCGCTTTCTGGGAGCAAGCGCATATTAATTTCTGTCATCCCAAACATCATTTGGTATTGTTAAGCCTTAGCGCTCGTTCGCCAGCAGACGCCGGCCGCCGAAGACAGGGCCTGTGTGGCTGCGTTTCAGAGCAAGAAGCCTTTATCCCCGGGGCTCTGACACCAATTAAGCCATTTCACCCACAGACGAAAACAGGGCCCGCTGTTTCAGTGTAACATGAGCCAGCACCTAGCCTGCTGGCCCCTTGCCATCTTTCCATTACTTCACACACAAAAATGCTCTTCAAGGACTTAGAATAATAATAATAAAAAAATGGTATGCTCAGCCAATGGTCATACAGTGACAGCTGGCTAAATTACAAAGGCAGGAGAGGCCGTGTTTATGCGCTGATCAGCGGCTGGGGTCATTGCAGTCTCCCACTACAATAGTTAATTAAAAGTATTATACATGCATATTTGATTTCAGAGACAACATCAAAACAATTTAATCGTAGTGTGCCTCAACTCATATAGAAAAACGCGCCGTGTGCACTTCATTTTCCCCACAGTTGCCTCCTGCAAGGCAGCAGTGAGGCGCTTAACTCAAGGCTAACGCAGAATAATGCAAGCTTTGTTATGAATTAAATATTAGAACTCTTAACACAGCAGCCAATAAGAATTATTTGCCTTATTAAAGCGGCAGAAGACGCTGATTAAAATTTCATCACATTGCCGTCTTTTTTTCTATTTCTGCCTTCAATGCATCATTGGTGGAGCATTGCTTGCAAATGAGAGAAATAACAGCATATATTTTCCTTTTTATTTTTATTTTGGAGAAACTGTAAGAAAACAGAGGTGATGTATTTTCATCTGAATATGTGTGATACAAACTGATTTTCAATTAGAGTCTTTGTTGTTCAACAATGTGAACAAAGCAACACGGGAGCACGTTCAAGTAAATACACACCTACAAAGCAAGTTGGGAGAGCGACAGCGAAGGACAGCCGACCTCTTTCCAACATGCCTGCACTCACAAATGACGGGTCATTTAGTTGTCCACATGTAATGTGTACAGAGTAAATGAACATCATGGTGTCTATTGTCCCAGGAGGAAACACTAGAGCTAATGAAATAGGGACCTATAAATAGCAGAGTCATTACTGAGAGAGGACTTGCTTTGCACCAGTCTCACTCTTCTACACTATATACTAATAACTGGCTCTCTGGTTTTACATATGGTGCATAGTGGCTCGCCTATTGAGGGACATGCGAGGAAAAACTGATGCAGGAGAGTGAAGTTAAAAAGATATGAAGGGAAAAAGCATGTTATAGCTCGTGGAACATCAGCAAGCTGTATCAGTTAGTAGTCAGATCTAATTGGCTCATTGTGGCCAAATAAACATCTATATATAATATATTTACACCTATTTATTTATATATCTAAACATCTATATACTATCTATACAATAACCTTGTATCATAATATAAATATATATGAAATTTGTTGATGCGTTCATTCTATGGATCTGTCATTCAAAAGCAAATGTAAATTTTTACAAGCAATGGTTAGTTGAGTAATGAAAGTTGTGCAAGGAATTGGCCTGTATGTCACTATTAAATACACAATTTAATGTCATAGTTTGCTTAAAAACCATAGAAAATAATAATATTAATACAATAAAAACAGTGCAAGGTAAATCAAACATAAACTACTACTACTGGTGATAACACAAACACATACACATATGACAAGGATTAATGTCCTTATAAACTTTATTTATTAAATGCATTGCGCCATGCAATGCATTCTGGGAACTGAAACATTATTATTATTATTTTTTTTTTATAGTATACGGTATACAGTTCACACCCACCAGTCCACAAATAATAAAAATGTGCATATAATTGACACCCATTGAAATGCACTGGGTAAAAAAAAAAATATATATATATATATGTATATATTGTGTGTGTGTTAATTATGTATTTTTTAAATCAATTGACCGATTAATCTTTCTTTTTCTTCTGGGAACTGAAAAGTATTTTTTTAAACACTATATACAGTTGAAAAAACACCAGTCCATTGAAATGCATTAAGAGGGGAAAATGTATATATTTATAAATTAATCGATCGATTAGGTATTGTTTATTTTACCATAAATTGGCATTGGCTTAAAAAAATACCTATCAGTTTGTTTTATCTTTATTTATTTGTTCATTTATTTTTGTTTTTTTATTCATTTTTATTATTTTTATTTTTTATTTTAACATTTGTTTATTTTATTTTATTTTAATTTTACCATAAATCTGCATTTGCTTGAAAAAAAAATACCTATCAGTTTGTTTCCCCTTTTCATTGAAACAAACAGTATGTTTGTTTGTTTTTTACAAAAGAAGTATACTTGTAAGCCCAAATGTACTTTTTTTTTTGCAATCGAGGGTCATTTATTATTAACTATGAACAATGCAATTGTGACTTTGAAGTATTATTTGGTACATTTGATATCAAGTCAGCAGCAGTATTTTTCTACTGGGGTCAACTTTTGATCACCTCTTTTGTTCTCTTTTTTGTTTAAATATATATTTTTTACTTTGGCGCGAGAGCGCAAGGAGTGAAAATGTGCAGCCTGCACACGCTGTAAACTCATTTCAATCAATCCTTCCCTTTTGCATCCCAAGCAGCCTCTGCTGGCTGCCAGCGCCTGAAGATAACTATTTCACCACCTCTGTCATGCCTAATTAACAGCTCAGACGTACAATTCAGAAATTTTGCAATTAACCTACTAAAATATTGTTGGAGGATGCTAATTGTTATGCCAGTTGCCATAAAGGCTCATTTGCATAACGCATGTGCAAAAAAACAATTATGAGCTGTTGATCGCACAGGAGCCGGCGAGAAACGCTTCCAGCGACAGAGGAGGAGGAGAAGGAGAGGGAGAGACGTATGCAAGATGGGTGCAGATGGAGGGACACCACTGGATCATGGTGCAAAAAGCCTGATAGTAGCATGCAAAGACATCTACAGCCGGCGTTTAGCTTTCCAAATGAAAGCGATAAATATTCTTTGTTTTGTTTGGTGCTGTTTTTGCTCCCCTCTGTCTTTGTCATCTCTTCCCTGATTGGGAATGGGAGTGTGTTTGGGAGCTGCTGTGTAGATAATAGCTATATCTTGCCGCGTCCCCATCGTGCTTTCGCAGAGGAAGCGGCCATTGAAGGCAGTGAGGAACCCAGCTGTGCGCGAGCCATTGGCCACAAGACTATCTAGTCAGTGCAGCCGCATCACTGGGGCTCCCTGAGACAAAAAGCAGCCAAAGTCAATTGTCTTTGCTGCTGAATAGCTCGCTGTTTTCTCCTGTGAGCGCACTGGGGCTTTTTCAACACCAGTAAAATTACAAAAGGAAAATTAACTCAATTTAAAAGCACATTTTATTGTGCATTTTGCTGTGTGGATTTAAACAGAAAAATAAGTATATGTTATAGTATCTAAGGTAAAGTTTATGCCAAACATGCACTGAAATAACATTTGTCAATCACTTGAATGTTTCTTTTCTGTTTTGTTTATTATTTTAGAACATATTGTTATCCACAATTTTTAAGAGAAGCAGAGTTATATTATTTAACCACATTATTACTTCTTGACACAAATTTAAAATTATACTTGTTCCGGGACAGAACAGTTTTAGTGGTTGAATATTAATATTGATTCATTTCTGACTTCTCAGAGAATCCAAGTCATTAAACTCAAATGTGAGTAACGTCTATAGGTCACTGAAAATGAAAGTATCCGCATTAAAGCACTATACACTATGCTGATCTGGGAGCAAATACAAGAATTATCAATGCTATAATAAATGCTTCAAGCACTGTATATTTAATAGATCTGTCAAAATGAATGAATGAATCGACAACTAATTGACTATTAAATTAATCGACGACTATTTTATTTTCTGGTTATTTAAAGCCATTATTTAACTTCTAAATCCTCCGATTTCAGCTTCTCAATAGTCATAATTCTCTGCTTTCTGTCTTCCTTTAAGAAAATAGACTAGCACGTTTAATCAAAATAAGACATTTCCAAACACTTGCTTTCAAACCAGTGATGGAATCACTTTCAAAAAGGTTGGTTAGTACAACTTCAATCCCTGTAATATTGCTTAACTGTTGTCTTTATTTAAATCGCTAAATAACACTAAATAAACAACAATAGCTTAAAAAGCGGTATTTGGGGAAAAATTGGTTTCCTAAAATGTTATCTGATTCATCGATGGAATGATCAAATCTAAAAATATTTGCCAGTGACAGCCCTAATATATGATCAAATAATAACCAAGCATGTATTGATCACGACTATAAAGCAATTGAAAGGAGCTGCCTCATTAGGTAACATTGAAACGAACGTTCCCAATAGATTTCAGAAATGCTTAGCGTCTAACTCTATTTGCTGCAGGTAATGCTTTTAGTCTGCCTTGCTTGTGGTTAATTACCGCCTCATCTTGGCCTGCATTTAGTTAACACCGTCTCCCCTGCTCAGCATCACATGGAACACGAAAGACCCCGATAAGCATCTTGAGCTTTTCAAACATACCGCTGGATTCACTTTTTGGAACCTGACGAGTCAAAGGTCAGCACAACAACAAGCCAATACGTAGCCAAAGCAACGCCATGCAGCTGCGAGAGCCGCGGCGAGGACGAAGCCTCTCAGTGGCGCTCCGTGATTTAGCTTGTAATAGTTGTGTGTAATCTCTCGCTATTGATTAAACCTCACTTCAGAGAGGCGTCCTGCAACAGAACCTCTCTCTTCCTGCTCAGAAATACCAGGTCATCTTTCACCTTTGTTATTCTTGCCTCTCCCGCTGCTGCTGCTGCTTGCCGCTGCGAGCCACTCTCACAAGCATGAAAGCAAGACAGGGGAGTCGCCGGTCGGCCGGCAGGTTCGGGTAAACCCGCCGCGGGAATAGCTGCAAAACTCATCTGAATCAATGTATACAGCTGGCGGCCAAAGGGACGACGTGAATTTTCATTTTTTTCCAAAATGATTGAGAATCAATTATTTCAGTTTATGTTAAAGAAAATAAAAGCCTGGATGGGGAGGAGTGGTGCGGGGGTGAAATTCCTGCTAAAAAGACTAAATTTTGTGACAGGCAAAAGACTTCATGCTGCCACTTAATCTCATTTCTTGCATAATGCTTGATTAGCATATCAAAGTGAATTAATACTTCCAGGCCATTAGCAATGCAGAATAATGCTGGCGCTCTGCAAAAACCAAAGTTCTCAAAAGTCCTGAAAACGTCTCGCTTTTGCTTGACAACGTCCTCGTCAGCCCTCCTCTTAACATTATTTACATCGCCGCGTATTTAACAGCTTTCCAGCAAATACATGGACAAACAATTTCCTAAATTATTCCACACAATTTTGTTTTCAGTATTAGAGATGATTTCCATAGCAACCATAGGACCCTGTCCCCCTCCCCGTGTGCCATTTGAGGAGACATGAAAAGGGTCAAGGAATCCCTCTGAGCGATGCTACATGGGCCGGTGAAAGGTGCACTGTGTGCTGCAATAACAAGGCGGTCAACGAGGCTACCACGCCAGCTGAGCTCTGTCACACACTCCAAACCGCAGTCCGCCTCTGGAGCACGCTGAATGCATATACGCACACACGTCTTCACCTTTCTTATCTTCCTTTTTTTGTGTGCCTATTGTTATAGTTGTGGCTGCTTAAAACTGTGCCACATATTTGAAAGCAGAAAATTTCAGGCTAAGCTCGTCATCTGATTTTGCCTGTTTACCAAGTTATTATAAAAAATATAAAACCATACACATAATCCTAAAAAGTCAACAATTCACTGAAAAGCTTGTTACAAAATGAAAATTCACATCCTCATTTTTTCTCCTTGCATTGTCTTAACAGGCGACAATAAGCCAAGCGCCTCGGTTCGAATGCGGACCCTCGGTCTGCCTCCGTGACCGGCACCTGAGTAGGGGGGGGGGGGGGGGGGGGGGGGGGGAGTTCATAAACTTTTATGATCTCCCCCGAGCCAATTTCCTCATAAACCGCACAAAGGTCACAAATCTGGCAAGTTATCGGGGGGTGCTAAAATTACTCCAAAGCCACGACATTGTTTTCTTGCGATTCCATTTTGTTGACATATTGTTTTGCTATTACATACATATTACATATTTTTTACAATGTATTTTGGTTTGTTTTACTATGTGCATTCTGGAAATTTTCAGCAATCGTGTTTGTTCAAAAATGTACTATGCAAGTAGAGAAGGTGCTCTACTAAAATACAGTCCAGTATAGCAAGTTAAAACTTTTGTTTTCCATGATTACACTGTGAATAATTAGTGACAATATCAACATCTCCCCTGAGCCAATTTCCTCATAAATCACACAAAGCTCACAAATCTGGCAAGTTATCGGAGGTGCTAAAATTACTCCAAACACACAACATTGTTTTCTTGCAATTCCATTTTTTTTTTTTTTTGCATAGTTTTGCTATTACATACATATTACATATTTATTACAAAGTATGTTGTTTATTTTTACAGTGTGCTTTCTGGAATTATTTTTAGAAAGTGTGTTTGTGCACAAATATTAATATGCAAGGAGAGAAGGTGCTTTACTAATGTACAGTGTGGCAGCTTTGAACTTTTGTGTTGCGTAATTACACTGTGAATAATCAGTGATAATATTAATATCAGTGACAAATGTTTCAGTTACATACATATTAAACGTCTGGCTAAAATGCAGACATGACGTTCATAAAAAGCAAATGGAATTTACATAGAATAATTAACATGTAGCCTATAGTGAATTTGTAAAATATTTTTCCAAAATTAATTAAAATTGATGTTTACATGAAGTTACAAATTTACAAAGCACGTGGTTGCCATTATGTGCATACAATACAGTACATAATAGACAATATACAGTCAGCTCTGTAGGGCATGTGTGTGGGACTTATGAACCTTAAACAGTGTGTGTGTTTTTTCTTTACGAGCAGCCGAGGTTTGGATAAATAAAGCAGGTATGAGGATGTTTACAAAATAATACATGTCGGCTATATAGCTCCATTTGCTGCCATATTTAAATGGGTGATTGATTACACTGGACAAAGGTCCCGTGTAACCTGGATGGCAGACTGTCATTGGTGCACTGAGAGGGAAAAGTGTCTGATTGCTCTGCAGCTCAACTATGAAATATTTCACTATTTGCTTCAATAGACTTGGAAAACGCTTACCTGTCTTTTCTTTGATTTCGCAGAGAACGCTGAAGAGTGCTGGTTTCATTCTGTGACAGTTCAGTCCATGCTTCCTGTTTCAGTATAAGACAAGAGAAAATATTGATATAAGTTCACTGATAAGTCACATACATCATACACACTAATGATAATTAATACAAAAAAAAAGCTCAATATTTGTCCAATTAACAAAACAAAACATGGCAATAAACTCGATAGCCAATTTGACTTTTGCATTCAATGAACCTTTTGAGATATTTCCAGTTCTTTTACTACTGTTTGGCAACTCTGTGCACATAAACTTTTTGAACAACCCAAGTCATGTTTGCGCTGATAGACAATCATTTCAATTAAAAACTGTTGTCTCCACAGTAACAACCCTCTCATGTGCTTAAGCTTTATGAGGCGCTAAATGCACCTGATCATTGTCACTGTCATTAAACGCACCCCAGCCTGCTCTTATGCCTGGTAGGGGGGCATGTTTTAGTCATAATAATGCGTGTTCTCTGGGAGGAAGGGGGGCTACAAGTTAGAAAATCATCACAAAAAACAACCAACTTTGCTTGCGCCTCGTCCAGACTTTGATCGGTTATGGTCATGATTTGATGAAGAATGTCGCCGATGTCTTGTTTGCGTCCGTCCCCGTCCGTGCCATCGTGTCCATGTGGAGGAGGGAGAGCCATGCCCCCTTGTACCGAATGGCCGGCCAGACTGACGCCGCCGATCGACTGCATGATCCGGGCTTGATCGTCCATCGGAGCCGCTAAAGAGTCCGTGCACTGCGCCACGCAAATTGAAAAACTCATATACGAAATGGGCTAGAACATGTGCCGGAGACAATAAGGGTGCAAGGCAGCGTGGCCCCAAAACACACGCACACAAAAAACAAAAACAAAACAAAAAAAATTAAAAATAATTCTCAGCGATGTGGTGGCGTAAATGTGTCCAAGTTGCCTCTTTACGCGCGGTCCAAAGTGCCAAAACGGGAGACGGCGTTTGAAGAATACTGCCTTAAAATGCGTATTTACTGCAAAACTTCTAGTGTCAAAATTGTCGAAGGTTGTCCATCTTATCCACCGCGAATCTTCACGCCAATGTATCTTCTCGCTGTCTGTGGGATTTGACGGCTTTGGACACAATTGCTCCGTTGGTGATCTCTCATTTATTGACGCTCTTCGTGGGATTTCCGCTGCATCTCCTCGCAAAAATGTCCACAAGCCGGATCCTCATCGGGAGGCAAAAATATCCAACGCTGCAAATAATTCTTTGTAAAATTAAAAACCTTGAAATGAAGTCCACGTATTAAAAAATATGGTGAAGTCCGATTTTGTTTTGTAATTTAAAAAAACACAAAAAAAGTTGTGAGATTAGAAAAAACAAGCAACAAGGTTAGGAAATTAATAATGAGGCAGCGCTGTTATAAAGCGATGCGCCAAAAATAAAATAAAAAAATACCTTGCCTTGCTAAAATTTATGAGGTGCAGCCTGTGTGCCTGTGTGTGTTTTATGTTGTTTGATAGTGAGCGATTGACAGCGTGCCAATGCCACTCACTCAGTGCAGACGTGTCAGAGCAGGCAACACGAGGGGGGAGAGGAAAAAAAAATACACACACAAAATAGAAAATGAAATGCACGCCCCGCCCAACAGAGGAGGGGTCTACGCTCCTGTCACTTCTCACCCGAGCAGCGAAAAAGCCCAAAATGTTTCGAGAGAGTAGTTAGGCAGCTGATTATAGTGATGAAAGCACAGTCTTTGCGGGAAGGCGTCCTCGTGCAGCTACGAGCATATTCCCGCGCAGTAATCAAGATTTACTCCTGCAAGCAAGGCAGGCAAATACATAACGAGACTTTTATGCAGTTTGATGTAGAGCAGCGCGCTCTCCTGCTAAGGCTTTGGCTCACGCTCCGCGCGAGAGGCAGACATGTTTATATGATTGCAAAATGAAGCCGGTTCCACCAATCCACGTCTAGAAGGAGCAAGAGTGACGACGCGCGCGTCCTATTGCTTGGCAAATGCATGATGGCCAAAGCCCACCCACTCAATCCCTCCATCTTCACACTGCCCCTGCACAAGGGGGGGGGAAAAGAATGGCAACTTGTGATTGGTCGTTGCTAAGAGCGACATCCATTGCACAAAGCAGGCGGCGCTGCTCTGTGCTCCTCCGCAGTTGCTATGGCAGCAGACACGTTGTTGGGCTGCACGATGCAAGGCAGCAAGTATACTGTACTGTACGTTCATTCAGGGGGCTTTTTGCAGTTAAACATTTAGAGGAAGAATACAAGTTGATTGGGGGGAGTGCAGATAGAAGAGTTTACATTGTTTCACCATAACCATAACATTTACTTGGCATAAAAAATTTAATAAAAAACATCTAATGAACAAACAAACAACAGCAAAGAAAACTTTAATAGACTATACAGCCGATGTAAGTATTTTCAGTAACTAAAACATATGAATGTAAATATATTTTATTATGTTGCATTCAGTTCACTAATGGCATATAGTACACATGCCAAACTTTGGTGGAGGCAGCGGGTTCAGTTCCCTCTCAATCATGATGTGAGTGGGAATGGTTGTCTCTCTCTCTATATGTGCCCTGAAATTGCCTGGCAACCATGAGTCTATGTTGTAGTCTGCCTTTTGTCTGAAGTCAGCTGGGCTCGGATCCAGATCCCCGACCCTGTACAGGACACGGGAAAACAAACTGCACAATCTAACAAGACAAAGTGCAATTTCTGCAGAAATTGCATGGGAATGCTAAGCTTTGAATGCTTGTGCTTATGAAGTAAATTCAAGTATAAATTACTGAAATGTGGTCCAAGAAGGGTTTGAACCCAAGTATTCCGTAGCTAACATGACTTTTTTTGAAATCATGGCAAATGGCGTATTTATTTTGAAAAGTGTCATCTGATGCTGAAAGATAATTTGCATTTAATCATTTCAGTGACATTATATCACCATGAATAGATTTGCATTGTACAGTAAGCGGTGGGATTTGAACCCAAGACCTCTTGGTTACCGGTCAATGCACTTCACCAACTGCGCCACAGAGCCGTATGAGATAGCTGGTGAAGATGATAAGTTGTATGTATGGAAATTGGGTGGAAAGCAGGGCTAAGAAAAATTGCAACGTCTGTCCCATTGAAATGAATGGGGAAAAAATGATATTTAAGGTTAAATTGTAAAAATAATGTAAGTAATGTGGAATGAGACGATATATTCCCAGGAAGGCGAGAATTTTTGAAGCAAGTTGAAATTAGAACGGTGTACATCAGAAGTATTAAGTTTGGAGAATAAAAAGTGCATGATATAACAATAGAGGTTCGAAACAACATCCCACAATGAGACCCCATACAAGAGCAAAGGGGAGCAGACACAACTTGCGATTTGAGTTGCTTGACAACAAGTCGAGGTGACAGTGGACCAGATAGTCGTCCATTACTAATGGAGATCTCCATTCAAGTCGGCGAGACTTCCTTGTTCGCCGTGCCGCTCACTCGACAAATGGAAGGCAGTTTGCAACGACGGCGTCCAACCCAAGACACGCTTAGGACTGCCCCCTCATTTGAATAACATTTCGTCTTGGCAGTATGGACCAAAACTGCCAAAATTAAAAATAAACCAAAGCCTGAATAAATAAATAAATGACTAATTAAATAAATAAATTACTAAAAGTGAAAATAAAAACGGATATAAAAAATATAATTCAAAAATTAAATATAAATGTATTTATTTCTGTGTGTGTATATATATATATATATATTTGTAGTTTTTTTTTCGAATTATAGTTTTTTATATCAATTTTTATTTTCACTTTTAGTCATTTATTTATTTAATCATTTATTTATTTTTAATTTTGGCAGTTTTGGTCCTCCGTACTCTAAAAGTGCCTTTAACAAATATGTTTATTTTTTTAGTTTGGACTGACTAGACTGCTAAATTCAATTACTGCACACATAAAATACAGTAGTACTGCAGAAAGTAGAATTATATATTATGTTTAGCATTATTTTCTATCCATTGGAATCATAAAAAGACAAAAACACTTTGGATTAGACTGCAAAACCTATGTATAAAATGACCAGTTAGTCTGATATATGGTGCATGTATAAGTCTGATAAGACAAGTCCCAGAATTCATTTAAATTGCTGGTACGTTTGCAAATCTAGTGAAATTGATTTTTGTCAGGGTTTGTTCAAGTTTGCTAAACGTTTAATCAACGTTCGCTAGACATTCGCCTAGAGTTTTAATGTTTTGTTGTTTTTTATCACAAGGAAATTTGAAATTTCAAAGAAAAAACAAAACTCTAGACAAATGTTTAGCAAATATTTAGCGCATGTTTTCGAACTCTGACGGGAACATGCATTAGCTACTTTCGGCAATATGCAAAGGTTTGCCCATCAGTCAGATTTTGGCCAATTGGCCCTCCACGGCTGCAGCCGCAGGTCAACCATCTTACACTGCCACTGTTATAACCAACTTATGTTCGGTTTTCGCTGAAAACACTGTCATGAGCTATTTCCTTAAATGAACAAAAGTGCATCCATCCATCCATTTTCTTAACCACTCATTCCTCAACAGGGTCGTGGGGGTGCAGAAGCCTATCCCAGCTGACATCGGGCAGTAAGCGGGGTACACCCTGAACTGGCTCGAAGTATTTTACAGAAATCACGCCTTTCCCGAGCAAATCACCGTGGAGCAGTCCCAGATTGATATTGTGGAGAACTCCCTTGAGTGAATGACAATTATCAATCTGGCTATTGCCAGGTTAGGTTTTGACATCTCTGGATCTATCAATGCAACGGAATTGATACTCCCATGAGTCCCATCCCTAAATGACACAATAATGCTGTCAAATGGATGTTGGGCTATTTTGTATCAGGGATGCTGTCTGAATTTAACATTCAAACCCAATAACTAATTCAAACCCACTAATGTGTAAACATGTTTTTAAATACTTTCTTCTTCCTTCACTCCCAAAAACGTATTTACACGTTTTTACGTGATTTATTTATGATTTTTTTTTTTATGAAAGAGCCATACAGAAAGCTTTGATGCAGCTTCTGACATGAATATATGGCTTAAAGCAATGGCAGTTGTTATGAAAAATCGTCCAGGAGGTGGCAATGGAGTATAAGAGATCAGCCAGTGCTATGTTTTTGTCAGTGTTTTCACCAGGAATGTGAATATTGATGAAACTTAGCTATAGTCTAATGTTAATTGCTGCAAAACGGAAACAGATACAAATATACTTTTTTCCCTGATGAAAAAAGAGACTCAAATATTTCTTTTGGTAGGGTCCATGTTTTTATAGCAATAGAACACAAATTTCTGTGGGCCTTGTAAATCAGTCAAAATCCAGTAAAACAGCCGGGAGCGAAGGAGGTTGCTTCAGTGAAAATGACTGGGAGTGAATGAATTGAGTACTGGTTATTCTTGCACAGCAAAGATAGATTCGTGACCGTGTAACTTCAATAATTTATCAGAAATACATACATGAAATTCCACTGCCTGGGAAAAAAAGAAAAAGGAAAAGGGTCTTTAGCAGTTAGTATGGTTCATTTGTTTGACCTTGAAGTACAAGAGCAAGGCACTCTTGAGTTTAGTGAACAGGAGTCCCAAGACTGCTGCATTTATCATTGAAATGCTGAGCTGTCAAGTCACACCACATACCTGTCATGGAGGGCTCAAAGGTACACAGCCAGCTCTTCTCTTCTGTTGCAGTGCATGATTCTTCATTGGATTGCATCGCAGGCCTGTTCACTATTGTTTTCAGCCCCGTGTCAACATAATTCATTTCTGTATGTGACAGCTCCTGACTGTAAGAGTCTGGCACTAGTAGTTCAAATGCTCGCATGAGCCTGAGACTGCGCCTTTCACTGTTTGCAGCTATTCCTTATGCCTCGGTTCTCAAATCCACATTCCTCTTTGCATATGTCATTAATATGTAGCAGGTCGGCTTCATAGTAGAAACATATTTACTTTTGAGGTAATTTGACATGCTGCATACACACCGACTGTACATTAAATGAGAGTGAATGAGAGTGAAGGCCCAGGAACGAGCATGCAGGAATGTAGAGACAACACTTTGTCATCATGCTTCTCATCGTGACATCTGAAAAGACCCACAGGTGCTGTACAAAGTGACTGTGTTGTCATATTTCATTTAGGCATCCTTCAGCAAAGCTGTAATTGCCTAATTAGCTTGTTAATTAGAAGATTAGCATTTACTGATGGAGTGGCTTGCTCTGTTGTGATGAGAGTAATGCAGATTAAGTGAGAAGTTAAGGGTGCATAATTTCACACACTTTTACTGTCCACAAAGGGGTCGCAAATTATTCTTACAAGATCTGATTTTGTGTTTGAAGATGATGATCAGCAATGGTTACGCACGCAATGTGTATGTATGTATATATATATATATATATATATATATATATATATATTATCTTGATGGTTTGCACATTCGCCTTACAGTTCTGAGGTTGGGAGGTTCAAATCCACACTCTAAAAACAGTTGGGTCAAAAGTAACCCAATTATGGATAAAAAATGGGCCGATCCACTTTATGGGTCAATTTGACCCAACTTTCTGGGTGGTTTTATACAAAATGACCCAATTTTTTGACCCAAGTAAAAGTTTTACACTAAAAAAACAATTTCTTGACTCAAAGTTGGATCAAATTGACCCAAGTAGAGGATTGGTCCATTTTTGACCCAACTGTTTTTAGAGTGCAGGCTCCAGCTTTCCTGTGTGGAGCTTGCTTATGCCAGTTGTTCTGCAGATAGCCCGGCTTCTACCCACATTCCAATACTATGCTTCTTAGATTAATTAATTAATTAACACTAAAAGTTGTCCTTCTCTCTGGACTGAGAAGAACGGTGATTTCAAAGAGTCGCCAGACTTTTTGTTTGATATGGTTTTGCAGGTTGACCCTGGTCGCTGGCCAGAAGTCAGCAGTCCTCACTGTCTATCTTGAGTGAATGCTAACAAAGCAAATTCAGTCTTTCCAATACAATTTTAAATGGGAAAAACACACAATGTAACACCGAGGAGTCTTCTTCTTTTTTTTTAAGCAGTTGTCAAGACAGATATGAGTGATCACAAGTAACCAGTAAACTGGAATTGGGGGATAAAAGCTTCACTGCTCACTGCGATCAATCACGGTCAATCATACTGTACTTGTCTTCCCTCAACCGACGAAGAGATGTAAGTAGAAAGCTGACCTTATTTATTTATTTATGTATTTATTTATTTATTTATTTTCTGTGTTTTATTTGTCAGGTGACATAATGCAATCTGCACAGTTCCTTGGCAGATATCAGATTGACCTGAAAGTTCTGATTCAGCCTGTACAACTAAACTGTAGACCAGGGTTGACGAGTCAGCTCAACATTGTATACTTTTACTACATTCTAAACTTCATAAAGGTGCTTGAAAAAAAAATCTTCAAACTGTTGTAATGTTGCAATTCTATGACTATAAAAGTGGATTAATTAAATTAAATTATTTGCTTATCAGATTCCTAATAGAATATATTTGTACATTGAACACATGCAGTCCATTTCCTCTCCCTCTATTGTTTTAAAACTAATTTTTGGTTATCTAACATGCTGTAGATGTGCGTAATGACGAGAAAGATACTGGAAAACAAACTACACCACAGCCTGATACAAATAACAGATATATGCATTAGTGTTGTACGCGTATAAATGTAGATTAAACGATTAAGACTTAAATGTATTTATCTATTTATTTATTTTTTTTACCCCTTCCAAAGGACTTTCCGACAAACTAATGAAGAAAAAAAACCTGTGAAGAGGTCACAGTGTACGGTGTCTAAATCACTGCGGCCAAGCTGCCCTGCGTTCAGCTTGAGTATTGACATTATGCCAGCTATGACACCATAACTCAGCCCACTGCGATGGTCATTTGATAAATGGTATCATAAATTGTTGACAAAACAATTTGTGATGTATTATGTTTCCGATGGGTTGTACTGCTTATCAAATCAAGTAATCTGGCAGGGCTTTCCATTCATCAGCATAAGGCCAGCACGCACTGAGGATAGTGATGACTTTGTTGCTTTGGCGGCGCACGTTTCCAACGCAGTGCGGCTGCAGACAGGAGACACTCGTATGCACTACGGTAGCATACTGTACATGAACGTCAACAATGTTGGAATGACAAGTACGACTACCTAACTCCTATTTAATTCTTAATGCAAACTTCAAGAATGGGATTATTTTGGGGTCAGATTTTATGCATGAACATAAGGCAATTGAATGCCCACGTCAAATCTGTTAGATTTTCTTTGCGTGAATACAGCAACTCCACATTGGTCAACATGTGGCAGTGAGAAGTAGACGATAATACATCATATGAATATGAATTAAACATTACACATTGTTTTTAGTTTACCTGGGCTGACTCTTCCCACATAAAGGTAATGTATTTAAATGAGGGTAACCTCCACATTACTCCACAAACCAACATCAGCATTTATTTTGCTTATTTACTTACACCTCTATTGTACCATATTTACACCACAATTAACTTTTCATGCTTTTGCAGGAGTTTAGAATTACAACGGGTGGTTTTTAAACATGTTTATTGTGTTCTTTGGCCAGATGGGTGTGTATATCCGTTAAAACTGGGAGCATTTTCAAACATGCGTTGATGTGCTGCATCATATTGCAGGCTTTACACTGCACTCGGATTTGCTGGTATGTATCAGATTTGTATCCACAAATGAGATCTGCTGGATCAGGATCGGAGGATATTTGGCATTTTTTAATGCAAAATCGGTGAGCAGCTGTAATGTCTGTAATTTACCCGATTGATCAATGACATTGATTGATTCTGCGAAAAAATACATTAGTGTGAATGGTTGTTCATCTGTGTGTGTCTTGGATTGGCTGGCAACCAGTTCACGTGTGCCCCACCTATATTGCCCGAAGCCAGCTGGGATAGGCTCCAGCACCCTGCGCGACCCTTGTGAGGAATAAGCGATTCAGAAAATGGATAGATGGATGGATCCTATATTAAATGTTAATCAGCTTTTTAATTTTTTGGGGTTTATTCTTTTCCCCATTCATTTAATTTGCCTTTTTTTTTTGCTATTCATGGGCAGGGCTAATCCTATCCCTCACGGATATCGGCAGTTGACAGAGAGTACATTTAAATGTTTTTTAAATATAGATGTTGCTCCATCTTCTGATTGAATCAGTGATCGGTTATTGTTTTTTTCAAACTCATTGACCGCTGATCGGTGGTTAGCTTAAGAATTCAGATCCATCCACTTATTATTATTATTATTTTTTAATTGCAAAGATAAACCAGGAAGGAAGCGCTGGAAATTAGACAAAAGGCCTAAAATTGGGGGAAAAAAGCTTCGAGTTGGTGGATTTTGCAATGTATCGATAAAAAGGAAAATGCTAATTTAAGCTATGGAAACGGGTTTTGTGAATAAATATTAACAGGACCAGATACCACGTGGCACGTTTTGACCGGATATTATGTCACACGTACATATTGTAGTCACAAAAAATTAAGGTAAAGTAAGGTAAATGGAAACCCCAATACTTGAACTATGCAGTGTCAGCCCAAATGTTTCAGCAAATGCTCTTTAGTTTTTGAGTAGGTAAGTAGTTAGGTAGCTTGGTAAATACACTGCTACACACACGCACACCCATATCTATGTATTTTATAATTGTATAAAAAAAATTTTTTTTAACTAGCAATCTTTTTTTAGCATCAATCATATTGCAAGCAGCAGTTGACGTTTTTTTTTTAAAACCATGTTCCAGATGTTGATTTTGTATTTATTTTGTGGTGGGGTGGTGATCAATGCCTTTGCATGAACTTGTGTCAGATCAATGATATTAAATCTAAGAGTCAAAAAACTCATTAATGTTGCAGTAGTGACAAGTGTTGGTGTGAATGTGACTGCACTCACCACTGCCTGTCTCCTTTCGGTCCTGAGCAGAAAAGAAGCCTGAAAACAAAAAGAAAGTCTGAGAGAGATCACGTGTCTCAGCAGTCAGTTTTGTGCATGCAGTCATGTAGGCATTTTAATAAATGCAAAAAATAAATGTCTTTATTTTTAGCTTCAATAAAGTCACCAGATAACACTTAATTGTCAGCTTCCTTCAAAAACCTTCAGGTGAATGTGTCCCATTCATATGAAACATACAGTCCAATATTTATGAAGCGTGCCGCCGTACACGTCTGCGCTGCAGCCAATTTTCAGCGGAGATATTTGATCTTAAAAGCCATTGCTCAATAGCGGCTCCACGCTCTTGATCAAGAAACAATTGTTGTATCTTTTCATCATGACGCGCCTTGCTGGGAGTCGCCTGTCCATCCTTTCTCTGACAGTGGGCCGACCTCTGGGCTTCAAAGATACATTGAAGTTCTGCAAATAAACTGTCAAGCATGGAGTCCAACGAATGCTCCTGCATCGGTCCACGCCGTCTTAAGTCCCATTCAGTCGTTTGCTGTTGACACCACGGAATATATTTGTATAGCCTTCAAAGCATTTTAGTACAACGCACTGCATATTCCTCGCTCCCATTTTCCAGCATTTTGCTGAGACAAAAGGATGAGATGACCTGCTGGTTTGTGACATTTAGCGGCCACCATCTCCCTGACGAGGCTGCGGAATTTATGAAATGGGTCATTTACTCGCACATGAGTCTTACTTAAGACTCCTGTTAAAGCCACATGACCTTAAGAGATAGGGAAACGTATCACTGATAAATGCTAATGTGGTTCACATTAATTCTGTGGATGGATACGACATACTTCACAGCTGGGAAAATTAAAATGAAGCATTGTGGCGATTTGTTATTTTCTCCGTCTGGAATGTGATTTTACTCTTTAGCAATTAGCATTGAATTTAATTTGTTAAATGATCTTTTTTTTGTGTGTGTGATGATTTGTGAATAGAGGAAATTGCTGATGTGACAGGCTTCAGTATTCCATCAAGAGGATAAAAAAAAAAAACAGTAATTGCAACAGATGTATATGGAGGTGAAAAAAATCTCTGTTGGACAATTTGTTTGTTTCAAATGATAACATTTGATCTCAATTTTCCTTTTGACTTATGCTGCACATATTTCTCTAGAATGTGTAGTTAAGTAAGCTCTCAAGGTTAATGCCCCTCTAGAGCCTTTACCTCTGGCCCACTGCGCAGATCACAGCAATTATGCTTTCCACATGTGAATTTAAACAGTTTGAAACAAAAGGTCAGCTTTCATCATCTGACCCTATGACCTCAAAAGTGCTTCATTACAGCAGATTAGGTGAATACTCAAATTTGCTCGAATTTGATCTTCAAGAGTTCAAGGTAAGTTTTTAGCTTGCAAAACATTCATTTGTGTGCCCTTAAATGGTAATGACACACAAATGTGGGATTTTACTACAGAGGGTCTTCACTTAAGTGCATGTGTCACAAAAATTGTACAGCTTGGATTTCCTGATTCATTATTGTTATTTATACGGGAGAATTCCAGTGTGTACGTTCTGTTCATATGGAAGTAGTAATGATGATTTAGTCGCAAGATATTTTTGGACTCCCCCCTTTTATTGAGGTTAGTCACACATAACGTTTATTAATCATTTATAGTTATAAACATAGTTATGTAAACACTATTGTCTGCATGACTATGATACATTGGAGAATCTTTGTGGCAAAACAGAGTGAACTATTATGTATTTTTGAGCGGTTGGTAAAAAAAAGAGAAAAATGCTACTTTGGAGAATAACTAATATTACAGTTTTCTGAAAGATGAAATAATAAATAGCTCTGGCTCAGTAATGAAGGCATGGTTACTTAGTGTAAAGGAGTGATATAAATAAAGATTAATGGGGAAAAAAAAAGATGTTCCGTTGCTGTTAACCGTGTTAACCATGTGCCCATTCCTATTTCGCAGCGCTGTAATTAAAATAATTGGGAATGTGCTTTGGTGACTGCGATGTATGACAAGCGATAACACAAAAAGTCTTGTGGATCAGGAACCATTTTTTTTTTGCCTCTCATTGTACAGCAACATATCTTTCATTAAGGTTTAGGCATTAGATTAAACCAGAACCAGTATCCAATAGTAATTAACTTGAGTATATCGCGAGGCCATTTTTCACATTAAAGTAACCTTTTAATAGCTGAGCCTTTAACTCCACTGCAGGTAATGACTTTAAAGAGTGCTTATTAAAAGGGAAATGGTAATGAGCTTTAATAAAGCAGAACAACTTTGAAATAAAGAGCGCTTTTCAATGGAAAAGGATGGAGGGATCGGGCCGTGATTCCATTAACGAGACTAATGATTCTTTATCAGCCCTCTTATGTGTACATGGAGCTAACATTAACAGTGATTGAGGACGGGTCTCAATGAAAAGATGGGCCTTTTCATTGCCCTTTAAAAGATCAGATAGGAGGTAAAAGAACTTTAGTCATTTAAATCATTGAGAATTGATAACACGAGTCATACGACCGCAGACTCAGAAAGCAGAGCGGGAATCTCCTTCAGCACATGTGAACTGTAACAATGCGCTACATCTGTAATTATAAAATACATCACTCTCATTATGTCAGAAAATGGAAAGAGAAGTGGTCGATTAAAGATTAGAAGTGTCCAAATTTGACTTAGGAAGGGTGAACTATAATGCTTTTTTTCAATGTGGGTTTTATGTGTCGCTGGTTTGGATGTGGAAGTTCTTCTTATATGTATAATGTTGTAGAAGCGTAATTCTGGCCTACTGGCAACAGACTCGGACTATGTTCTTAGTGAGTGTTGTGCCGCTTTGAAATGTGGATATAAATCATATCCAGAAATCACATACAGAAAAAACAACAACAAAGATTTCTATGACAATAACCGGTATGCTAACGCCAAGGTAAGTTGCATTTGAATTGGGGTCAGTCAGACAAGGTCAACTTTGTGTCATTTTATTGATTGATTTATTGTTTAATTCCATGATAGCGCTACCTGGTGTCGCCACCTCTGTACTTTACATGTACAGTATTCTCAGCGTCTACCCATGCTGGTTGTTTCAGGTATTAGCAATGATACAGTAATAAATGAAAATACAGTACCTGTAAATAAATGGGCAAAAAAAAAAGGAATTTGCCACATAGACCTTCATATGTTTTATAATATGTGCATTTAACACACCTTTATATTGAGGTTGTGCAAAAATGTATACCATACTGAGGTACGACTTATATACGCTTTTTTTCTTCTTCCTAATGCATTTGAATACTTTCTTTTTTCCTTATATATTCAAATTTGAGCGCTTAGATAAAAGAAACGACATAATTCTGCAAACACATTTTGTGTTGTTATGGCCAATTCTTACCTTCTTGCTTTTGTCTTTCAGTTGATGTACACTTACTGCCGCGTGCATGCACTCCGTTTAATAAAGTGGCGGTAATGCGCCCAAAGCACCCGTCAACCTCGAAAAAGAAAGAAGAATTCATGCAGTACCGCTGGCGGACTTCATAGCCAGAGATATCTATGCTCAATAAAGTGGCATTCATGCACCAAAGGTATTTGACAACCGTCAAAAGTAAGTCCACGAAGAAATACAAGACGAGTAAGAAGTCCGTAGTCGTGTGGACTTGCAGCTCATAGCATCTAGCTACGACAAGGATTTACTATTCAGAGCAGCAAAAAGCTGACCAGGAGTCTACGTTTGGCTCCAATACGACGCAGAATTTTTAGGTAACTACAGAAAAAAAGAAAAGCTTTTCCGAAGTGGAAGTTTCATCCAACCAGAACTTGTAGCTGTCTAAACGGTGTGTGTTTACGTGTGTGTATTTTTTAAAAGGTAGACTTGCAAGCCGCTCGCATCGAAACGCAGCCTATTTTTAATGTTATACAGCAATCAGCAGCCTGGAGCAGCTCATGCTGGAGCGGTTTCCTTTCTTGTACGCACTGAGCTCCTTTGTCGGTTACTTTGAATAACAGGACACATTTGAACAACGCTCTGAGTTTTTGAACAGAATATATGCTCGTATACATATATATATAAATAAAATTCCTCTAAGTTCTAGTGATTCGTTTATCGAGTCTTCCAAGAGATTCATATATGGTATTCAACTATTTTGACTATTGTGCATATGAGTTAAACAAGAAAATGATACTGACATGTTTTGGAGAGAGCAACCATTAGACTGAGAATCACCGATCTGCTTAGGCCAACAAGAGCTATTCACGTGGAAATGTAATTTCTATCTCAAGAAATGAGCCAAACCATTGGAGATAAACTAATTAGCGATGGTAAATAAATACAGCACCATCTACTGGATATAGTGGGGCACTGCCCATTATGTAGAATCAGCATCATGCAGGCCTCAGAATCATGGAGTTGAATAAAGACAACAAGAAAAGGAAACGGGAAATAAAGATGAAGAATTGACGCTATGTAGAATGAATACAATTAATTCAATATGTGGCAAGCAGCTGGAGAAGGACCCCAGCTGACAGCGGCACCTGGGTGTGCAGCGCCGGCTGCCTGGGGCGGCGCTGACTGCCTCAGCCCCCTCGCGCCAGCCATCTCCCCAGCCTTCCCAAACACTGTGACGGCCCCCGGGCCCCCGCTGGAGCTCAAGCTTGTTCCCCCACCCCCGTCTCATTGTTTGCAGGCGGCGACCATCCAACTAATTAAATGGATGATTTGTGAAATGCTATCCTATTATTAATTAATTTGACACACACTCTCAAAACCGTCGTACGAATAATGTTTTTGTGTGTGAATGCAATGGAAAATGCACATTTAAAATTTTACACACATAATACCTGTTTCCATGCCCAAAAATCATTTGAGAGAAGACCTGCCAATCTGCAAGGTGTGTGAGCGCTGCCACAATACGAGTGATCTCATCTCACTGTCAGCGACAACACTTCCTACAACACTTGGCTTTCAGAAGCCAAACACACAACATGGCGAAATGAACGACTGCGCACATCCTGAACAATTGCTCTCCTTCCATGTTCTTCTCATCTCAACGTCTTTTAATTACTAGTGAAAAATGAGTTCATTTGGAAGATAAATAGTGCGTGTCTGTTTTGGCTTGGCAGGACTAAAGATGGGCATTTTTCACTGCATTATCATGTAAAGTAAACACAACATTTACGTTTCTTACACAGCTACTCAAACGACATTGCAGTAAGCTTATGAATCCTTCACAAGTGCAAATTTTATGTATTGTGGAATATGGCAGAATATTTCCAAAATATTTTATACTACTAGTCCATATATGTTTTCTGTTGTAAGTGCAAACATGTCAGGGAATGCCAGTTTAGTCACAGGAAGGGCAATATTTTTAGGGGATCAAAGTTTCATGCTGAGCTGATGAAATATTTACCGTGCGTTTTTAAATATAACATGCCTTCACCGTCTTTCATGTGTTACACTTAGAAGACTTATCACACTTACATAGAGTTATTTCAAAGCACTCACACATGTTAAAGTTAAAGTTAAAGTTAAAGTACTACTAATGGTCACATTTACCTAAGTGGGGCAAAATTCATTCCCCATATTTGACCCATCCCCTGAAGGAGCGGTGAGCAGCAGCAGGGGCCGCGCTCGGAAATCATTTGGTTTTATCTATGATCGATGTTATTCTACCTATTTATATTTTCCATTCCACCATACATTGTGCTTCAACTACTTCTACATTTCTCATCTGATTCAAACTATTCCATCTTCAACATGTTCCAAAAACTCACGCTTCGCGGGCCATTATTTTTCTAATGCCTCGGTTTCACAGTTTTCCCACAATTCAAATATTTTTCCGCCCCAATATCCCCATTCATTTCGAATGATTCATTCAAAAATCCACTCCCATTCAGAATTTTAACTGTTCGGCTCATTGAATTTATCTTGGGATCAATTTTCAGCACTCTTTCTAATTCCCACATAGCAAAAATTCCACATTTCGACTCAATATTGCATATTTTTCGCCAACAAAATTTCTTGAAGTAGGCATATGGTATATAGATTTAGGTCATAGGGTTCGTATCGTTCCTATTCAAAATTCAGTATTGCTCTTATTCAAAATTCATAACATTCACCTCATTCAATTCACCATGCCATTCAATCAAATATATATATATTTCAGCCATGCAAAAGCTTTCCACATTATTCATAATACAATATTTTTTATCCACAAATTCCCCATTTATTTTCAATGACACATTCAACAATTTGTTCCCATTCTACATTCTAAATTTCCAGCTCATTCACTTCACCTTGGGAATGATTTTCAACATTGCCACAATTCCCACAAACTCAAATTCCACATTTTCACTCACAGATAGCAGTTTTTTAGCAATATGTTTTCACCTATTTTCATGTAATTAAATATCATGCATGCATTTTCACCACTACCATGCAAAATCATTCTATATCCCTCAATATCATTTAATATCATTCCAAACCATTCAATACCATTTGACATGGATAATTCAGTATCTTTCAACAACATTCCACCTCATTTATTATGATTCCATGTGTCTACTTTATCTATTTTTTTATTCAGCATTTCAGCATCCACGCACAATTTCTCTGGAAATGGCTTCATCAAGTTTAATATTTTATCTTGCACATGGACATGATGAAATCACACGTTAAAATGTTTTCATATCATTAATAAATACTATATATTATTCAGATGTTGTGGTTAGCGTTGGGTGTGAACTCAGGTGTAATTTGGTTGGAGTCTGTCGAGATTAATTTTGTCAGCCACGTGATGAATGCAATCCTAGGGGAAGCTCCGATGCATCAGTGTCATTCGGGATGAGATTTTTCATGGGAGTTGAGAGTTTCTAAGATTAAGTGCAGTATTAGTCAATGTTTTGGGGATAAGACTTCACACTAATTTAGTGAAGAGCAACAACCTGCAGAGGAAGCTCCATTAGCAATGACAATGAACTACAGCTCCAGTGGGAAAATCTGATTAACACTGCATGCTGAAATTCTGAAGTCATTTCACTGCTTGGGCAATAATTCTACATTTGCAGGAATAGCGGCTCCTAGAGTGCTTTTGTCGCTGCCAAAATATCTCTTTAGTGGAGTATTGTCATATTTCATGAATCCCCAGGAGGTGACGTGGTAGTTAGTTTTGACACTGGATTTATAGATGTCAAGGGAAGTAAACACAAGAGGCGTATTTATTTGGGGATTTAGAAATATGGTAGAGCATTTGTGAAACAACATTATCCACCAAATTGCAAACAAAACCAGAGCTAGGCAATCCGAGAATCAGCTCAAATGCGCTGCACAGGGTTGAAAGTTTATACACAACACAGAATGACCTTTTACTTTGGAATATCTCTTCCTTTTTCCACTATTTTGAAGGGAACTCGCTCTATTGAGATCAGATGTTGTGAATATACAACACTGACACGCTGCTGTCAGCATTGATTTCCATTTCTCCCAGAAATATGGTGTTGAAATCCTCTCCAGGCAGATAAGTATCTTTACACACGACTGCCAGATCTGATTGCCTTCCTGCAAAGCGGCCTGGCCTGCATTGGAGTCCCTCTCAATGCACTGCACACCACATTGTATTTTTCTACTTGTGCAGCCCTTACAGAGCCGTCATCTAAATAAGAATATGTCTTCCACGCTTGGCAGTTTTCACATTCATTGTTGTGTACAGTGTAGCAGACTCGAGGTGTTATGTAAGTGGGGTGAGTGGGGATGCGTTGTTTTTTTAGAATGGAGCTTGTGACCTCACCAAGTAGATGTCAAAATGTATTGCTATTAAAAGCGGGATATTTATGTCGTGTGCACTTGGCATGCCTATTTTATGTAAAATAATACAGTAATGCATAGCTGATGTTTTCAGATTTATTGCATTTTGTCTGTCTATATAAATGTGTAGTGAAACACATTAAAGTGATCAACACTTATCTACAACTAAGCCACTATGAAATGACAACAATATTTCGATCAAAGTTAAGAACAAAATAAACAGGACATGAGATATTTTCTAATGAAACACAGCAACTTTTTCAACGTATCCCTTTTTTAACCCGAATATTTGTTCATATAAACGCAATTGGAATACCTTGGTTGAACGAGGCTTTGGTTTCTGTTCTCCACATTGAATCTTGGTTTTTGAGTACGGAAACAATTTTTGTGTGCGGCGCTGTCCTACTCGCCATTTGTTTCTCTGCGATTTTTTCACATTATTTTCTGTCGCTATGCCACAGTGTGTATATATGCACACATATACGCGTGTATATATGTCTGTGTGTCTGGCATGAAACCCACTTTTGGAGCGAGTAAGAAACCGACTACTTCATTAGCGTGGTGATTATCTTGAATATAATGTGTTTTTATTGACTGTAGAAAGTTAAAAGCGCAAGTGACATCTTATTGCGTAATGACGCACATCGCGGTTTTGATCGCGATATTCCAATTGATCACAAAACCCATGTATACAGGATTAAGATTGCCCGCTTACACATGTAAACGGCTTATCATGTTGAATGTTTCAGACACCGGAATTTTGACCTTAAACCAAAATGTAGTCATTGTTTTACCTAGTGATTAAATCCCATGATTGTCGCTAAGCTAACACAATTATTTTTCATTTGTAGGGATGGACTGGCCAAAGGGAATTTCGGGAGTTTCCTGAAAGGTCAGAACATATTCGGGCTTGTCGCCTGTTTTGTTCCTAGTCCGTCCTTGTTAGTTATAGCGAGTAAAGACAGTTTGTACAGTATCTCTTGTTAACATATTAGTTTATGTTTTCATGCTCTAAGGTTAGGACACAACTGATCATCCGTATGCCAAATTCAAGGAAGCGTACAGCCAATAAGTTTTCATTAAATATTTATATATTCCTTTGTAAATTATTCCGTATTGAAAGACAAAACATTGAACTCATAACTGGACTTTCAATGTGTTCCATAAAATGGAGGGCTTACACACTGTAGTCTGTACAGTATATCTGTAATATTATTATGCATGATGATTTTATTGTGCAAGAAGAGAGATGAGCGTGTGATGTCGTGGTGGGAGAAACAGGGTTTGATGGCTGCAGCTTCACACAGCGCACTAATACATTCAGAGCTATGGGGGTCTGGCATTGTCTGCGCTCGCTATAATTAAGCCGTGCATTAGAAAGGGGGCTGGAATAAAACATGAGAATACAAATGCAGCCTGGAGCTGATGTTCTACTGATTATTACAACGCAGATAAAGCATTCCTCACAACTGCCTGTGTGTACTGAAGCCTCCAAAAACATCTGGACCTTTTAATTGAAAAATGGCCTGGTGTTTCACCGTGCTGATTTGTACTAAGTGAAGTCAACAATTAAGACCAAAAAAAAAAACATAATTGATAGAAATTGCAGTACTTCATTATTTGGTGTTCTAGTCAAGAAAATGGATTTATCCATTATTTACAGGTCACGGAGCAGAGGCCAAGCATTGCTGTTCTCGTTGCGACGTCATCTCAAAACAGCTCAGAGCTCAGCGGATCTGCGACGTTCCCTTGCATGAAATCAATCATAACACGAATATTATGTTCAAACTAATTACTTCTTATGCTGCTTGTGGTATGGCAGGGTACCCAAGTATGCATGGGTTATTGGTTCCTTACTCACGTACCGTTTAATTATAATCAATGTTAAATGTGAAATTGTGAATTAAAGATGCAGCAAATGAAAATTTACTCAGCTGCATTTTGGCAGCATTTAACCCTTGTGAGTGTGGACAGTACAGAGTTTCTAGTCATTGGGACCCAATATAGTATTATAATATTAATATGATATAAGCAGAGCTGTTAAACGATTTTTTTTGAACAGATTAATCACATTTTAAAATATTGAATAATCATGATTAATCACTTAATTAAAAAGGGTTTTTATCCCCCCAAAATTGCCCTCCAAATTTGAAAAACACCTGTTATGTTATGTGTTAATTATTTCAATATTTTATGCTATGGGGACCTTTTCAACATGTTTTGATCCACTGCACACTCTCATCCTCCTCTTTTTCTAATCAATTAATTGCTTGCATAATTTAAAGTGAAAAAAATGACCCCAACCGTATGACATGAACAAATATTCGGACTGTCATGCGAAAGTAATTATTTAAATGCGCGTAAAAGCTGTGCTACCAACGTAACCATCCGCTGTCAAGCTGAAGGATCATCTGCGGTCAAAATTAATGGTGCGATTAATCTGCGTTAATACATGATGAATGCGATATTTTTTGTGATTAATCAATGAGTTAACGCTTTAACTTTGACAGCACTAATAACAAGCTAGCATTAACATTATTTGACTATATGAAATCACAGTAGTTATCTTAAAAAAAGAACAAAAAAATAACTATTCATGTTAGATAAGGTGATCCACACCTGTTCGGATCTCTTTCAACTTATGACTCAAGTAATACAAATCCTTACCATCTGACATCATCACATATATTTTACATTATCTTGTCACTGAATGTTTGTATTTAATAAAGTTGAGCCAAATCCCAAAAGTCAGGGATTTTACATTTGCACTCACAACGGTTTTAAATGCACAGTGACATATAATGCACGGTCACTTGTCGCTGTCTTTATTTCTGTAGTTGTCTTTTGAAGATATGTAGAACTGTACTGAAACATATTTAGAGTTATTCTTTTTTCTTTTTCTTCTTCTTTGAGAGCTCAGTATTGTTCATTCGGTAATTTTACCGATTTGACATGTCATCATCATTGCTCTCTTTTTTTTTTTATGTATTTATTTTTTACATTTTTATTTTGTACGTGCGTGAGTATGTGCGTGAATATGTGTGCGTGCGTGTGAGTGTGTACTCATTAGTTTAAACCTATTAAAAATCCCATACCGTTCACCTAAACCGAATACTTCAGAATCCAGCTGGAGTCGTGAGGTTGTCAGGAGACCCGAGGAAGGATCAAAGAAAAGAAAGGAGTTATTCTAATAGATGGTTATTATTAAATTTGTATGTCCCTCAAACAAAATGTGGGAGCCGGGGTTTGTGGTCTTGGGAAGATGGCTCACATGTTTTTGTTTTGTTAAAATAAAAAAATAGCAACCAAATGTTAATTTTGTATTTTGGAAAGAGTAGGAGATTCACCAGCCACAACATTAGCATCAGTATCCAAAATACAGTAGCTCAGTTTGGATTGACACTTTCCTTTAACAATGTGTTTATTATTGTGACTGTAGTTTGCAGAGGTGGGCATTCCGTCAATATTGACGGAAGGTCTGCCAATCAGTCAATGATGGCCAGCTGTTTTGTTGACAATTGAAGAATAGCAGGAAACTTTGAAAAATTGACAGACTTAGCATTGCTGGAGTGAGTTTTCGTCCGTCAATGTAATCGTCAATCTGTCAATGACGAAAATATTGACGGACGCACATTTTGCTGAGGAACGACGAATGACGGATTGACGATTACAATATGGTTCGGCTAGAAATATTGACGGATTGACGATGACGGACAAGTGTCCTGACTGTTGACGAGTGACGGCCGCTCAATAATCATTGACGTGACCATCTCTGGTCATTTGTAGTGGTGCCAAACCACACTCCAATACAGTTCTTGTAATACATTTCATAACATTTTAAGCAGTATGTTTATCTTCAAATGCCGACAGTAATATTTTATCTTTAGAAACAATCCCAGAATTTGCAATAAAAGTTTTCACATTAGCAATATGTTTGTTCAATTACATCTAAAAACCACACTTTAGTCTAAAGAAGCAATGGCTATGTTTTAGCATATCTTAATGAATGGATATCTTGACTGTAACGAGAGAAGGTTTCTGATGCTCAGAGAACATTCCTTCATCCTCCCTGTCCGATGAGCGGAGATGAGTGAGTCTGGGGCAGAGGCCGTTCATCTGCCAATATGGCAGCGACCTGAATGATGGGCATGTGGCGATGTCACTAATGATCAGACTATAATGACTCGCTGACAGGGGAGGAGAGCAATAGATTGTCACTGGGGTTGAGTTAAAGAGGGGCCCTAATGATCTGCCAGCAAACACTGGCAAAGCACCTCCTTTATCACTCCATCTTCTTCTTCTATTCCTCATCAGGTTCCTCTCCATTGGAGGGAGCCACTGTGTAGTGTCTCAATGCCATCTCACAAGGCATGTAAACATCTGTCACCTCTGTATCTATATTTCATGCTATTACCTCTTAGGCCTTGAGCCACATGCTGTAAGCCTCGGGGTACTTGATTTCCGCCAGCAGGAGCTTTCAGCGCAGGAAGGATCAAGTCATAATTACGGTGGCGCATTCTGGTGTTTTAGCAGCGGATGTCCTATATAGCGAGTCGCGACATCCCAAGTGGCTGCACTTCTGTGGCACTCAGCGAAATGAAGAATACCTTATGACCTCAATTTTTATCAGATGCTCTGCTACTTCTGTTTCAGCTCTTGTTCTTAACCTGGCATGGGAATCAATTTGACAGGTACAAATTCACCCTAAGTCATTGAGTCCATGAAGCATTAAAGCACACTTTTTACCGAAAGAAAAATGGAAATAGAGAGAACAACAAAAGTTGACTTTCTCTCGATCCAGCACACACTATGTACATGCTACTTTATAGCATATATAATGTAATTTAGCTAGCAATAATCGTTTTGGCTAATAGACATCTTCATAGCTGCTATATGGATCGACACATTCAATATATTGTCGCTGCTATGTGAATAGACATAAGTGTTTTTCCACATAGCAGTGACGATATGGACTAAGTGAATGGGATATCTATTTACAGCTCGAGAAGATTCCACTCTTCTGGGTTTTCATCCAGAAGAACATTTGTATGGTCACTCATTCTGGACAAAAAGCCAGGCTCACAATTGCTGTTCTAGTTCATCCCAAAGATGCTTGCATGTTGATGTTAAGGACTCCCAAGGTGCTTCACACCAAGCTAATCCAAGTTTGCCTACATTGTTGCTTTTTGCAGTGGGGCAAAGACGTGCCTGCCCTAAATTGTTCCTACAAAGTTGCAATAAACAAACTGTTCAAAATCCCTTGGCAAAATATATAATTACAATTAAGTGTACAGAATTATGTCACCATAAACTTGGTGCCATGCATGATCTTCAACTGATACAAACAAATGTTTTCAAGCACTGCAGGAGAATCTTTCCCGTGAGTCTATTCAGTTATGTTTGTACTTTGCTATCATTGTCTTATTCTCATTACATCCCTTTGAAGGTAAAAAAACAAAAGCAAAAGAGGAACAATCCATGAGTGCTTAATTAGTTTGAGTGATAGTTGAGCAACTGGTAACCTTTCTACATGATTCATTAACTGGTAATGGAGGCACAGGCTCCTACTCAAAGATTCCTCATTGAAATGTTTCTATTACATCCTAATTTGATGCCACATACTGTTCAAGCTAATGTAGTTTTTGATGAATGTTCCCTATATTGATTTTACATTACATGAGTAATTTTTGGGAAGTCTTCAGGTCTTAAAAGCACATCAGAACAATACACTGTGTTAGAAATATTATATATATATATATATATATATATATATATATATATATATATATATATATATATATATATATATATATATAATATTTTTTTGTGTAGAATGACATCAAATTAGGTGAATATTGCAGTTCAATACAGAAACACCTTTTAGTATGAAAAAAACCACACAATCGATATGAATGAATGGAAATGTCAATGTTCCAGCCCTATACTCTTAAATTGCTGGGTTAAAAGTAACCCAAGTTGGATGACCGAGTCAACCCTGGGTTATTTATGCCCAGTGCATTGGGTTAAGGATTGGAGCCAGCATGTTGGGTCAAAAAGATCCAACAAGGGGTAAAAAGTAAACTACCCACATTGATGAGTTCAAGCTACCAAGCAATGGGTTACCAGGTTATCAGTATAAAGTAGGGGTGTAAGGCGATTCAAATTTTAATCGTAATTAATTGCATGGCTTCAATAGTTAATTACGATTAATCTCAAATTTGATATCTGTTCTAAATGTACAATAAAAGATTACTCATGGAGTCCCCCAAGGGACTGTGCTAGGCCCCAAGTTATTTATATTGTATATAAATGATATCTGTTGTGTCTCAAAAATATTCAAAAGTGTCTTATTCGCCGATGACACAACTCTCTACTTTTCAGGAGAGAACCTGAAGCAGCTTCTGACTACTGAGGAGAATGAACTAAACACTTTACAAAATTGTTTTGATATGAACAAATTATCACTAAACTTAAATAAAACAAAGTTGATAGTTTTTGGTACTAGACAACCCACACAACAGATCAAAATTATGGTAAATTTAATTGAAATAGAAAGAGTGTATGAAAATAAATTTCTTGGAGTACTTATTGATGAAAAATTATGTTCGAAGTCACACATAAATATTGTCAAAAGGAAAATGTCAAAAACATTTGGGATACTCTCTTAAACTAAGGATGTCCTGAATAAGAAATCATTATACACATTATATTGTTTATTATTATTACCATAACTGACCTATTTGTGTGGAAATCTGGGGAAACACATATAAAACAAATACCGACCCTGTTTTCAAACTGCAAAAAAAGAGCCATAAGAATTATAAATGATCAAAATATACAGAACCAACTCATTCTTTATTTATTAAATCAAATACAATTACATTTTACGACTTAGTTGAATTTAAAGTAGCACAAATAATGTATAAAGTACACAACAATTTACTCTGCCACAGTACTTAGAAGCTGTTTGAAATTAGAGAGAGTCCTTATAACATAAGGGGTACAAGTGTCTACAATTTTTTTTAAACAAGAACAAATATTAAGCAAAGGTGTGTTTCTGTAAAATGTGTTAATTTGTGGAATAATTTTGGAACTGACCTGAAAAGTTGTCAGTCACTTGCCGAATTAAAAAAATTGTTTAAAAGCAAAGTTTAAAAAAATTACTTAAATCAGACATGAGCTGTTAAAATTGTATATATGCTGTAATTTCTTTCGATTTATTAGTATGAGTGTAATGAAAATTGTATATGTGAGTCTGAGGATATGATTTATTGTTATGGTATATGCCTATGAATTTAATGTGCAGATGTCGCTGGAAAATGTGCGTATGTTAAAGTGTGTATATATGATTAGGTTTATACATTTCCTTTTGTTGAAATACATTACCTTATCATTTTATCAACATAAAACAAATAAGGGGTAGGACTAGATTCGTTTTGAACTTTTTCCTACCCCCTTTGAACATATGAATTATTCTTGTTTTTCTTTTTTACTTCAATTTACATTTTAGACTTGTAATATGTTTTGTGTTTTCTTTATGTTTATATGTATAATAAAAACCATAAACCAAAAAAAAGATTTTTTTTAAACTAATAATTAAAATTAAAAGGATGGACTGTACTGTAAAAAACTAGTGTGATATTGATTTGTGTTGAGGTCATCATTCTGCCACTAGATGGCCTAATTGCATTTGTAAGACGTTGGTGACAGCTCAGTGGATTTTTCTTTTCCTATTAAGAGCTATCTAATTTAACATTAAGTAACTTGTGAAATTATGCACATTTTTAAAATTTGACCCCAGTCACCACAATTATTCAATTTATTACTATAAAATTTTGTTGTGGATGTGTCTGCTGTGTTGCAACTGGACTTCCCACAATGCAGGCCTTCCAAGTACGGAGTGGTCATTAATTGCGCGTTAAAAAGAGTGGCGATAAAATAACTTTAAATTAACGCACTTTTTAAAACACTGTTTTCTTTTCCCAAGTTGTAGAAAACTTGCCAACATAGTTCTAAAAGTCAACAATGAACCACAAGTTTATAATATCATTCAAATATGTCTTTGTCATTCTTTGACTACTTCATTTAACTTTTCCCATTTCTGTCAAATAGTTTGCGTGGCAAGAAAACTTGCCTTGGCTACGTCTCCAAACCAGATGTGTGTAGTTGCAGTGTTCGTCCTCAAACTCTTCTTAAATGATATGGAAAAGTGCAAGAGGGCAAATGGTGTCAGAGATCTCCCCCTCAACTCCACCTCCCATTTCTCGTCATAAATCACGGTTGGCAGCTCAGAATAAGCTACTTCTGGAGACATTGCTACTGGCATTCTACCCATTGTAATTCATCACCTCCAAGGAAGTACAAAAACCTGAAAGAAAATGTATCCACCAGCTACGCATGTAACCTCTGGACCGACACCACCAACATTAGCAAAGGTGCATTCCTCTCTGAAGACAAGGAGATGTTTGCCACCTGTGCAATCTTTCCAGTTTATTGCCAGAATGGCCTTTTGAAAGTACTTTTGCTCCTCATTTACTTACTGGGATAATGAGGCTTTTAAACGATACAAAAAAAGATTTGCTGTCACCTGAAAATATTTTTGAATGAAATATTTTCATACATGTCAAAAGCAAAATTGGGGACACTGTATATTTTATAAAGAAGTTTCACAACAGCTGCATTCTGTTCCAAAAGAGCTCTGATTGTAAAAGTCAGTTACCAGGCCCTCGGGAAGTTAGTGTGTAATTATGCTGGCTAAAAAAAGCAGTTTTAAGGAAGGTGAAACGATAAAATGAGATGGATTACACGCTAATGTGGCTAAAATGCCACGTTGATTGTGATGGGTCTAGGAATCAACATCCTTCGATTTCTTCCACTTATCCAAGTTTGGGTCAGAGGGGCAGCCTAAACCCAGACTTCCCGCTCCCCAATCTATTCATCCAGTTCTTCCACAGGGTTTTACTAGGCCAGCCAAGAGACAGTCTCCTCAGCGTGTCCTGGATCTTCCCCTTGGCCTCCTACCAGTGGATCATGCCTGGAAAACCTCACCATGGAACCACCCAGGACCCAAGCCACCTCTTTTCTGAGACCCTCCCAACTTTTGTTCATTGTTTTAAGCTCAGATTATAACCTGTCACTTTAAAATGACATTTTGCAGGCAAAAACTCTTTGAACTAATCATTTGCAGTACTTCATTTGTTGTCTGGATAAAAAATTGTGTTGCAGGTAACTCCTTGCATCTTGGCATCAGTTTTGTTGAATTTTGTATGTTTCTACATTGTTACTTTACACACGTTTGGTCAGGTAATTAATTACAGCCACCATTTATTTTTGCATTAGCTGTCACTTAACGACCCTATTGTAAATTCAAGTTAATGTATTCCTTCTTTTGCACAGTATGATAAAATGGATTACGGAGGAGAAATTAAATTTGGTAGATGGCAATATCAAGTATTAACATTTGGTATTAGTAAGTATTGAAAAATAAGTACTCATGAAAAATGCTGTATTGGTGCATCCCCAATAATAAACGTATTGTTGACCATACTGAAAAGGGGCAAGAGGAAGAAAACTAAAATAATAATAATAATAATAATAATGTTTATTTGGGCAGTATAATAATAATAATAATAATAATAATAATAATAATGTTTATTTGGGCATGTTAATAATAATAATAATAATAATAATAATAATAATCTACAATTATATTGTTTAAGTAATTTTACCCCATTTTAATTAGTATAAATGGTGTGACCGGCTGCAGAAATGTATGATATTCTACGACTGGTTTCAGAGAAATATGAAACATACCACTGAACATGAATATTAATGCTCCGTTATCAGCTGTCAGGATCCATAAATACCACAGAGTTGAGTCTGTTGTGAATTTTCAAAACCTGCACTTTAAGGAGCTTAGTGAATTTAATTGGCAAAATTGCAAATCAGGTAGTCAGCCATATAACTCATTGTCACATTTAATCAATATACTTTGTAAATCAACTCATTTAATTTATAAATTATCTTATATAGATCAGGCAACCAACTAAACAATTAGCATGCATTTAGCCATTCATTAATTTAACCATTAATCAAACCAAAACCGTTTTTTTTTTTTTTCAATTTTCAGCCTGCAAGTTTGGGATCAGCCACACAGGCTGGAGCAGTACATCATGCCCTCGGAGAGCAGACTGTGACACAGTGAGATTTACTGTTATAAAAATCAATGCAATTAGAGAAGAGGTTGGAAGCTGGCCTGGGGTACACTGTGGTCTCAAGAAAATTGTTACAGTTAATAGACACCAAGTGGAGAGAGGGATTCCCTGCTATAATCAATGAGCAGCAGGATTACTGTATGTTCGCAAGGTGGTCATGGTCAACACGTTATTGGCCACAATATTAAGTACACCTGCTTGGAACAAATGAGATCTAATATGATTGTTGTATCTAACATTCTGCCAGTCATTATTTTTCAAATACATTGCTCACATACTTCTTCATTATTGCTAAAGCATACAGCACAAATTGTGCTCTACCCGTTCTACTTTGTATACACACTGGATACACGCGATGCAATAAAATGCCTTTTTTTCAAGGGCAAAGTGAATGACTGGACTGAGCTACAGGCCAAGCGCCACTTCCCTCCTTCCTCAAACCTCTTGCTTGGCTTACAAACATGAACACCTGTTTGGTACTGCACCTTAGCTTGTTTAACAAGCCACCAAACATTAATGGAGAAAAGTGCACAGCTAACATCGGTGTGCCGGTTACGTAGCTCATTAGCTGCTTAGGTGCAGCACATTAAACAGCATGTCACCAGACCCGCAAATGTCACTTTGCTGTTAGATGGACCTGCAAAAAGCTCCTGTGCTCTGAAAAATCCCTGCCACTGACACACAGTGTGCCTCTGATGTGGAACTACAAGTTTGCTTACAATCAGAAACACAAAATGTAACATAAGTGTGATGGCAGCCTGCCCGCTGTCAGTACAATTTAGCACACACATCTCTACAGGCAGCTGAGAACTTGTCTTGGAAAAGGGTTTCTTCAAATATAACTGGTATAGTACATTATGTTTTCTCGTTTCCTGTCGTTTGATAACTTCTATTTAACTGTGAGTTTACTTTAGGATACAAGAAATCCGTTTTTTTTCTTCATGGTAGATCACTGTTAACTCATTCACTACCATTGACGCCTATATACATCAAAAATTCATTTGAACTATTTTTTATTAGTTTTACATTTTATGAGTATGAAAACCTATATTTTTTGTATTGTATATTTATAACAGATATAAAATGTGAGTTAATTAGTGAAGTCATGAAAATGTTCAATTGCCTGACGCCCCAATTTTTTTTATTATATTTTATTTTTTAAATATTTTATTTAAAAAATAAAAATAAAGAAAAGATTATCTTAAAAGATAATTGTTTCTTTTTTAAAATATATTTTTCAAAGAAAATATTATTGTCAATGGCAGTGAATGAGTTAGTCTTCAGTACCTCAATATTTAAATATAATTGGTAACTGCACTGCACTGGGGATCAATTTCGAAAAAGAAAAAAAAACTATTGAGTTCAATTTTTATGCTGAATGTAAAATTGTCATGCTGATTCCAAAATTGCAGTCAGTTTTTTTTCTCTCCAGAATGTCAAGTTTTTTTCTCTGCATGCAGCTTACCCTCCGGATAAGCAAAAGACTGTAGTAAGAAAAGCAGCTTGTTTGCGTAGTCACAATTCAAACAGTGCAGCGAGAGGTGTGTGAAGCTCCTAATAGGCCAGTACTTTCATTAGCTGCAAACAGAAAGCTGGCCTAGTAGTATAATAGTAGGAATTTAGAAGTTTAGTGTAGGCTTTTCTCTTAACCTTATAGCCATTAGCATACCATTGTAAATTATATTTCGTTTTATGCTGGGGGGTTTCAAAGCCTGTAACTATTCCATCTTAGTGTTTCATTTACATACATGCAAATTTATGTATTTATTTTTTATTTTATTATTACAGTTATTATTTTAAGAAAATGGGGATCCTATAGCTCAAAAACTTGACATGATCGAGAAAACCTGAGGTCAATTTTGGATTCTGTACCCCCCAAAAATTATTAAAAACAGCCGTCAGACTTAGCTCATCAAAAACTGTTCTCCAAGTCCTATCACAGTTTTAGAAATAAATGAAATTATTATTAATTATATTTTGTTGTTGTTATTCACTCTTTTACCGCCATAAACGTCAATTGACGTTGACTATGTTTTTTTTTTCTCAATGGGCAGTGCAACGTCTTGTGCAGCGCTGTTGTGTGAATGGGGTTGTGAAAATCCCCCCCAAAAAACACTAACTATGACCAGCAGATGGCAGCATTGTGTCTCTTTTAAATGGGCTCCCCTGTATCAAATTACATGAAAACATGGCGGAACTTAGAATGTAACGTTTTCAAGGATGACGCGAATGATCAAAGGGTTTGTCACTAAACAAAAAAATAGTAAAAGTCACTGTTGTGCAGAAAATGTATCTTTTAACAAAAAGCTTGTTTTCACCTTATTTTTTTTTCCATTTCCGCTTGATGTCACTCAAATTACCTATTTTCAAATAGTGATTACTAAAGAATGGAATAATGTAGAAACATACTTTTTTTCTAATGAAAGAATGTGATCCAATTTTTCATATGGTATCCACCATGTTTATGTAGTCAAAGCACACAATATTCTGTTTGCCTTGAAAGATGAGTGAAAATGCTCGAAATCGGCTGGCACTTTAGGGGTTGTCTTTTTGCATAATGTTTGGTAGTAAAAGAGTGAAATAACCTTGATTTTAGAGGATTATTCAATTGCTTTTTGTGTCCTGCATCATAAAAATGTCTTTATAAATAACTGCTGAAGATAAGAAGAAATAGTTTGGATTTTGCCTCTTATCAATGTTTACAAATAAATATCAGCTATAAGTAGGGATGCACTAATCGATCGGCAAGTTTCTTAAATTTTTGGGGGGCATCGGTGATTACTAGATCCCAAATAAAACCCATTTTACTAACCAATCTCAAATCACTCCGAAAAAGTCAGCCAGTCTTTTTTTTAGCTGTGAGATAACAAATAGGCTTTTCATTTTTATTTGAGAGAACTACTTCATATTCAGTTAAAACAACAAAATTACAATGAAACAACATTGGAACATTAAAAGGTGTATGCTGTCGGTTATGGAAAAAATTGGGCTCAGCAAAGATCGGGGATTATGATCGACCAGAAAACTGTGACTGGTGCACCCCAAGTTGTAAGTGTGTATGTCATTGACTGGTGAGTAGTGATTCCCAAACCTTTTATTCAATAAAAAAAATATCTATTGGCTGTTAAAATATATATATATATATATATATATATTATTGTATTGTATAAGTATCAGTTGTTTGTTAAGTAAAGCATGTACCACAAATTCTGGTCTGGAGGTCAAGGTCTAGACTAACAAATCTGCACTTTTTAAATTTAGTCTGTCTTTTCAATTTTGCAATTTGTGCTGAGAAAGTCTGGGGAAATTTTTGTACAGGATGTATTCTACCTCTCACCCTACGTCAGCTGCAATAAGCTGACCACCCATCCAGACAGCCTCCATTGCAGCTGAAGCTAAGTTTGAGATGTTGTGAGAAGCTGAACGTCGGATGCAGGCAGTGTTGAGGAGCTGTCCAGGCCTCACTTTGCTGATTGTCTCATCTGTCTCGGCTAAGTCAGCAGGATGTGACAGCCGCCTTCTCTCTTCTGCCCACCGACCACTAGGCTTGGCATCACCTCCACTCACCTGTCCAAGCAGAACCTCCACCATATCTCCATTCTCAAAGTATTTGCAGAAAGAATGAGGATCAACGTCTCGGTGTGAAAGTAGAAGGGTTGTAGGCTGACAGTTTTGGACTGTTGAATTAGCTAATTCCAGGTACTGACTTTTTTTTTCATTTTTTTTTCAACAACACCCCCATTTTGACTAACCATCACTTTGTACTGCTTATGAATTGAATTGTATAATGTAAAGCATTCTCCGTTTCAACTATGAATCTGTATGCAGTGGGTGTAGCCTAATGCTGACATCTTCTCTCTTTGACTGTCTTTCAGCTTGCTTCGTTCACTGTGTCATCGTGTCTCTATGCCTGTCACTCGGTGAGCTGTTGTAACATCATACACTAACATTTTTTTATTCTCTGCAGGGTAACAATAATATTATGGTGTGTTTTGTGTAAAACATGAAATATTATTTTGGGGACAGTTTCCCTTGTCAGACAAACATATGTGTCCGATTAAATTACAATACGGGTGTTTGATCTGCTCATGTCAAATGAGATGAAAGCAGTCCCATTGGCTGCTGCATATATTAATGAGGATGTCTCCAAACATAAGGCATGGACAAGGATTGGTCATTTTAGCATATCATATTTATGAGCACATTGGAGTCTGAACTTGTCTTTTAAAAAAGGAAATGAGGATCATGACTGGCACTGACATTAGAGTCAGATTTAGAAAGTTATGAGCCAAACAGAGTGGCATATTTGTCATTAATTAGCAGCTTGACATTAAAAAGCAAGAAATGGTATTTTCTTATTTGAAGTAGATTCTCTGTCCTTCCTTTATTAGTGGCCAATAGCTCCTGTATAGGTTTTAGAGACATTTTTATAGTTAGATAACATTTCTTCCTTGTTTAATTTGAAACAAAGTCTTACACAGAAAATTCTGTAGAGTGAATTTAACTGTATTTATAGTTGGACCAAATAGACTCGGTTTTAAAGTAATATTTACACTTAGAAGAGAGTAAAATAAAGAATTGAAAACAAATAAAAGTCCTACAAGGGTTGAGGAAAAAATTCTCAACCTTCAGCTTGGGAGACTGTCACTGAACCACCTGAGCTATGACCCTCCTACTGTTGCATATATCCAAGAGGAGACCAAATACATTGTTTTTGGTCTCTTGGAGCTACAAAGATTCCAGCTGACGTGAGCGAAATAATAACACACAGCAAGAGCTGTGTAGCTCAGGGAGTAGACCGGCTGTCTCCCAAGCTGAAGGTTGTGAGTTCGTTCCTCAACCCTTGACTGACTTTTATTTATTTTTTCCATTCTTTATTTTACTCTCTCCCAAGTGTAAATATTACTCTAAAACTGAGTCTATTTGGCCCCACTTTAAAAAGAGTCAAATTTACGCTACAGAATTACTGTAGCAAAACTGCATGTAGCTGGGGAATACAAGAACACAACGCTTTCTGAATTCAAGGTGAAGTGTGCCCAATTCAACGAAAAGGCTACTCTCCCTATTCATTTTGTTCACCAGTACACCATATAACTTTGTCTTGAATGCGAAAAAAGTTTTACATTGTCGCTCTACACACGTCACTCACATGCATACCTCAAGTTGTTAAAAAAAAAGAAAGAAAAATATTTATCCTCTTTGTTTTCCTCTTTGCTCCATTTATGATGTACTCACTCTGATTGACTGTTTTGTTCACATGCATTTTTTTTAAATTAATTTTTTTAATGAAGTGTGCTGATAGTCCGTGCTTGTGCGATGTATGGTGGAAGTGACGTCTAACTACTGCCGCCAAGAGGCTTGGCATGCATCTTTTTTTACAGAAGTGATGACGCCAGACAGGAGCTTGCTCTGATTGGATAAAAATTGGGGAACTGCTGCCACGTTAATGTCTGGCATTGTTATGAATGTACGTAAAAAACGTATTAATGTGGTTAGCTGTGGATGTTTCCTTTTCTACAAACGTGGCGGTGTGGACGGAATTTTTTTCTACACGGGGAGCGGGGGGAATATCCGTTTTTAAAAATACCCTGCTACGTGTGTCTTGATAATTCTTACTATGTAAAACGTTAATTATCTGTGAGACTAATGACAAAAGAATAGTCAAAATTCTGACTTTTTATTAATTCATGTATTTCATTCGAATTTATCATTTCTTTCATTCTCTTATTTTGTGTTCACTGTAGCCCTGATCCAGGGCTTGAAGCAGCAACAAAAGCGTCCTCGTCAGGGATAACAGATGAGCGCAGATGAACAGTGTCAGGTAAAGTGCTGTGAAAGACATTTAATGTGTTTTATATCAGTGTGTCTGAATTGTCCAGGAACACTTGAATCACTCAATGTCAACCAAATACGATGTAATGAGACTCGCCTCCGCTCATCTGAAGACACATGTCTCTCCCCTGTCACTCAGGCTAACGGAGGAAAAGAGCGTTGCAGCCTTTCCAAGCACCCTGGCTGCATGATAGCATTGCGCTAAGCATCAAAAATTGCTCATGCATCTCCCAGGGAGAGGACAAGAGGTCAATTTCCATAGCTCTTGCAAACATCTGGAGTTCGGGAGCATACTTTTTTTTAAATGGAATGAGACACGTCATAGTTTCTTTTAGGCTATTTAGTTACAAAAAAAATAGAACCTGTCAGAATTTCTCTCTCCCTTCCGTGCCTCTATTGTGGTTTCAGTGCATTAATTCCACTGCTGTCACTCCCAAAACATGATCTGCTCTTTTTCCGATGGGACATCTCTTGGCTTGGTGTGTGTCTCCAAACATCCGTTGTCGCTAACGCAAACCACTGGTTGGCAGCGTGTAGAGCAGCAGATGTATGGTTGCAATCATGAAGGTGATGATGATATTGGGAGGGGCAACGCTCATCTCGCAGCATCCTTCCGTTGATCAAGAGTGAAAAAGAACAGACCGAGCGGTGAGGGAGCTCTAATTATCCCCACCTGTGCCCTGCTATGAGCGCGAGGTCACGATGAAGCCATTAGCTGTCTCTTCACTGGCACCACCAAGTTTGTATACATCTGTGTCTTATTTTCTTTTCTGGCAAAATTAGGCCAGGAAGCTAAGCAGGCATGACCAAATTTGGCAAGTTCCAAGGACTTTGGCAAAGTTGGACCCATAGGAAGTGGAGAGATGTAGAGAGGGATGCGGCTGACTTGGCAACAATTCTCGAGATGGTCGTGCTGCAATGATGGGCTTTAAATGTGATCAAATAGGATTCTAATTTCACGATGGTTATCTATGCTTTAACAGGAAGTCAAATGATCCCAGTTTCCTGGTTGAGCTGTTCAAGATTACGGAGATGCTTAGACTCATCTTCAATTTGACTAAATAGAAAAGGGGTCATTGCGATCTCACTATTGTCAGTTTCGATTAGCTGAGTCGAGGCTTTGTGCGCTCCAGCAAGCGTGCATGTTGTCAAAGGTGTTTACGAGCAATGAGCAGATATGAAGGCCAGACTATTGAAGTCATGTAAACGGCCACATCTGTTCAAACCCACCTGCTCCCCAGTGTTTACCAGCCAAAATAATTAAATAAGTGCAGCGCATTACTACTGCATGGAAAAACAATACAGCAGCTTGGCATTATCATATTTCCATAAAGGCGGATAGTGAAACAAAATTACAAAATGTATCTACAGTATATACAAGGCAAACTCCTGAGGTCATATCTGGAATTTGACCCATATTTAAAGGAAAGATATGCCTCTTAAGTTTTACAAAAATCCAGTGCTCTAATACTGTTGTATTACTGTACAATTTTTTTTAAATATATATTCTAATTTATTTATCTGATGTAATTGTATATACCAGAAATGGCAAAAAGGAATGTATATGTAATTGGCATTTGCAAACAGCAAACTGGCATGAACCTGTTTATTTTATTTTATTTGTTAATTAATTTTATTTTTTTACTCAACTTATTTTTCCTATTTTTATGTACAGCACTTTGCCGTCCCCTGTGGAGCTTTAAAATGTGCTATGCAAATAAAGTTGATTGATTTATTGATTGATTGATTGATTGAGTGTGACATATTTTTATTGATTTATTTTACTGTACAGTTTATACTGTTTGTTTCGCTGCAGCTTGAAGAAATGTTTTAACCCTCCGACAGGACAACACACTTCAGTGTAAATCCTGAATTTTGCTTATCTGGGCTGTAGAAAAAAAAAGACTTTATTTTTGGATTTAGCATGCCAATTTTAGTCGTAATTGGCATAAAAATCGGACTCGACAGATTTGTTTTTTTTGTTTTTTTTCAAATTGATCCCCAGTGTAATAAGGGTTAACTTTTTTGAATGCAGCAGAGTAGCGTGAACTCTATACAAGGTGCTTTCTAAGCTCCAAACTGAAAACCTTAGCTTCCAAACTATTTGACTTATTGGTCAAGGTCTGATTCGGGTGCATCCATACATTTACCGCCTGCTCCATCTTGCATTCAGGCATTCGCTTTCTTATAGATTTATATGTCGCTTTGTGTGTTTGTTTTCATTTTCGTCCCTTGAACTTTGCCACCCTGTGTGTGACACCCGGGCTGTGAGCGAAGACAGAGAGGCGGGCTGCTTCAGAATGATCACTATCATTAACATTCATGGGGGGTTCACTTATCATCCCTGACTGGAGGGACATGGCGGCCATTATGAGACGTCCGCAGGTGGAGCGCCACGATACATATTGCATCTTGCCACAATGGATTTATGTATTCAGTAACAAAAGGACAGTCTAATGAAAAAATACAGAAGACGATCCTTTATTCCGCTCGACTTCAAGTGAGGCCACTGTGTCCTGTGATGAAGAGGAGTTGAGGGAATTCCGGGCCTATTCGCTGACCTGTCACTCAGACAAAACTGTGTACTTTGTAACGTAACCCTTCACAACAAGCGGATTCCAAAATTACACTTTGCTCTTTTGTCGGCATTAAAAGGCAAAAATCATGTTGTTAATTTATCCTATTACTATTAATTATAAGCAACTGATTTATTTATTTATTTGAAAGGGCCCATTTGTCTGCACCGGCGTTGTGATATCTTCGCAATCAAATGAGATCCAAATAAAATCATTTCACTATGTTTATACCAGTAATGTTGACAGGATCTTGAAATGGGCAAAAATGGTAGGTCACATATTTTTCACATGGTGAAATTTGAATTTTGCAACTTGCTGCTCAGTAGAACATAAAATGTCCCCCAAAAAATCAATTTACCAGATTTTAATAAAAGACCTAATACAGTACTCCCTCACTTTTTGCGTGTGTTACGTTCCACGCCCACCTACAATAAGAGAATTTCCGCAAAGAAGAGGACGTTAAAAAAAAAAGTTTAAAAAAAATAACATAAGCATTTTTGTTTTGTTTTGTTATTGGGGGCAAGTTACGCTTCTACTGAGCCATAATGAAGCCACCACACCGTTTCTAAACCTTTCTAAACACTTGTTAACTTTGTAAATATAATAAGAAAAATAGCAGCATAAATAAAGACTACAGTAAATCTGGGAAAGGTGGGTGACGACGCTGGGTAATAATCTCTGAAAACCCCGCAAAATAGTGAGGTGCAACCCAATGAATTTTGGACCCAAATAAAAATCCCTGATATAGTGTATACACGATAAATGAACCGGGAAGTAGCGAGGGACCACTTTATGTCCCAGTATAGCATTTTCCTTGAAATTGCATGAAATTAATGGCAATTTCGTATTCTTTTAATTTCAAATTTGTAGTTTGTGATCGTAAAAGGGCCACGCGAGTACCGATACCTTGAAATAAGGCCGTGTATCGGCCCGATAGAGAGAGGAAGAAAGAAATTATATTTAAAAAATTGAAGAACATATACCAAAAATATAAAGTACCAAACTTAATCTCCGTCCTAATGAAACAAGAATTAAAAATAACTTTTGCATGTCGATTGCTTGATTTAAGACACGGGCTTTATTGTAACATTTCTTTGCGAAGCTAATGCTCCCAGTCCAGTTATAACCTAATTGGAGTGTAGGCTCTAACTAGTGTTGCTCCTCTGTGTCCTGGTATATAAATAGAGCTCATAATGGACTGAGGTGTGATGCCATCATTCATCTCTGCTCACAAACACACTGGGCTCAGGTCTTTGCTCATTTTCCTAATGATGCTCTTGTTTTAGGTATGTTTTCACTTTTAAGGTCTGTAAGATTCAATCTTAATGGACACTATTCATCACAGACTTTGTGGATCCAAGTCCAGTTTCGCAAACAAACTTATTTGACATAACAAATAGCCAAAATGAAAGCCATTCCAAGCAGGGAATTGGTATATTTTTCAAATCAGTAGCTATGTGCTGTGTAGTCTGAGGTCAGTCTCCATTTGCTTTTCACTAACTGGTTCTTTGCATTGATGTGTGTGATCAATAAACATGCATTTCTTAACTAATTAATAGGCTGTAAAATTAAGGCTTAACTCATTCACTGCCATTGACGGCTATAGACGTCAAAAATTCATTTGAACTATTTCTATTAATTTCACTTTTTTTCCTCACTTTTGTTAAGAAGAGTATGAAATAGTAAGTACATTTGATATCTGTTCTAAATGTGCAATACATTTTTCTAGGTTTTCATACTCTTGTTAACAAATGTGGAAAAAATGTGAAAACTAATAGAAATAGTTCAAATGAATTTTTGACGTCTATAGCCGTCAATGGCAATGAATGAGTGAATGAAACCAAATCACTGAATGTAAATACGAACTTGATGTCTTGAACTACATATCTCCTGAACGAAATAAATTACAATAGCAGACACATTAACATAGTATCCTTATCAATTTGCTGTTAAAATGCTTGACCTACTTAATAGTCTTCATTATTTGCATTGCAATTGTATAATCTTTTGGCAACTATTGTTTGTCCAAGTTAAGCTCCATGTCCCCAAGCTAAGGGGTGAGGGAAATACCTACAAACGGATTCTATTGTTGGCTAATTTCCTAAATATGGCCATGAAAAGTCCTTTTAAATAATAAATGTTCATTGACAAAACAAGGCTCTCTTTGCCAAATTCCACTGGCATCAAATAATGGGAGGTCTGCTGAAAATGGTTTCTTTGGGCAAGATTATTGCAAAGGGTAGCCCCCAGTTATAACATGCCTTTATGTGGTAGATTACGCTCTGGCTGTGGACCAGAAAAGCCTGCTTTTTAACCACTGTTTCTCCCATTTGCCTCGGGATACTCATGGCTTGGCAGGTTGCACTACACATTACCATCCTGCAGCAGCAGCTCTTAAAACACATTTTAACCCAGAAACACAGCTGGCGTCTTGGCCATGTTCCGCTTAGAAAGACCAAACATAGATAAAAGTGGGAGTTAGGGAATTAAAACAAAACCCTGTTGACGTAACAAGTGTGTATCAATGCTTGGTGCTTTCTTCTCGGTATGGAAGCATCGTTGCTTTGCAAGAACACACTTTCATCACTGCGAGCTATTTTAAAGACTTTATGTACTGGTTTTGTGTAAGTGCAAACTCACACATGGCTGCGCCTGTGTGTATCGGTGTGTGTACAAGCTCTTGACACATTCAGGGTCTATGTGCGGAGTTATGTGCTGCTAAACATCACTAAGATCCAACCGCCCACTATGATATCTTTGCTTTCCAATCTCATGCTTCACGCCTGCTGCCCCTCCATCATGAATTCTTATTTACAGGCAGGATCCTCCATGAATCCCCTCAGGAGCCATGTGATGTGCTGATCCAGGTAGGGACCATCTCCCATGAATACTATCGCTACCTATCACCTGAAGACCATTCAAGAAGATAGCGACTCTGCGACTGAGTAGCAACCAATCCAGGATGTACCCAAAGTCTCTCTCTCTCTCTCTCTCTCTCTCTCTCTCTCTCTCTCTCTCTCGCTCTCTCTCTCTCTCTCTCTCTCTCTCTCTCTCTCTCTCTCTCTCTCTCTCTCTCGCTCGCTTCTACTTTTTTCTTTAAAGCTTGTAACAGGTGTTTACTTGAGTAAAATCTTGGAATGAATGTAATATCACCAAATTGAAAGTATAATTACAATCAAAGACGTTCTAATGGCTTTCTTAGATCCTTGAATAGGATACTTTTTCCTGCGCAAAAGGCGTCCAAATATTATGCTATTTGAATTTAGCTCTGCAAAGTGTGCAAATTGCTTTAGAGTTCTCCAACAAGAGTCAAGCAAGTAAATCAGAAAGTGAAACTACCTATATAGTCCATGTTTATTCATCTGCCTGTTAGTCACTCCTCCGAGTTTGGCTGCACACTGAGTTAACTGAGTACATTTCATAAACACTTTAATTCATTTAGATTAATCTCCAGAATTAACGCTTTAATTTCGACAGCCCTCATGTCAAAATTAAAGCGTTAATTCCGGAGATTAATCTAAATTAATTAATTAATTAATATATTATTATAATATATTATACATATATATATATATATATATATATAGAGAGAGAGAGAGAGAGAGAGAGAGATTATTATTAATTTATTTATTTATTATGTATATATATATAAATATATAGATATATAGAGATATAGATATATAGAGATATAGATATATAGAGATATAGATATACATAGTGTGTGGCGAGCGGTGACCTTTTATAGTAGGTATGCTGGAGTGAATGAACATTTTTGGGTTATTTTTATTATTATCTTTAATATTAAATATTATTTATTTATTATTTTATAATGCGGGTGACTACCACCATCTTAACGGGAAAACACTCAAGAAACATTATTTCCGTGGGAGAATTATGTTAACGAGCATCACAATACCACTGTGTAGGTAGAAAATTAAAGCAGAAATATTCAAGACTGACGCAGGCTGATGCACACAACTGTAACTGTAAACAGCTCTTACTGAGTGAAATGACACAATCACATGCCCACAAATTTGCCAATACGTTGGAATTTACCGTATTTGGAACTGGCTGTATATATATATATATATATATATATATATATATATATATATATATATATATATATATATATATATATATATATATATATATATATATATATATATATACATATATATACATATATATATACACACACACACACAGTATATAATTATATATACATGAACTAATGGTCGACCCTCCCTCTACATCCTATGGTTTTATTAAACAGAGCATACGACTCTGCTTTACATTCACTCTGTTTAAATGCATCATAAATTAGGTTGCATCTCCAAGCATGCAGGAGCAGCAGGCAGTAAATACAAGAAAGCCCAAGCTCTCCTTGTCTGTGTCATCAAGATGAGTGCATTCAAGAGCGTCATGAAAAGCTAATTGCGCTTTTCCCAGGAAATACAAGCATCCATAAATATTTTTTAGCTGCTTAAGAATTCATTTTGTTTTGCTTTTAGTCATTGCACTGTCCCAAGGAAGTGCACATTCACAAATATTTGTTCGGAGCGAGTCACGTAAAAAAGTCACTTGTCTTTCTAGGGTTTTCCAGCAAGGTGGAAAATGTATGTATTTATTTATTTATGGAATTGGTCGAAACAGAATGCAGGTATAGTAAGTTTGTTGAAGAAACCTGATGTGATGGGCTAAAGGTGAATATCCCACAATGCGGCAGCCCGCCACCTCTCATTGTCTTGATAGGGGAGCAAGAGATGTACAGCGGCCTCAAATGGAGGTGGCATCTGGTGCCCAATTTGTCATGCCTGAATTACCCAGGAGCTGATAAAGGCTGAAGTTTTAATAAAAGTTGGGAGCAGCAGATAGCAGGGTGAAGGACACTGATGAAGTGTCTTGGGGCCTATTTCCAGCTAGAGATAAGAACCTACAGAGAGGTGGGTCGAGGGTCTAGTGCAGCGCGATAATGCGCTGATGCTGAGGGAAAAATAAAAAAAAGTGCAGTTGAAATGCAACACAGCACACGTAATGGGGAAAAAAAAATAATAAATAAGCAAATAAATAATGATGATGATCTAAATGAGGAGAAGCCGGGGTGGAGGCGCTGGAGTCCTGAAGCGTCTCTGCCTGTAATTTGGCCACCCGCCAGCAGCCATTCCTCACCCTCAGCTGCGACGGCAAGCTCCAGATGTGCCAACGGCACGTTTTGGATTTTGCCAGCTGACTGCACCGTTTGATAGCCCGCTCTCTGGATGCCCATCACCGGCCGCAGAGATAGAATTAAATGATGATGATCTTCCCACAAGTTGGGTGAGGAAACAACGAATATAAATCTTGATTTCATCTCAGCGTGAGAAGTCTTTATCCATCATCACTCTTAATGAACAAGTCATTAGCCGCGATGAATGGCGCTCTGGGTTCCCGCTCGCCACTGCTGCTTTTGTTTGCAGCTTTCGGGGGCAACTTCCTGTGCCCTTTGAGAGGGTCAAACTCATTTCTCCAGATGCGGGGTAACCTCTCTGCTCCTGAGGTGGCAACACACCCATGTACTAAATAGGGCCTGGAAAAATGAGGAGATGGAGAGGAGCTTTCTGTTTTCTGCCCCATTGTCTCCACCTCAGTACGCCTCGGCATGTGTTACCCTGCAGAGAAGCACATTAGCCACCTCGGTACCGCCCATTATGGTAATTTTATGTGCACAAGCCTCCAGTTGATGCAAGTTTGCAATGTAAATAGAAAAAAAAACGCCTTTTTGTTTGACTGTAATAGGAGAGTAGTGACGAGCTGCTGTAAAAGCCTGCTGTGCTGCAGAGTTACGCCCTAAAACAACCGTATAGCATCAACGGCAAGAACGCGCTCGATTCCTCTTTATCTGCAAGCCGAACCATCTTTTATCTCCGCTGATAATTCCTGCACGCGTTTGAAATGAACGAGCTGTTTGGCGAACAAGTCTTCCTGGAGACAAACATTCCCCGGGAGCCTTCGTTTTTATTTACAGTCATTGTGTTGCTAAAAGCGTTGTTAAAAAATTTAACAGCGTGCGCCATATAGCCCCAGGCTACCCGAATCTAAAACACCTACATAAAAGTTGGATGAAACTGTTGTGATCTTCTTCTCCTTCCCCTCTGAAGTACAGTAGTGCTTGAAATATGAAAAAGGAAAGTGTCACTCCAGCTGCACAGCCGTAAATGTGAGCAGATAAAGGTTGACACCAGATAATTGAAAATATCTGGCGCTAATACACTAGAGTCTGTGTTTGTATTTGAACATAAAGGAGAAGAGTGGCATGTGACTTTCCTTGTTAGTGACAGCTGCCATGTTCCCCTGTCTGCAGGGACATAGTGTAGCGCAGCATTCATCTGACGTGTACACTATCTCTGAAGTTGCTGAAATCCTCAGGGACGCATCTTTAAATGTTTGATAATTTTCCTTTGGAGACACTTCCATGCCCATTTTTTTTGCTTTCTTCACACACCTTTTTCTTCCTTTAATTCTCCAAACTTTGAAGTCCCAGAAATAACAGATATTAAAAAGTCTGACTGTAGTAGACATACTTTTAACAGCCGGCTTTTTTTTTTTTTTTTTTTGGCCTTTTAAAGTAGCAATGATAATGATTTTATTTTATTTTATTTTATTTATTTTTTTGCAGCTCCCAGGCGCCTCACTTTTTAAACCGCTATGCAAAATCGATGAACACATCTCCAACACAGTAAAATGGTCACTGCAAAAATAAATAAATAAATAAATATCAATGGGTCCCGCAACCAGTCCAGGGTGTTGGGTGGACTTAAAATTTTGACTCCGCCCACACAAGTTTTTCTAAATGGTTTAAACAATTTAGACAATTTGCAGATTTAATGATGCGCCGTCTTATGACGTAAAATATATATTTTTTAAACACATTATGGAGAAACACTCAACCCTCAGTCAGCCGGGCCGGAGCCAACTAAATGGTTTGAGGAAAAGGCAGAAGTGCAGTATTACATGTCCCCAGCAGATGGCACATCCCTGGACGGTCGAGGTTAGTATTTGGGTTTCGGTCAGTTTTTAATTTTTGTTGTTCAATAAAGTGTTAAAAAAATACTGTAATTGTGATGTGGTAGGGTTAGGGTTAGGGTTAACAACAAAAAAAGAAAGAAGAAAAAGTCGCTTCAAGGTTGAAAATCTGTGTGGGCGTAGTCAAACGTTTAGGTCAACCCGACGTTGCGGCACGCCTCGAACTGCGCTCTGCATCCAGGGCTCACTCAAACCAAAGTCAGCTGCGATTAGTAATATCATTTTTTAAGGGAACGTCAACCCGAAATAATTATTTGCAATACTATGTTGTATGTGTGCCCACTTGTCTAAACACAGCATTCTTTTTAATATTGTGTGATTAGTTGGTAGCAAATGTGATTTCAGTTGACAGCAATTGGCAAAATGGTCACCAATTGAGATGGATAAAAATGGGTGGAATGTCAAATGTTGTTTAACATTAGTGATGAGAGAACTGCTGCTTCAGAGGTCAATTAACATTAACATTAAACCGTATAATTGCTATGGTTGACTTCTTGTCTACTTTGTTTTATTGAGCAGACATTTGTATAACCTGCATTGCAACTTATCAGTTACAACAGCATCCACACCAACAGACGCTAAATACAAAAAAAAAAATACAATGATAGTTATTGCATGTTTTTGCATTAAATTAGAAGGAATCCAAGTAAAAAAAAAATGTTTTAGGTTTTGTGTGTGCTTGTAATTGTTGTTGTATATTTGAAAAGCACTATTTTTTTTAAAGAAAATGTAGGTCAGCTATTTTGTCCATTAATCTTCACTTCCAGAGCATTCCACTAAGGTGCTGAGCTATGTTGGTGGGCCAGACTTTTTGCTCACTGGTATCGCCCTGCGCTCCAAAATTGGTGACGTGGTTGCGGTGCGGGTTCAATCCGTGAGTTATAGCAATAGTGGATGAATGCTCATAATGCACATTTTTAAAAGACTGCTCTTAAAAGAAAAAAATTAGTTTGCGGGCGGTTTGATGCTTGACAAGTAGATCTTGGGGCAAAAAAAATGTTGACTTGGAACATTATGCGATTATTTATTAATTTGCTTTCATAAGCTTTCAAAAGACAGTTGTGTTTTTTTGTTTTATTTTCTAACCATGCGGAAGAGGCTTATTTCAAAATAGTTACAATGTATGACATCTTTGAGTACATATTGAGTATCGCGAGGCAAAGTGTTTTTTTAAATCAAAATATGTTCACCATATAGATACTTCATTTAGAGTTGTCAAATCACCAAATATGCATTTTGGATTGTGGGAGGAGCCCGGTGTACCTATAGAAATTATGTCTTTATTTATTAGCACTGGCAGCACACCAAAAATGTGCGTTCTTATACAGCAAATACATTATCATATTTCGCTAAAAAGGTGATCAAGGTTTGCTTTGGAAAAGATCAATAAGGTATGTTCCTTGTTACAAGCAACTGTATATTATACATTCACTATTTTCGAGTTAAATTACTTGTACTTGTTGTTCTAAAACAATTTGATGATATTTTCTGTTTCTGCTTGCCGACATTACATTACCAGTTTCCTTGTCATCAATTGAATATTTCCGTAGATGAAATAGAAATTTACTGATGTTGTGGCTACGCACCATATTTATCTATGTTTCCATGCTCAGCACTCAGTACGGGTGCAGAAGTGAAATACCCATTACTGCGTGTGTCAGTGTCATAAACAATAGCGTCGACTCCTCGAAAGGAGGCAGGGCGGTAATGGAGGCAGTGCATCAATGTTCAACGCAAGGTCTGCAATTCACACCAGGAGAACACTTACCTGGATTTTAGGGGAACACAAAAAACAAATAACCAATGAGCATTAAATGTAAAAATATACCGTATTGTATATTGTCTCAGTATGCCAATGGGAAGAATAATCATTTGGGTCTCCTTAGAAGTGTGTACTAAACTCAACTGTGAAGTGTGTGCATAACTACAAATCATCTTATATATTTCACATATCTACTTTAACGTCAATGTAAAACAATGAAGCAGAAAACTAACAAAAAAAACTTGCATTATAAGTCACTGGTAGCGTATTGTTTCACTCATCTGACTTCAGATGGAATTTCAAGGTTTTAATAATCCTAATAGCCTGGGCAATTCCTATGTAGAACAGCATTGTTGTTGTGGTTACTTTTACACTGTATTCCGACACAGCTACTATAGGTAACTGTTAAAAAAAAATGTAGTTAGTAACGTTAACTGTAGAAAAAAAAACTGTAATATAACAGAATTATACTTTATTTTCCTTTTTTTACAAAAATAAACTGATTTTACATGGGAAATGTAAAATAACATGAAATCACTGTAACTGTAAAAACACCAGATTTCTGTTCTTCTACCAAAAAAAACTCCATTAGAAATACATACATTGATTGTCAAAATACGTTCACAAATGTATCGTAACAAATATTTGTCTGTTATTTAATGGAATAAAATGTAAAATTCAATTTTAAAACCCTAAAAAAAAAGGTATTTGTGTATAAATCTGTGTGTTCATGTAATTTTTAGAGATAAAATTTTTATTTTTGGTGTTGTTGCTGGTGTTGTTGTTGTTGTTGTTGGTGTTGCTGTTGCTGGTGTTGTTGTTGTTGTTTAACACAGTAACTTGGGACAAACTTGAAACGTTGAAGTCTACGACTTGAGACTTGCACAAATGTGACTTTTATCATACGTTTTTTCATCCCAATGAAATGCAAGAGCATTTAATTTTTCTGTCTATCACTCCATAACGCTGGCATAGATAGACAAACAAAAATATATTTCTGATTAATAAACAATATTTAAATAATACAATAAAAACAGTAATAATAATTGATGATAATTTTGTGAGAATGCTTCATGTGTTTATTCTTTCACTTTTGACTTAACTAAACAAGACATAATTCGAGTTTCACAAGAGTCCGTTTTCTACCCCTAATATATATACATATAAATAGTTGACATAAATAATATGATTGCTATCATAAGTTAATGGAAAAGATTATTGAATTAACGTAGCTATGCAATTTATTCAGGAAAATGCACCCGGTGACAAACTGACGTTTCAAATGTTGGAGTTTATTTTTGCACAATATGTTGTTTAAGGAATCAAATTGAATGGAGTTTACAAACTACAAGTGATGCAATATGTTGAAGAAGTATGAATGCAGTGGATTTAAACAAAAGCAGCTGGTGGTGTAACATTAGCATTCCACTCCCCTGTCAAGATTCCTATTTAAAGTATCCTCACCCTTGCAGCACTGTTTGATTTTAAATGGTTTGGAAGAACAGCCTGCAAATCCTCCTTGAGCGGATTTACAACCGAGGTTGAAAAACCGGGAGCAATTTCATGTGCTTGCTAAATTGCATACATATCTGTGAGAAGTGCCAAGTTTCTCTTCTCTTTTTTTTTCAGTTGTTGCTGCAGCATTAGTGTGACTTAAGAAGTTAAGAATTTATCTTTAGAAGTATAAATTGCAGCATGTTGAAAGGGAATGTGTTGTTCTTTCCATATGCTACCAATTCCAATTGTGCAAACAGAGCAGTGGGCATCCTGCAGGTACAAAGAGGTTTGATTATGTGAAGTAATTGCGTCAGTTTCCCAAGAATGCCTTTATGTCTCCAAAGCTGGCTCTTTAACACACATTTCAGACGAGGGCTGTCAGCTTATGGCATATTAGCTGGATGGCTTTGTTTCCCACGGGACATGGGAGGCTAGCTTGGAGGGATCCGGGGGAGAGAAATGGAAGACACACAATGTGTGATGCTTTGTTCTGTCACTCCGATTCAGCGCTGTAAAAATCAAGCACAACTTGGAATCACCTGGAGCCTTGCATGGTACAGCACGCCCTTAGACACTATGCAGCTGTTGAAACAAAGCGGTTGCCTGAGTTCATTTTTGCCCCGTTTGTGCATCATGAAAAAGCGCCTGGCCACTCCGTGGAGCGCAGACCACCAGTAATGCAAAAATAATCAGCATTTGATTCAGCAGAAAATTGACCTCGTGAATAAACAGATCGCGTGTGTGTGTGACAATTTTTTGTCATTAAGATTCATACATTATTCACTGAGATATTAACTCATGTACTGCCATTGACGGCTATAGACGTCAAAAATTATTTTGAATTATTTCTATTAGTTTAAAAAAGAAAATCCACTTTTGTTAACAAGAGTATGAAAACCCAGATTTTTTGTTATTGTACAAAAAATGTAAAATTCAGGGCGCCGGGCGATTACAGTTTTTAATAGTAATCAATCGCATGACTTCAATACTTAACTCACGCTTAATCACAAATTTTATATCTGTTCTAAATGTACAATAAAAAATCTAGGTTTTCAAACTCTTGTTAACAAAAGTAGAAAAAAAAGTTGAACTAATAGAAATAGTTCAAATGAATTTTTGACGTCTATAGCCGTCAATGGCAGTGAATGAGTTAAATGGACATTCATTTCAATTTAATTTTCATTTTTTATAACTAAACTTGGCCATGCTATTTTCTACATAAGGCTAGGAAAATAAGTCTTATATTCAACTCAAGTCTACTCTCTCTTGCGAACAAATAACTGTTGAAAAAAAACTTTGGTGGTAGACGGTGGTACATAAATTCCAATGTTGAATATTCAACAAGTATTTACATACACTGTGAATGTTTTATACTCATAATTTCAGTCTGTGTGCCCTCCATGTTGCTGACTGAATACAGCAAAACTAGCCCCTGCCACGCTATTTGCCCTTATGGACCCGGAAAACTGGAAATCAATACTGCATGCATTTCAAGCAGGAAAATTCTGTTATTGAGCATACTGCTGTATAATGGTTTCCATTATTGACATCTATGAGTTATGAAATAAAACCTAATGCAATGAGGATGAGGAAAATAGTATTTGAGGGCTTTCATTGGATCAATTGAAAGTCCGAGCAGTGCATTTTGATGACAATAAAATGGTAATCTTGTCCTATATACAACATCAAAAATTGTTAGGAAAGTGCAGAGCTTTCCAAAAATGTTAAAACCAGAACAGAAGAAAAATAAATATTGGATTTCTGCTTGGATGTGCTTTTTTGTGTGTGAAATTTTTGCCTTGTTTCTGCTTGAGACAAAACATGCCTCATAACTGCTTTTGACTTAAAATGTCATATTTACGTTACAGTTAACTGTGAAGTTTAAATGTCGGTAAAACTATTTTCTTGCAAATGACAGAATCTTCAAATTACCATAAGGATCGTTTGAATATTATTACATTCAAAAATGTATTAAAAAGTTAAATGGTGCTACACTGAATTTTTTTAATCAGGCAATTTAAGATCAATTTTGAACAATGATGGGCACCATATAACAAAACAAAAAAAAGCCAGAAAACCTCAAGTCGAGAACTCCATGTGAAAATAAATAATCGGTAGGTTCAATACCGCTTTTTTGTTTCAGACCAATACCAGCATGAGTACTGAACTCTTGAGTAGTCACCAATACCAAGTGCCACCAGTGCTTTTAATACGTAAGACCAAATAAAATAAACAGATGATTTTAAAGTAAGACCTATATGTCCCAAAATAGTGTTTCTCCTTAGAATTGCATGGAATTACTGGTACTTACCCATTCTTTTTATTCCTAATTTCTAGTCCCTGATCGTAAAACTATACTGGTATCGGCCACCTTCGTGAGTACCAATACCTTGAAATAAGGCTTGGTTTCGGCCCGATACGATACCTGGTATAGGTACTTGCCTGTTCCTGTCATTTACATTTCTGTGATATATCCAAGTTCAAATGCCCCAAAAGTTGTACATGTTTTAAAAATATATCTATATTTGGGGGGAGAAAATCCCATTCATTCTCAAAAACTTGGAGGTCAAACCCTTGCTGTGTACTTAGCAAACTTTTATTAAATTACTAGTATGTTCTTTATTGTTATCCACTTTTGTCATCTTTAAGCTATAAATTGTTCAATACAGTACATTTGCTTTGTTTTGTACAAATAATTATTTTTTATTTTTTTTCTGGGGAGCTCAGTTCATTCGGTAATTTTACCGATTTGACATGTCATCATCATTGCTCTCTTTTTTTTCCTTTTTTTTTTGTACAAATAATTCTGACTATGAGAACCCGCATTGCCGAAATAATGCATAAACAACTTTATAACTTAATATACTGTCGCTTTTATAAATATGCGGTCAAACTAAATATTTGTTGTTATAACGACGACGAACAGCAAATGTTGCACATCCGTACAGTACGTGGTGATTGTGTGCTGTTGATGCGGCTTTGAAGTGATCCGAGATGACCCTTCCACCCCCAAACCCATGCACCCCCAGCCCCTTTCTTATCCATTACATGGGAGCTGAATGATGGTGATTTGGTTGAGGCCCAGTGAGTGTCTGTAGAAAATTGGTTGGTTGATAAAAACCCTCCTATCAAAGGGGGCTACTTTCTCATTTACATTTAGATGAGTATTGATTATTTATTTACTCAGTGGAGTGGGATTCTTTTCCAATCTTATCTCTCGTCTGTGCCTGTCACCTGGCGAGAAAAAAAGAGATCGAGTTCTTGACACCACACTGAGATAACCGCATTTGGTAGTGCGGGTAAAACTTGGAATGGTGGTCGGCGCTTCTCCATTCCCTTTTCCTCCCACCCGATTTTGAAGGAGAAGAGAAAGTTTGCCAAATTAAAACTGATAGCCCTTTTTCAAATTGGGGGGTGGGGGCTGAAGGAATCTCTATTTGCAGGTCAAATTGGTTGTTGGGATGCGGGCAGTCTCCTCCTACGGGGAGACGTCTTATCTTATACGTCTTCATAGTTTAGGATTTGGCCCAGATATAATCTGAGATGATTGTGATATGCAACCATACAGTACTTTCTCTTTGATGCTATATAAGATCATATCAGATGCTCGTAATGACGGCAGAGCGTGTGGAAATGAAGCCTCTGGATGTGTCTGTCATGTTGCGAGTACTAAACTCTGGTGATGTTGGGCGGGTTGTGTGGGGATTGGTCATGCATTGCCAATGAGTCTGGAGGCTTCTGGCAGCGTGAGGAGCTTTGTGAAACTGACGAAAGGTGTTTAGGGTGGGAGGTGCGGCATGCGGGCGCTCGGTAGGAATTGGGAACCCCTGACAGACGCTGCCTCTTCCGCTGAGCGCTGTGATGGAGAGTGAAGAGTCTCTCGAGGTGGCCTCTGTCAGCTCTCGTTCCCCTCAAAGCAGACATGCGGCTGTACCACAACACTGCCACGACTTCTCACCCTTCGAACCCCTGGGCCACTCCCAAACCCTCATGGTCACTTTTCATCCGCTCTGCTTCTCATGAACACGAGGGTGGCCATCTCAGGTGGGGGAATGGAACTCGATTGTCACGCCTTGTCACCAGACAAAGTAGGAAAAGTGCCATATCGATGTCTGTCCAAATGGGACCCGGTGAACCACAGAGGAGCTCACTCAACACAATGTCATATATTTATATTGTAAAAAGTGGATTCAAAAAGAGAATTGTTGAACCAATTTAAGATGACAAATCCAACTTTAAAGAAAATTGCTTCAATTGGTAACACACGATTGAATTAGGTTATTCCAAAGTGAATATATTCAATTTTATAAACTCATAATTAAACTTAATATGTTCACTTTACAAAGTGAATATAATCAATTTAATAAACTCATAATTAAACTTAATATATTCACTTTCACTTTGGATGAACTTAATTCAATCGTGTGTTACCAATTAAAGCAATTTTTTAAAGTTGAATTTGTAATCTTAAATTGGTTCAACAGTTCTCTTTTTAGAGTGTACACTCTCGGGATAGACCATCCCGAGACCAGGCCAGGCCGATTACCGGTGCCGATATTGGGCATTTTGACCAATATCGGTATCGACCTTTTTTCAAAATCTGACGACCGATAAAAGGTCAATCTAAAACCATTTTAATCTCTGGGAACTATTTATTTAAATTAACTTTATAAGAGTTGCTACTGTCTCTGTGAACCTTCTGAACCATTTTTTTTTTGGTTCAACATTAAAACAAAGAAATGTGAAAGTTTAAGATTTCAGGATTTATTTATTTTTTAATTGAAAAAAACGAGCTATGGTATTTACTTCCACTTTCCATTTAACTTTTTAAGACATACTGATAACCTTGGACATTATTTTTTTTTAGAAATTTAAAATAACCATATTGTCTAAGATTAAAAAAAAAAAAAAGTACATTTTGAAAAGCCAACAATTGGCATTTGTATTTTTAAAACATTTTGACGGCAATAGTCCCACCACACATGTTGCTCAGAATCTGTCTGTGCCTCAGTTAAATCCGCCAAAATCGCGTTACATCATCTGCGCCACAAGTTAGACCTGTAACTCCTTTTTTGTAGTCTATAATCTATATAGTCTACTTCTGGTCACCGAATTGCCAGATGTGCCAGGGGCATGCAATTGAATGTGCCGGAACACCTACAAAGGCAAAGCGTGGTCTACCAAATTCACAAACATGCTAAGCTAGATTTGCCCCAGAACGAAAATGAAGATGTGCCCATTTTTACACTGACGCCTGTCTAAGAAAAAAGGGCCCATTAAGTTGCTTCAAACTGAAACAAGTAGCGGGTGGGTCCCTTTTTGACCTAAATTGGGTTTGTTTTGACCCAACTGTTTCTATAATGTATATGGAATATTTCAATAAAGTCTGTTCATTGCCTCGCGGTCTTTGACATGCCCAGGTCTTTGTTAGCCTAGTTAAAGATCTGGAGCCGTTGGTATTTAACGACTCCAAATTTCACATATATGTTTATCTTCTGCAACAACGGAACTTAAGTGTTTTTAAATTTGGCAAAGAGATTTATGTATTAGTAAAACAAAACAATAGAATATGTTTTCTTTTTTCTTTTTTGCTATAAAGATAACATACACACAATGGTGTAATGCAAATCCAGTATAGTGAAGGGAGTTGAGTTTGAAGCAGTCAGCACATCCAGATTCTGGATCCACCGGGCACAGTGTGGACATTGTTAGCTGTGAGGGGAAGAAAGCACATTAGTCCATCAGCCTTCCAACAACAACATAGCATGAATGGCAAGGTGCGTGCAGCCCAGACTCGGTTAGCCGGCTGATTAGATGACAAGCTGTAAGGCTTCAGTCAATCAAGAATGCTTCAGAACTGCTCATTTAAGACTCTCGCTTGGAAATTACGTTTTCAGCTATTCCCACAGGGACGCAACATATCCAAGAAGAGATCTCATATTTTCTGTTTGCCTTGAGCTTGCTGTGTACTGACGCTAAGCTGAGGCTAGGGATTTTACTTGAAACGTTTAATATTTAATCTTTGCCTTGAAAATCCCTAACAATTAACTTGTACTCTGCTGTGCTATAAAAAGTACAGTATGCATTTCTAACTATAAGGAAAAAAATACTAACAGATAAAAGTGTCATCTTGGCCAAGTTCGAGTCTTAAGAAATATCACGCAATAAGAAACATGGCTCAGATTGGATTTTTTTTTTTCAAAATGTTTAATTGTGGGAATGCTTATGTCATTGTGATTTTTACTCTCCTCACTTTTTTTTGCAGAGAAACAACTCCCACAAAATACTTCCAATTTACACCGTTCAAATTTCAACTTGCTTCAAAAATTCACGCCTTCTGGGGTATTTATCGTCTGATTCCACATTACTTAGAATATTCACACAATTTAAAGTTAAATATCAACTTTTCCCCATTCATTTTCAATGGGACTGACATTGGACTTTTTGTCCCTTTCCACGTCCACTTCCATTCATACAACTGATCATCATTACCATCTCTCTGATACACCTCAGTGGCGCACTTGGTAAAATGCATTCCTCCAGTAACCAGGAGGTTGCAGGTTCAAATCCCCCCTCTGACTGTACATTGCAAATGTATCCATGGCAATTATGCTAAGTGATTACATGCTAAGCAACTGATTATCGTAGTTACAATTTTCCACCTAAAAAAATGAATGGAGGGTACTGCATGCTTAGGTGGCGCTATTAGTGAATTGTTTTGTTTTTTTGCATTTTTCCATTGGATATCATTAGTTCCAGTTTTTCATCTGGATGAATGGAGGGTACTGCATGCCTAGGTGGCGCTATTGAGTGATTTTTTTATTTATTGATTTATTTTCTGCATTTTTTTATTGGATATCATTTGTTCCACTTTTCCATCTAAATGAATGGAGAGTACTTTCGGATAACACTTTTCCATATAAATTAGCTTTATACTTGCTTCAAAAATTCACGCCTCCCGGGTTCAAGTGTTCTTTTTATTCATGTATCTTTCAACTACAATTAATACTTTGTCATTTTCACATAATGTATCTTTCAATTTACTTCAAAATAATTCAGTTTAGCATTCAGCTATTAGCTATCAGCTTTCAGCATCCCAACACAATTTCTGCAGAAATCACACTTAGTCTAGTGTTCAGTGTAAAAATGCTAAAACAAAATTAACAATGGATTTGTTCATATAAAGTTTCTCCGACAGAGTATTTACTGCAGTGCTATTTTATCCAGCAAACTCGTAATACTTGCGTAGGTAAAATTCTAAAACAAAATAGCAGTCAATGGTCTTGTGACTGATACTGTAAATACTGATTATTCTTATTATTTTTCTTTTTTTGACTGAATTGTTGTTATGTAAACCTGTTGAAGAGGTGCCGAGCCAGAGATTGAGAAGAGAATCTGTTTAAAATATCACCACCTCAATTCTTCATGGCTACATCTGTCAAAGTCTCCTCCCACCTGTCTGAATTTGTTGAGATTTATGTGGCTGTGCAGGAGGAGGCCAATCAGTGTGCCAGGACATGTGTAGGCTCTGTCTTCTGCTGACAGTTGTGTGGACCATACTGTAGCTAACTTCCTCTGATGCTTGGCCCGGGGGATCAGGAATCTGTCATAAGTGAAAGCTTGAAAAGGTTAGGACAGTTCAGGGGAGATAAATGCTGAATTGGGAGGACAGCTGACGTAGGAACGTAAACACGCCGACTGAAAATGGAGGCGGAGTGGACCGGTCTCGCATTCTCCAAAAGTTTTATTGGGTTCCCCCTCGTTCTTGCGGCAACACGCCACAGATGGGGGAAGTCAACCAAAACAATTGCTCTGCGGCCACATTTTCAACTAAGCCGCCCTCTATGCATAAACCCCTCAATTACTCTCATCAGAACAAATAATAAAGGATGGTTATCGGATTTTCAAAATGTATTTTGTATAAGAAAGCTTGTTAACCGCAGTGCACAAAACAAATAGGCAGAATAATCAGTATACTTATTGACAATGTGTCATTTCCAGTTAGAGCAGGAAGACTCTCACGATGCTGCTGGCTTTGCCTTCCATCCCTCAAGAGGCAGAACACTAATGGCTTCTGAAATCAGGGATCGAAGGAACTCATAAAGCTCTGCGACATGAGATGAAAAAGGAAGAACGTTATTAATCCTTTTTCATCTAAATATGTGACACGCTGTGCAGAACAACATCCTGTGTGATGATATTAAGCCACTGCAAAGGGCAAACTTAAGTCAGAAGAGAAATCGAAGGAAAACTTGGGAAAAGGATGTTTAAAACTAGGGGTGCCAGTCGATTTAATTTTTTTATCGTAATTAATCGCATGACTTCAATAGTTAACTCACAATTAATTGCACATTTTATATTTGTTGTAAATGCACAATAAAATGGCCCCAAAAAATTCTGAGTGTTCACATTCTTGTTAACTTAAAAGTGGAAAAATGTTAAACTAATAGAAATATGCCTGCATCTTTTATTCATCGATACAGTAATTACAAAATAATTCATAAAATCACTTAAATTAAAAAGATGTACCGGTAATAAATATGTGTGATATTGATTTGTGTTCATTCCTTTTTCTGCCACTAGATGGCATAATTGCATTTGTAAGATGTTGGCATTTTTCTTTTCATATTAAGAGCTGTCTTATCTTTAACATGAAGTGACTTGTGAAATTCTGCACATTTTTTAAATTGTAAAATTCAACTTGACCCCAGTCTCCACAAATATTTGCAATATTACTAAATGTATTACTGCCAAATTTTGACGTAGACGTGTGTGCTGCGTTGCGACAGGATTTCCCCCAGTACAGGCTTTCCTAGTAACGGGCAGTCATTAATCGTGTGTTAAAAAAAGATGCGTGGCATTAAAGGAACTTTGACACCACTATTTGAAACGTTTGTTTCAATATAGTATCTTAAAATTAAATTAAATTGCTTGTCAATATGCTCGATGGAAAATGGATGGATTATGCCATTATTCCCAATTATGCATTTCCCCCCACACAATTTGCCATGAGTCTTTAAAAATGTGTTTTACCTTATTTAATATAAAAACAGAGAATTTTAAAAATAATAATAATAATAATAATTTTATGCTTTTTCAGTTTAGTAAATGAGTCACTTTTCACTTGCCCTATTATACATTGGTTTGGTCTCATCACAATCAAGGGCAGAGCTAGGGTGTTGTGACTAGGTGAGCAACAAACTGTTTTCAAACACCCAAGAGTCAAACAGACTGCAGCAGGAAAATAGCAGAGAAAGGCAGACATTTTCAATGATGCAGAGGACACTTCACAAACTAATTACACTTGTCAATTAATGAGTGCATGAATCAATGGGTGTGAACACAACCAAGAACAAAATGTGTCCTAGTTATAGTAATTAATTAATTAGATTAATATAAAGTTAGGACCAGAAGTGTTTTGCATTTATACTCGAATTAAAGTGATGACTCTCAATTTAAGAGGTTACACAAAAAAAAAATTCAAATGTTTTGAGCCCCTGAAAATGGTCTCATTCTACACAACAAAAAGAAAGTAAAAAACAAAAAAAAACATATTCTACATCATCACAGAATATTGGTCGACATTGTGAAAGCCATACATTGAGAACATTTTCATTTCAGCTGTATAATTAATTACAAGGTACTAGCGGTAGCTACACAGTAAATTCTGTACAGTAAATTTAACTTTATTTAGAGTAAATTTGACTATTTTGAGTGGGACCAAATAGACTCAGTTTTAGAGTAATATTTATACTTGGAAGAGAGTAAAAAAAAAGTCACTCAAGGCTTGAGAAACAAACTCACAACCTTCAGCTTGGGAGACAGCCGATCTACTCCCTGAGCCACGCAGTGCCTGCTGTGTGTTAGTACAGTATACCGCTCGTGTCAGCTGAAATATTTCTAACTCAGAGAACAAAAACATAATTTTGGCCTAACAATAATGGTTCAAATTTGGAAAAAAACATTGTTTTTGGTCTCCTCTTGGAGATAAGCAAATAGTAGGAGGGGCATAGCTCAGGTGGTAGTGTTGCAGTCTCCCAAGTTGAAGGTCGCGAGTTTGTTACTCAACCCTTGAGTGATTTTTATTTATTTATTTTTTCAATTCTTTATTTTACTCTCTTCCAAGTGTCAGTATTAGCCTACTCTAAAACTGAGTCTATTTGGTCCCACTCTAAATAATTTTTTAATACTGTATTTACAATCAAACATTCAAAAATGTGTGTATCCTCAGGCCTCACTGATCAAACCCACACTTTTGAGCTGCTCTGCTTTCCTGTTATTAAGAGATGATTGACAGCTGCCATGTATTTGTCACCCCAGACTGATATTTGTCAGATGCTGCCTATTTGACAGGGGAGCTGAGGGTCTTCTCAGCCTGCAGACAGCTCTTGACTGCTTCAATACGCTGCAAGGCTTCACCTAAAGCGCACTTATGTTTGTAATCAGCTTTCGCAGATTCAATTATGTCGCTAATAATTTACATTATATCGTGTCATGTCAAGCCACAATATGTCTTGACAGTTTCTTATTATAGTGTGGTGTACTTTGCTGGGATCGGTTCATGTTGGCCAATTGTGCAAAGGGGGTAAATTGTCACTTGGAGTTTGCATTGTAATTTTGAAACAAAGAAGATGCTTTATTAGAATTGCTGTCAAGGGCCTAACAATAATGTTTCAAATTTTGGACAAACACTTTCATGGAAACCTGCCTCATGCATATGCATACATATTGCCTTTATGATTTGTAAGTGATTATTCATGAATCAGTTTTGCGATGCTAACAAAACCTTCAAAATTAAATATTTGCACGGTTATTCAATTGAATAAGTTCTTCCTTGCATGAGGTTTTGCATGAGTTAAGTTATTTATACATAATTCGGTTGACTAGCAAACAAAGGGCCATAAAATCATGACCTCCTTGACCAGAGTAAACGAAAGGAAATTAAACCACATCATTTGCAAGCGGTATTATTCACTTGCACATATAATCTGTTTTTGCGTCTTATCTGATTTTTAATGACGCATACTTTATGATTTATTCCGAAGTCTTGGACACTTGACTGTGCAAGGTGTTAGGCGTCGTTTATCACCTACATCCCATCTGTAGAGTCACGGAGAACAACTCTGTTACTGTTGCCTTAACAACCCAATCAGCTTGCCTCCTCACTTTCTGCTCAATGTGAGCTCGCTAATGTATGACAGAGCCATGATTTATATTCCGTGCTCAAAATTAAACAGCATAAATTACTCTTATTTACTCTGTAGGTGATAAAGATCCCGTCAAATAATGTCACTTGAGCATAATTTTTATGGAACAAATGAAATTCGTTATCAAGGAAAAGCAGGTCAAGTTCATCAATTAAAAGTGTTTTCTTTTCTTTTTTTTTCTTCATGTGCTGTAAATGTTCCACTGCTATTTAAAATGATTGATTTGATTATATCTTCATTTATTAAAGTACGACGTGAGGCTGAAGCCTGAGTAATCAGGATATAAACTGACTCAGCATGAATGTCTTCAACTGGCACTTGGCAATTCAGCAACTCTTTGCTTTATGAGTCTGGAGGCCACATTAACCACATAGCATTAAAATGCGTCAGTAACACACGTGAAAAGTCCATTTTCACGTTTTAAAAGGGGAGCTAGGTTACATCCAAGTGGATGTTTTGCACTTTGGCGTCTCAATCTAAATGTTTACAATAGTGAGGCTTTCAACAAAACATTCATCTTAGTGCTGAAATTCAACCTGTTATCAAACATATCTATTCATTTGTTCCATTTTATTGTATCTCTATATTTCTCACACAAAGTGACCCACTGCTTTGAGAGCCGAAAGTATAAAAATGCGTGCCGGATGGAGCTGGAAGCGCAGACAAAAAATGAGGTTCTGGGAATGTTATGCCGATAAAATAAAAAGAATCAGGAGAATGAAGGAAAGAGGAGAAGTTGAATATATATTTCATGTGATAAGAGAAAGATGAAGCGCAAGAAAAAAGATTCCATTACAGCTGCGACAGTTACAAAACTGCTGCTGCGCCGAGTAGCCTCTGCTGAGAAGATTGATGCAATAAGAACTGACCTTGGCTTGGAGCAGGAGTCGGTGATGTATGTATGAGCATCTCCCTGCTAAATGGACCCAGATTTGTAGCACTAATATACATGGAAGCCCAGTACCAAACTCACAATGGCTATAAATCAACAGCCACTTTGGGTGTCATTTCTGGTTTATATTCTACTATTGTTCTGTGCTTTTAATTCGTGTCACTGCCATCTGTTCAACTGATGCTGTTTCATTGGCCGTGATTGGGCTGCAGACATGCTGCGCACAACATTCCTGTTAGAGCATCAGTGTGGATTAAACAACAATGGCTGCATTCCATTAGGGTCCATTGCCAGCTTTTATGGAAATAAAATCTTAGTTTAGAGAAATCTTTCGCGGAAAGAACAGTGGTTGATTTGTCTTCTGTATTTGTAAATGAAATCACATAACTGTAATGTTGACTATTAGCAGATGGGGAATATAAGACTTAGTTTCCTAGCCTTATGTAGAAAATAGCATGGCCAAGTTTAGTTATAAAAAATGAAAATTTAATTGAAATGAATGTCCATTTAACTCATTCACTGCCATTGAAGGCTATTGACGTCAAAAATTCATTTGAACTATTTCTATTAGTTTCAATTTGTTTCCACTTTTGTTAACAAGAGTATGAAAACCTAGAAGGAAAAAAAAGACATCTAGAACAGATATAAGTTATGATTAATCAGGAGTTAACTATTGAAGTCATGCGATTAATTACAATTAAAAATGTAATCGCCTGATGCAATTTAAAAAAGAAAAGAAAAGATTATTAAAAACTAGGAGTGTCAGGCGATTAATTTTTTTTATCGTGATTAATTGCATGACTTCACGAGTTAACTCACGATTAATCACAAATTTTATATCTGTTCTAAAAGTACAACTAAAACAATTTAGGTTTTCATACTCTTGTTAACAAAAGGGTTAAAAAATTAAACTAATAGAAATAATTAAAATGAATATTTGACATCTATAACCATCATTGGCAGTAAATGAGTTAAGGGTAGTGGTGGGAAAATGAAGCTTCATGAAGCACTTGCAATAAAAAAAAATTGTACTCCTCTAGATGATACTCTTGGTTTAAAGATAAAGGCTAGTGCATCTTTAAACTAAGAGTGGCATCTAGAGAAGTCAAAAAATATCACAAGTGCTTCACAAAGCTTCATTTGTCCATCACTATCCAAGGGTCCGAACTGCGTCTGGAAGACATCACGTCGGGGTCACCAGTTGTCCAGATGCGGTAAATCACAAGATGAGGAGACAAAGGCAGGTCATGTCTCTTAACTCTCCACACAAAACCTGACTGTTCACATAGCAAGCAAGTAGCCACTGCCCTTCAAACATTTGATCCCTCTCATCCTTTTGATACAAGAAACATCATTCTTCCATGGTCCACCCCTCCCTTAAAGGTAGTTCGCCATAGCTTAATATTAAATGATACCACATCTGTATTTTATATTTATTAGCAGCATCAAAAGTTTCCCTGCTTATCTGTTGTTCTGCACTAAAGTGAGTTTCAAACTAAGGCCACTGAGAGAGTGGGAACATTTTCAAATGCAGCAAGTTGCACTGATTACGACCAACCTGATTGGCCAACCTTGTCCTCATTTTAGTCGTTAATCTGCCAGGAAGACTGATAATAGTCTGAGAAATCCACTTGATGACTTCCTCTGCGGGTCTTTTGACATTTAAATTGAACACAACAGTGAGTGACTAAGCAATTCTATCACACATCAGGATCACATGAAAGCATATGAGTAAATAAGTAAACAACTGGGTCCCAAACTTGGGGAAAAACATTGAAAGTTAATGTTGGCAAATTTATATTAAATTAAAAAAAAATTCAGAAGAACAATGTTGCCAATTGCAAATCCTTCTATAAGTAAAATAAATTAATAAATTAATACATTTATACATTTATACATTTATACATTTATTCATTTATACATTTATATATTTATATGTTTATATATTTATACATTTATACATTTATACATTTATACATTTATACATTAATAAATTAATAAATACAGTTGTTCACTCACAGTTGGAAACCACTATTTTGAATAAAACAAATACTTTCTCAGGTTTAAAATGTAAAACTAAACATAAATTAACTTAAGCCTTAAGTTAACCTTAGCCTTGGTCTTAGCGTAATATTCATGTCGCTGAAATGGCATATCATACAATAAAAGGATTGTTTCATTGGTAGAGATATCGCATTTAGGATATATAGCATATAGTATATAACATATAGTATATAGACTGGAAAGCACTATGGTGCACTCACAAGAAGAAGAAAAAAATCCCAAAAGATGTACAGGGACACAAAAGATTTGAAAGATGGATTCAAGTCAACAAAGATCTGGGGGGGGGGGGGGGTAATAAATATACACAGAGTAATCACACTATGCACACACAAACGAGTGGATTGATTGACACAAGATAGCCCGACTCCAACTAAACTCAACTTTATTACTGCAGCTGTAACCAAGTGCTGTACATAAGCTCCAACATAAAATTAATTACAAAAAATAAAATAATTACCATTGTATCAAAATTATAATTATTATTATTATAATGATAGCAGCGTATAAATAAATAAATAAATGAATAAATACTATTCTAATTAAAAACCGCTACCTTCCCGTTGGCATTTGCCATACAGGAGAGCCAGAGTCTGCCCCCCCCCCCCCCCCACATATTTTTGCACAGTCTACATGTTGAGTGAAGTTGCTGGTTGATGAGTGTGCGTAACATGAATGGTGCCTGGTAATGAGTTTGCCGGGATGCTGAAATTGTAATCCTGCTGTAATAGAGCACCTGTGTCAAACTCGAGGCCAGGGGGCCATATCAGGCCTGCCACATCATTTTATGTGGCCCACGAAAGCAAATCCCGTGTCAACTTCCATAATAAAATGTGTACCAAAATTTCAAATTGTCATGTGTAATCAATAATAGCACTGAAATGTTGCCAGATTTTAATTTTTTACACTTTTTACAGTAACTTGAACAATAAGTGAACTACTATTCTTGACTTCTGATTTCAAAACTGGCATTCTATCCATTTGCTTTTGAATATGTAATAACACAATAAGACAGTATACAGTATTCGGTTTCACCATAATATCGGTCCTTATATCTATAATGTGGCCCGCCACAACAATGAGTTTGACACCCCTGTATTTGAGTGTGAACAAACAACTGCAGTATTCAAACTGCTGTTAGTTTGTCTGTTGGCAAATAGCACATTGACTACAGAAGGAATGATTCAAATCCCCTAACCCATTTAGTCCTCCCTCTCACTTCATTTTACTTATCAATGGCTCCCTCTCCATATCTGTCCTGGGATGCATTCGGACTGAATGCTGTCAGGCTCCATGTTGGGGCGAACACTAAATAAAATAAAAACATTTAAAAAAAGGTAAAAAAGTACAAATAGGCCATAAGAGAAGGTAAATGGAGCCGGTTTTAACAGCCAACTAAACAGACGCCTCTATGAAGACTAACAAAAACCGACTTTGAAGATTACAAACAAGACCAGGTGAACCTAATCAGCAAGTCAGCACAGGATATAGGAAAGCTTTGAGCACTGTTATCTTAACCACAGAAACAAAAACCTCAAAACATGAAAACCCTTCCTAAAGGTCAAAAGTGAAATGCCAACAGAAGTATCTGAAATAAAACACATGGAAACCAAATCTTGACCTGCGCACCATTCTGACAGCACAACACTGGCGCTGATGCTAACAAAACATGGAGTCCAACATATGATATCAAAACACAGATGAACGTCAAAAGTGATGCCAGTTTGATATGAACAAAATTAAGCTCGGCAGCCATTTTGGTCAATGCATTTTCAGGAATAAGAGGCCAAAAGCTGATGAATTTAACTGGTTTGACATCTAAAGCTCTTTAAAAAAAAAAAAAAAAAGACAAAAAAAAAGTTAACTCTTCCTCACACAACTTAGAGTTCTTTCCAATACAAGCACGTACTATATATTTCTCTACGTATGTGTAGGCGGAAAAGCCACTGACAGAGGTCAAAGAAGGCCATTTTTGTTTTTCATTTTAAGTCGCCTGGCAGATTGGCTGGACATCTCATCTAAAATTGTGTACATCACCCTAAACCTTAAAATCATACTCCGCAGCCTTTAATAAAGCCCGATAAGTCCCCTTTCATCCCGCGGCCGTTTCAATTTTAGCGAGCCACCAAAGTTATTTAATCAGGGCTGCAGTGTCCCATTCGCAGTGTATTACCAATTCTGTCTGCGATCTTTATCAACGCAGTGATGTATGTATGAGGCAGATGTTCCGAGAGGCAGGGGAAACAGAGGCCATGAATGAATGAATTATTGGTCTCATGAAAAGGAGCTATAGATAGAGAATTTTGAGCCCTGTAATATGTTTGCTTTCTCTCCCTTATCTTGCCAGACAAAAATATGCCTTATCTCCAACTGCTGGGGTCGGCATGAATGTGGAGCCTCTCGCCATCATCCTCTTGTTCCGTCGCTTTGTGTTGCATCTGGAGATGCTTGCAATTGTTGTGTTGCTTCCTCTCCATAGTTTGGATTTGTGCTTTTTTTTCCCCTGTCCTTTTTCCCCATTGAAGGTGAGAAACTACATGTGATCCTGAGTGTACTTGAGTTTTAGCAAACACAAAATCAGGAGGCGCTCGCTCATGCATGGCCACACCTTTCACTTCGTCATACAACAAAACACACACACATGTGCCCCAATTTGAGAATAACGCACACACAAAAAAAATGCCAAAGTTGCCAAATGTTTTTCCCCATGTTTTTTCTGTTATGCGAATGTGCAGTGAGTGTGCGGAGCAAGGAAAGGGCATGTGTGCGCACACGCACACATACAGCTGCGAGCCAGAAAACACACAAGGCTGCTGGATAATGAGGGCGGACAGGGCAGAATTATCACTTCACATCACAATAATATTATCCTTCTCACAACTCCCGCAGCATCTTCCATGACGGTGTGACATTTCCATTTTACTTGAGTTTAATCTTGGTCCTCCAAATAAAACCGTAGCCTAAAGGCCTCTTCCCAAACTGACCCAGTCCTATTTTAATCACATGGAATTAAATAAGTGCTGTTTAACACTTGTTCTGACAGCAGTCATGACAAGCGGTTTGCGTGGCAAACTTCCCCTCCAGTCAGATAAGGAATAAAAACATGGAGACGCAAAATGACAACAATGCTGTTAATGAAAATGTTTACTCAAATATTGAACAATTGAAGAAAGTGACATTTTCCATGCTTGTATCTTGATTTTGAGGGTTTGCATTTGTCCTAAAAGGGCAGCACGCTCATTCACCATTAGTTGATATGTTTGAGGAAATTAATTATTTTAATGGAAAATCCAGCGCAAACATGCCAGACGGACACGACTGGAAGAAGAGTGGCATGCTCAATTATGTTCTACCTGATAATTTTATATCCAGATTTAAGATTTCTCAAAGGTCAAATATCACTTCCAGAAGAACTTCCACTGTGAACGTCTTGTCATTTGGAATGCTGTGCATCTCCCCCTGCAAGGCGGCTCTCCTCCTCCATCTCATTCCTTTGTTGCACTGGGGCTGAACACTATGTTAACCTAGTAATTGGCACTGGGCCTTCCCCATTATACGGCTTTCTATTGAGCCGTTCTACATGACTAGTTAAAGAAGATGGCATGAAGATTAATGAAGTTCAGCTAATACAGGAGGGGGTACCTCTCCAACATTTCCACGGAGATAGCCGAGACCAACGAGAGTCTGCCCTCAGCTCTGCTGCTTCCCTGCACCTTTCTTTTTTCATATATATATATATATATATATATATATATATATATATATATATATATATTGCCTGTTTTAACTGGTGAACTCTGGACCTTCCACTTATGTTGCAAAGCCACCACGCCGTCCCACTTTGATTGATGTCACTACAGCAGTCAGTCTTCTCGCTCGGAATTGAAAAGCCCAGCCCTCCAAAATAGATTTTCCAGCACAATTCACACTGGCGTGCAGTAGATAGAACACTTTATGCAGTTTCATTTAAAACCATGAGCTAGGAGACGTGTTCATTCACTTTGGTTAAGGTCTGCAGGCTTCACTTTTATATTGTCTGTGTAGATTTTGTTGCAGATCCTGAGCCACCCCAACAGAGAGATGATAAAGCGGACAGTCGATCTCACTGACAGAGCCCAAAACATAACGTGCTTAGCAGTCGAGGAGGCAACTTAAGAAATTAACATATTATATACTGTGTATAATAAGAAGGCAATTAAAAGATATTACAAAAGCTAACTTTATTTTTATACCTTCTTTATTTTTATAAAGAAGACAATTGAAAGATATTACAAAAGCTAACTTTATTTTTATACCTACTTTATTTTTTTATCTCCTCCAATTAATCTCACTACCTTTAAAATTATCATTATTATATTTATCAATAAATTACATTTAGTGATAAAGGAGCGTCTTATATAAATAGCTAATGAGTTGAGGCACCGTCAAAAGATTGAGCTGTTGACAGGATGTATTTGTCTGATTGTTTTAAAATTTGAGTCAGAAGTTGATGACCACTTTTTGATCTTCAGATTTAAACTAGAGTAGTTGACCACCGGCAGTCATATGCCAAAAGTATTTGCCAACAGCCAAAAGAAAGTCAACACAATTAGGGAACAGGGATTTAAATATATACAAGTCATACAAAAGTTCGATTTAGGCTATAGTCCGAAAAGTATGGTAATACAATATAAGTGATGATTTAGTCAAATATTAAAGTCAACCCGAGTAAGGACGCCAACACCCTCGGCCATTGTGATTAAATCAGTTATTCAGATGTTTTCATCATATATTTTGTAGCCACAAAAAATACTTAAACATTTTGAACATGTCTCTGCCACTCACTCTTTTCAGCATCATTTGGTAAAACCCCAACTACACTCACGGCTCGAAAAAAGCTCGCAGTTTGCGGGTCAAAATTTCGATTTTGCGCCTCATTGAAACACAATGAATAGGAAAACTGAGAATCACATACAGTATATAGATTTTTTTTCTAAACTGCAGAAACCTTCCAAAAAGCTTCGCTGGGTTTGACACATACATGTTAAGGTAGTGTTGAGTTATTAACATTGTTTTTTAGTTTTAAATTATATTTTAGCCGTTTATAATTATGTTAATTTAGTATGGCTGTATGAATAGACCTATATTCTTATCTGTGTTACTTTCATGAGAAAGAGCAACGGGTCTGTCTATTCATTCGTAATCTAAAGGGAGGTTCCGGGGATTTTGCTGTGTCGGAAGGGAGTCAGGCTTATTATTATTGTATTTTTTTAAATTTGATTTATATCCATGGGAACGGATTCTCTTGTATTCAGTTGTAACCAGGTGTGTTGTGGGCTGACCTTTTTTTGAACCCTTTTTGTGAATAAATAACGATGTGAGCTGGAGAGAAAAAGTCACATTTGAACAGAGACATCGCTTGGATGGTTTGTCTTATGTGGACCAGAAGCTTCTGGTAATTAAAACCTTTGCAAAGGAACTTCTTCAACAGAATCTCACCATTCAGTTAATTGAACACGCAAAGAGTACAATACTTAATATTGTCTACTCTAACAGTAGCCACAAAAGGTTTACGCATAGGACGTAGGCGCCTGACCATCGGGTCTAGCTTAGTGCTATTTATGCCACAACAAGCTAGCTAGCAACAAGTTTTGCTGGCTTTTATTGCATCTATAACTAAACACGTTATGGTCATTAATTATACAAAAATAAGTCAGTAATTGTCACCTCTATGGTGCCGAATAAGATACACATCTGATAAGTATCAGTGTCATGAAGCGGTGACGAGGAAAGACAGAGAAGCCTTGCTAATTGCTAACACTGACACGGTTAGCACACGTTACACTGCAATTAAGTTATTGGAGTGATCAAGTCCACTTTTCACAGACTTCTTTCTGGAACTACCTTAAAGCGGAGAACATCCAACTTTGAGCAACAATATAGCAGATAAATTAATAAATCCTTGGACTCCAGAGAGAGAAAGTCTTCTAGTAAAATCATGTCAAGTCATCTTTATTTATAGAGTGCTTTCAAACAGCCGTAGCTGTCACAAAGTGCTTTACAGAAAAACATAACAATTACATAACAAACTGTGGATACATATTGCTAAACTGTGGGAACAGATGAGTGGACTTTGGGAACAGATTAGTAAAATGTGGGAACAGATTATTAAACTGTGGGTACAGATTGCTAAATTGATTAGCAAAAAAATTAATAAAAAATCCCTAACACCAGAGGGGCTCCGTAGAAAAGCAATTGTTCATTTGTTAATTATATGTCACATTCTTATTGTAAACCCCTAATTCAGATACCTAGATTAAAGTGCAAAATAATCATATTGATTTGCTCCACAAAATTAGGAAATTTCTCCTCAAATGGAGTCCTAGATATCCAAAACTTCTCCCCAAAGGAGACGCGGGAGGAAGGGGTGAATAAAGTAAGAAGAGTTTTAACATGAAAATATCTGTTTGTGTCAAACTGCTGACAAAATATGTGATCAAATGAGAACAACCCAAACCCACCCATTTGGCGTGACTTACTCTAAATCAAGAGGTTGTTGGAAAGAGGCTGTTCTGCCGAGGTTTCGTTGAGTAAGGCACTGAACCCACCACAAAACTTGCCAGAGCTACCAGCTCTCCCTTGATTGCATCTGAATAAATTGCTCCTTTGTGTGGTGTAATGCACGCAATAAAACAATAAAGAGCAGGGTAAAATTTTAATTTCCCTTCGGGGATAATAATTAGTATAATTGAAGAAGAAAAAATAGCACACCGCTGCTTCGGACAAACAGCTGTAATTTAGATTCGCAACAGTTTGCGTACTTTCATACGCACTTCCTGCATTGGCGATGCATTTTGTCATTAGGAATAATCCATTCTGAAAAAAAATGAAAATAAAAATTTGAACAGCTCCTGTAATGTAGTGGAAAATGTCATCCGGAATCATCACTTGTATTTGTTTTTTGTTATTGAGTCATACTTCCTCAAGAAAAGCCGTCTTTAATCTTGCTAACAAACAACAATCAAACACTGACCTACACAAGCTGAAGGTCAGAAAAAATGTTCCGAGAGCAAACAGCAACCACCGAGTCATGTGATCATTATCCGCAGCTCCATTCCACACGTCCCTTGTCGTGTCACATTGCACATTCACACTGTCAACTTGAAAATATGGCCACATATAGACGTCAATAATTTGCCAAGTAAGCATGAAAAAGAAAGAAGGGCTTAAGTCACGGCTAAGCACGAGCACGCCTCGATGATGGCTCGGCATATACGAAAACACAGCAACTGATTTGATGCAACACTTAGGAAAGGTTGACTGCAGCTTGTTCTTTGGGCCGCTCTTGTAATCAGATAAATTAACCGGAGCTATCAAAAGATTGCAATAACACTCAACGGTGCCATCAAGCTGAGAGCTGTGACTGTGGTGGGAGCTTTATGACAGACATCACTCCAGCGCGCTGATTTATCACAGCAGCCCTGTCCTATCGATCTTTAGCAAGGAGGCCTCAGGAGAGACCTCGCTCACACCAGGTGCCCGGCACCAAACATGCAAATCAAATCTAACAACACACGTGTGTTGCTGCTTTGATGACCTCACACGTGGAAATGTATCATTTGGTTGTTTTGTTTTTCCTGCTGAATGTTAGGACATCAAGAAAAAATGCGGCTAATGAAATTAAATTGAAAACACGTGTGAGTAGCAATGTGACCTGCATCCCGTTGGTGCATGTAATCAATATTATAGCTTGGCCTCTCTTTGTTGTTACTTTAATCAAGTACAAGCTCTGCTTCTCTTAATCGTTCGGCCTCAAGATGAATGTTGCGCAAATGCCGCTGAACAAATGCTTTGATATATACATCTGATTAGTCTGCGTAATATATGCATTTTTTTCCTATCGTTTGGTTCCAAGAAATTCTATAAGTAGGCTGGGAAATTGTATTAATTGAGCTCATTTTTTTAATCAGTCTTACTATTTTTCTCACCGAGTTTAATTTTTTTATTTTTTAATCATAAATTAAACGAATGACACATAAGGGCACCCCAATCATATAGTACATATTGCCTCATCCTTTTAACAAATACATTTCATAGCCCTATTAAAAGGGGTCTTCATCTGTCCTGTCAAAAGGCAGCCTTGCAGGGTTTTTTAGTTTAATTACACTATCCAATTAAAAAAAAAACTGAGCTGCATTCTGCTCCGCCTCTCCTTGGGTTTGAGTGGATATGACATTTACAACGCTCGCCTTTCAAGCAGACAATGGCGTGATTGATGAGGTGCAGACGCTATGAAGGAGGCGATTGCCATGTGGAAGCAGTGCTTAGTGCACTTTGATTTATTTATCATCTGTTTCCCAAGCAAGGCTGGCTGCAGCGGGTTCGCTCGGCCCGTCCATGCGGCGGATGGACCGCGGTGTTGACGCTCTGCAGGAAGACGCAGTGTAAACACGAGAGGTTCCCGCCGACACAGAGTAGCCGTACCTAAGGAGAGCCAGGCCACGGAATTGTTGTTCTCATTATGTTGCAGATTTGAGTCCAGTAAATGTTGTTGTTATTGACATTGACATGCTGTGGTCAAGCAGCGGGGGCCTCTTGTTAGCTGGCTCTCACTGTTTGGTGTATTCACGGTGATTAATTCATTCGGCAGGAGAAAAAGCTGGAGCCTCTCCAGCAGAACAAGAAATGTGGTTACTTTTGTTTGTTTTTTGGGGGGGTTAACAATCTTTATTAATATTGCACTGTTGTTGGCATTACTCGCTAATTAAATATGATAAGAAGGCTGTACATTGCAAAAGTAACACTAGGTTAACCTTTTCTCATGTCATGTGGAGCAACATTTCAGTTTTCATTGGGTCTGCTGCCTGCACCAAAATGGGTGTCCAGTTCAACGAAAAAGTTGAAATATGGTCCTCTCCTTCACTTTAAATGAGTTACGCATAGCATCAGAAGGTCAAGTTTAAGTATTATCTTCTCCCACACAACAGTTCTCTTTTTACATTTCTGAATTTGCATATTCTTAATGAACTAAGTCATAAGAAAATTGTGCATTTGTATTTACAATATTTTGTTTTTAGAATTTATATATGTTAGATAAAGAAACATTCTTTCTCTTTATAACAAGAACATGATTGCAGTATTGCTGTACAGCTTTCGGAATCTTGTATCTAGCAACATCTAAAATCGGATTAAACATTTTTTTTTCCCATCTACCAATGACACCAAATTGTATTTAGGTGACATGAGAACTGCAATGATTTCATTTCAATTCAGATAAAACTATCCATCATCTCTTCCACAATGTTTGCTGCAGTTAGCTTAGCATGATGATGGTCAGTCCTTGGAGTGCAAACATGGGTGAGCCCACATTTGTTGTTAATGTGCGGCCCCCACCGATCCATGCAGAGACTGAAGGGGGGAGTCAGGAGACAGATGCTTAACGACTCCCTCAAGGCCACGGCTGTGGGCCTTATCTCATCCACAGTTTGTGCGTGCAGGTTGCCATAGTAACTGACCTCAACACATCAATATTGGCCCACAAGCTGCAAGGAGAATAAACATGTATAATGTGTGGAGCAAGTAGCACTCTACATGCTTTCCTTTCATGGTGATGCAATTTTTGTTAAAAGTAGGGCTGTGAGGTTGATGATGATGATTATTATTATTATTATTATTATTATTATTATTATTATTATTATTATTATTATTATTATTATTATTATTATTATTATTATTATTGTTGTTGTTGTTATTGTTGTTGTTGTATAATGATTGCACATATAGATGTATGATTGTCATACTGTATTATAAAAGATTGAGGTAATGTCCACACAAAGACTATTTATTTATTTATTTATTTATTTATTTATTCATTCATTTATTTATTCATTCATTTATTTATTTTTATTATTTTTTTAATTTTACAAAGGTTCACAAAAACACAGAACTGTGTCAAAAATTCTGTGTCCACTCAATATGATCCCATGTAGTATATATGCCAGGCCTGAAGTGGCGCTGTAATGCTACCACAAGTAGTCACAAAAAAACTGAGAAGAATTATCCATTCAGCCATTTTGAATTGCTTATCCTCACTTGATGTGCGGGATAAACAACAATTCCAGGAAATGCAAAGCAAGTAAGAAAGGTGACATGTGTGCAGCCTGACAAAAAGGTAGGAACTTCTACTTCCGAACCAAAACCTTCCAGATACGGTGAAACATGTTTCCGTGTGAACATTGTCTGAGATCTATACAATGAAAACTCTTGGAGACTTCTTCGTATGCAAGTACAAAAATAAAATATTTGATTTTACAAATTGATAAATTTGGAATCGTTCCAAATTGCTAAAACTCGTACTTTGAGTGGGAACGTTCATACACGCGCTTGATAAATGAGGCCCCTGGTTTATTAAAGGTTTGCATTAGTTTTCGCATTGTAGGAGTATATGTGAAACTACATTAATTTAGCATGGGAATATAATTTATCGAACCTGATACACACAGTAGTACAGGTGCAGCACAAACAAAATAAGAGGCAGCCAGGAGAGCTTTGAAATGCCAGAAATGGAATTTAATGCTCAGGGTTGGGAAATCCAAATCCAGAAAGTAAAAACCCAAACTCGTCTCCACCTGTTGAGTAAAAGCACCTGTGGCTAAAGCTGTTTCAGGGTTTTTACTTTTCTGGATCTGGATTCCCCAATCCTGCTAATGCAGCATTTCATCCATCAAAATTTTAATTTTGGAGCTTCAGGATGATCCAAAGGCTTGAAAAGTTCAGATGGGAACTTTCACCGGTTATTTTATTTTGAATGCTCGCTAGACTAATAATAACAGGCAGGAGACTGCAGATTCTCAATTGAACTATTTACTGGATGCCAGAAAGATCGAGTGCACAGCTTTTGAGCCTTATCTGCTGAATGCAGAAGAAGGTCTAATCTATTCAAAATAGTCTCTACTCTTATACTGTCTTGGCCGCCCGCCTACACGGGGACGGCTCAGCCCAGCCCATGTGAAAATGTGTGGCCTGATGGTCTTAACTGGTTTCAACTGAATAAGGGTGCCAGAGTGCAGATATAGAAAGGTGCCAAGCCAGGACAGGTCACAGCGACATAACGGCCTAGCTCAAGTCACCTGTCTCATCTTTAAAAGCCCTAATCTAACAGGCTGATTTGGAGCCAGTCACAAGAAGGAGTCATGCCACATTACCTTTGAATTTCTTTTTCATTGGGCCATGTGGCAGTTGGTGCTGATCTCTCCGAGAGCAGTTTTTTGGGGGGTGCGGTCTAGTTTGGCTTGCAATGTTACGCAAGATGAGCAGAAACATCAAGTTTACGCACACTCAGAGAGCGTTAAATCAAACAAAACATGAGATATGCCCTAAATTCTCAGAGCTTTTTCTGTAGTTGCTGTTTGTCTTCCACTAACATTTCCAATTTTATCACTTAAAATTTCATCATATGCTTGCCCAAATGCTCCATGGTAGAAATCATCAGAGCTTCCTAAAATGCAAAACTCATCAGTTTTACACCTGTTGCCAATCGTGCACGCAATCTGTTAGAGTGAGACAGCATGCAATTTAGCATCCATTGCTTGGGATCTTTGGGGAGAAAAATGTAATCTTAGTAGATCATCAACACATGCCCGATCTGTAATTAAGCATTTGCTTTGGTTGCTTTTACTCTACGCCTGTTTAGCATTCCACAGCATTATATTAAAAATGGAAAAAAAAGAAGTTTGAAATCAAAGTCACTCATTGAAGGGCAAAAAAGGTGGCTGACATATTGATGACTCAAAATATTTATTTTAGCGTTATTATACCATGCAAGTTAATGTTGATTTTAATGTGCAATTTCCATGATGCATACAGCCATAATTTGTCAACATCGTTCATAAAAATCAATTAATATCTACCTGCGTGTGCTTCACTCAGATTAATTACGACAGAATGACAAGGACAAAACCATGCAGAATGATTTGATTTATCTGGTGTGATTTATAACGCGAGTTGTATCGCAATCAAATGTGTGTAAACTGCTCCTAGTCTATTGTTGAGGTTGCTATCTGTGAGTGCGGGTGGCGGGGAGGGGTTGCTGTGTGTGTGTGTGTGGGGGGGGGGGGGGGCATAAAGATTACCACAGTTTAGTGGCAGCAGCGTCCTGCAGAAGAAACCAGACTAACAAGAGCTGCTTAAAATGATGCTGCTTGTGCACCGCAGGGTTTTGACATCACCTTTTTTTCTGCTCAGATAAACATCTGGCACAGCTTCCACACCTAATTGTTACAAGAGTCATTTGTGGCCTGTCCGTAAGGTGGACACTAACAAGAAAAACAAAATTATAGCAGTTACGCAAGTCTTTTAAAAGTGGGTTGTTATATATGTTGACATTAACTCATTCACTGCCATTGACGGCTATAGACGTCAAAAATTCCTTTTAACTATTTGTATTAGTTTTGAAGAAAAAATCCCATTTATGTTAACAAGTGTATGAAAACCTAGATTTGGGGGGGGGGGGGGGTTAGAACAGTTATGAAATCGTGAGTTAACTAGTGAAGTCATGCGATCAATTATGATGACAAATTTAAAAAATAATAATAATCTTTTCTTTTTTTAAATATTCTTTTTAAGAAGAAAATGAGGGGTGTCAGGTGATTACAATTTTTAATTGTAATTAATCGCATGACTTTACTAGTTAACTCACGACTAATAACAAATGTTATATCTGTTCTATGTGCAATAAAAACAAATTCTAGGTTTTCATATCTTGTTAACAAAAGTGGAAAAAAATGTTAAACTAATTAGTTCAAATGAATTGTTGACGTCTATAGGCATCAATGGCAGTGAATGAGTTAATAAGACACACACTGAGTAATTTATTGTAATAAATGACGTGATGAATAATTATCATTTATTGGAAAGTCGCATACATAGGATTAGCATGATTGATATCATATGAATTTAACTTCAAATTGACACCATAAAAAAAAAAAAATCTAACACTGTTTTCAAACCAATATGTTCTAGTGCTGTGTTTAACCAGATTTGGTCAGTTTGTGTAACTGTGCCACTAAGCAATTGAATCAGGAAGTTCAAATACTGTATTGTCAGTTAAACCACAAACATCTGATTGACATTGTATGTGTGCGTGCAAATAAATGTGTGTGCTGTGCTTTGACATGCACAGAATAGATAGCTTCATAAATGTAAAAAGTGATGTTAAGTTGTTAAGTGAACGACGGCAGAGTAGATACGAACGCAATAAAACTGGTACGAGCCATTTTGCAAATGACAAAAGATGCTTACTTTTAGTACATTCAGAGGACACATTCTTGTGGCAGTTGTGAGGAACAATTACTTAAATAATTGGGCTTTCAAAGGCAAGATTGATTGTCTAAAAGCTGTTTTCTGTGGAGAATCCATTAGAGGAAACCATTTTTTCTAGTTCTTGACATACTGTTTTTATTAATTTCTACTTGCAAAGAAACATGATTCTTGGTCTTTTTCCCCTGCTCTGTCAGTAGCCTGTGTTATGAACGATGCAACACACAATGCTACCATCACACAAGTAATTTAGAATCCATCTCCAATTTGCTGTAATTACATATCTATTTATTTCTAAAGCAAAATCTTTCGACGCAGAGGAATGCAGTGAAAACAATGTAAGTGTGGAGACCTACGATGAGTGAATGGTGATGTGTTTTTATTCTGCATCATGTGATTGTGTCTATATAGTTACAAAGCTTAGCACCTACTTGGTATGTGATGCTTATATTGTACAGGCTGTTATACAGGTTATATTCCAAGCTGCTCCTATACCACAGCATCATCCATATCCAAGCACAGGCCAGGTCAAGCGGGTCGTGCCCCCTCTTCTTAAATTTGACTTGGTTCATTCCCATTTTGTGGAATATTTCCTCATTGAGATCCCAATTTGGCTTATCTGTGATAGAGTCTACCCTTGATTTTAATGTGATGTTCTAAGTGTAGAGATGATTGATTCAGCATCGCTAGGAGGCTGGGTGGAGGGTGGGGGTTGGTTGTTGTTAAAAGCATATCACTGTGGGATGATAAGGCATCTCCCTGAGCGGTGCTAAGCGAGGGGGCCCATGGCCATCTTGAGTCCCCCTCTGTTGTGCTGATGGTACACAGCCATTGCCATCTGTTTCAAATCCTTCCCATTCCCTCACGCATGGGCCAGCCCATCTCTGGTGTCATTCAGCAAGATTGTATGGGCGTCCATGCCTTTTGTTGACGCTGTGTGTGTGTAGGGGTGGGGGTATAGCATGGTGTGTTAGCGCTAGTGTTGAACCGACTAGTCTACTTGACTTTACTGTTCCGCATCCACGTTTCGAGTTTGAGGTCACCAAAACTGCGGATCACGGTATCTCTGGCATCTATAGGTTGACCAGATTTTCAAAATAAAAAACTGGGACACTGCAATTTTGCTGAAAATCTAACTATTTACAACAAATGTAATCGCTAGTTTAGCTAATACTAAATGGTATCTTGGTTGACTCTACAACAGCACTAAAGTCAATACACTCACCATAATCCAACCTTTTGCACGGCCCTGGCAGCTTGGAAGCTAGCTGTGTTTATCTCACGCTGGTCCCGCATTCTAACGTTGGAAATATGCCGCCACAAAAGCTTAGCTTGCGTTGGGTCTGACCAGCGACCGCATTAGCCTAGTAGGACTACATTTCTCATGATTATTAGACACGGAAGCAGGAAGTGGTTCTAGTTGCAAAAACATGCCTGTTCGTGGTTATATGTAGTTAGATTAGTTGTATGAATCGCTATGACAACTGGGTAATTGACATGGCCCAAACAATTGTCTTGCTGACTGGACAGAAAAAAAAGAAAGAAAAAAAACAGGACAAGACCAAACAATGGGGACTCAGAGCTCAAAATAAGCCAATTAACACCAGACTTTGGACTCACCCGTGTGCTAGCATTGCAATATAAAAACCCTCTGTGAAACTCACACATTCTTCACACCTGTGCATGGGTCAGAGAGAACTAAAAAGAAGCTAGGCTGTGATGGTTAGCCTCGGGTTGCTAGCTTTGGCTAGTCTGCTTGCTGGAAGATTCATGCCAGACCACGGAACAAGGGAAGAAATGAATGAAACTCAATCTTTGTCGCCAAATATTCTGTCCAACAACGCAACCCTGTGCAACGAGAACTTTATTTATCACCGACAGACAACATACCAACATCACAACATTTCTGTGTGTGGCATTGGCCATAGGCTATATGCAAATGGAAATATTTGACCAAAAATTAAGTCGTAGTCACGTGCAAAAGTCTATCCTGAAAAACAATCCAGAATCCAGAAATGGAAACAGAGAAATGCTAGGAAGTTTTGAAGCCAGCCTAGTATGCCCCATCATATTACACGCTTCGCTAAGAAACACAAGATGAGACTGACTGGCTTGTTGAAGAGAAAATCGTGCGCATGGCTACCACTGATTACAACTGCTGTACATTCAGCATAAATTGTTTTTTGAATCATTAGTTTTTATTCGTTTCTATGCTGTTCTTTACATGAAAACCAAAAGTTGGATACCTCTGTACCGTGCTGAAAAATATCAGTGACATTATCGACTTCGACTCGACTTTTATCACATGAGTGTGCGCAACAGCTAATCCAGCAAGAGTAAGCATTCCCTCTGGGAATTTGATGCTTCTTTCAGCAAAAATAGTGACAACACAGAAATTGAGTTGTTTTCATCGGATTTGTTGACAAACGGAAAAGTGTTCTTCTTTAAGGCATCTCTACTTTCTATGATTTCTCAGCATTTACATTTGAAAGAAAAATACATTTTTATTTACACTTACCTACTGCATGTGACCCCTTTTAAATATGGTAACTAAATTGTGGGAAACAGTCCTTCACTACAACCACAATATGGTGATGATAAACATTTGGTCAAATATATGCATCTCTGACATCACAACTTCTAACATTTGTTTGCTGTATTGTGTGATATACAGCAATTTAAAAAAGAAAATTGACTTATTTTGGACTCATTTATATGTATTCCAAATATGTCTTCTTCTTTTTTTTTTAGCAGCAAAATACGACGATTTGGGTTACAGCTAATATTGTGAAGGTTGCTATGAATTACAAGGCGACGTTGCTGCTACACGCATGGCCACATGACTCCATAAACCTTGGGGCTGATCGAAGTGAGGAAGTGCACGGTGGAGTATTATGTAAATGTGAGGCGAGGGAAGTGTATTTCAGGAAGAAGAAAAAAAAAACACTTTATTTATGTGTCCTACATCTCAAGTTCTATTTCAATCATCCTGCACCCCCCTTCGACACAATCCCACCCCCCCAACCCACCGCCCGCCCCTCCTTCTGAGAAAAGGGACCGGCAGCTTTGCTCCGGGGCAGTCTGGTCCTCCTGTGACTGACACCCTCCACTGACGCCCCCCACCAGGATGCTTCCCATACAACCTGGGGGGTAGTGTGTAGAATTAGCTTTAAAAGTAGGACACAGATAATTGTGTGGACAAGAAAGTGTATCACTGCTCTGTCATGTTCAAGTTCCTGCCACTCAGCCTCATACGCTAATCCAGGGGAACTAGCTCACGCTGCAGGGGCACAACAGCTCTGCTTTTTGGACTTATACGTCTGCACTGGGACGTACAGTACATGCTAATGCACTCCTCAGCCCTTGGCAGCTCCATGTAATTAATATGTATGAAAGGTAAAAAAAATAAAAGCGAGAGTCAGGGTGTGGGTTTGATTCATTGTTCCTCTACATCGGCTTTATCGTATTAATAACGAGGAGGATTAAGAAGGTCAGATCTGACCCGGTAAACATGTCATAGGAGTGCTGTTGACAGTCAAAAGACAGTAAGCATACGCACACTGGCACAGATATAAATTACTGGCCTAGTGTAACGGCGCGCCGATCTGACAAAAGTGCTCGTATTCCATTAATTACACCCAGACAGGCTCCCATTTATTAAAATGGTGAAAAGTCATGTTTTCTGCAATGTGGCCTATTTTAAAAGCGCATGTGTGGGAATAGAGATGAGATTCCAGAAGCCTGCTGGGCGGAGGTATGGCTCGCAAGCAGCTCTGTGCACTCGTCTCACTTGGCTGGGGAGGAGGGAATATTTTCAAGAATCCTCACTCAAGCTTCATTTCCATTACACTTTGTCTCCAATGTGCTTATCATGTAAAGATCTGCGGGTTTATTAGCCATGAAAAGGATCCGTATATTTTTATGCAAGAAGCTATTAAATGTAATGAAAGGAGAACACCCCTCTGCGCATGAAAATTCTCCAGATTTGAGACGCACCGCAGAATATTGCCGATACAAGGCCATGGGGTCCATTTTTATCTTTTGATTCTTGCATTAACCTTCCATTAAAAATTATCTATGTTATCATCCCCCTCGATTTAGGCTAATAAATTCCAGTTTATGAGCCATCTTGGAGGAGAATTATCATGATGTTATAGTTTAAGTAACATATGTTCCAATTTACTGACATCCACTGAATTTGATGTGGCATCAGCCATCCATCCACATCATCATCATCATCATCATCATTATGCTTCTGTGGCATGAAATTCCCCTCAATAATTCGCCTTTGAATTTTGGAGATCAAGCAGCACATGGAGCCAGAAATTAACAGCGTGCTGCTGAGCAAAGAACATGAAGGAAGCCTCTCTGCTCATTACAAATAGAGAAAATAAGAAAGGTTTCTGACTTCGTATTGATGATGATGCATTTTATTATATGAGAGGGTTTTTTGGGAGAGGGGATTATTGTATTCAAAATTCTAAAATGTGATTAATCTGATTTTTTTTTTTTAATGGATCGTTTGACAGCTCTACTTTGACATATGTTGGAAGAAAGTCACCAAGGTAACAATACTATTTTATCCAAATTCCCTGATGACAACTGTGTCTGAAAGTACTTTAATATGAATTCAAATTGAAATTAATAAATATTTCGTTCCAATATTTTCTTACTCTGTTGTTATGACAATCCAATCATATGTGACTGTTTTGGGGTTGTGAGTTGCGATGTCCCATGTGATGATGAAGTTGTCAGTTGCTATGCAGTATATATGTTCCTGTAATTGTCACTCTAAGGTCCTGTATTTTACGTTCTGTATTTGTGACTCTTATTTTGTGACATGAGCTTATAGAATTGTGCATAGCCCTAGCGAGAGTTACTGAATGACACTTTTGTCAGTACATCAAAGTTTTTCGGTCAAGTGTTTACTTCGAAGCCATCTGAATGAATCCAGCCCTGCTCTCTGTTCTTATTTTGTATTTGTGTCTATGAAGACTCAGTTTCCCAACTCCCGTGTCTTGTCTGCATTTGGGCCCTAATTCCACACCTCACGTGACACTCTGTATCATAATGAGGCTTTATGATAAAACTGTTGTATTGAAAGTAATTCCAATTCTGCAGTTGCACCAAATGTATACTAATTGAAATTGAGGGCAGCGACATTTACACTAATGCCAAATTCAAAACACAAACTCAAAATGCAATTTAAAGGCTTTAATGAATGTAAAGTCAACACAACATAAGCAGAGTAGGAATCCTTGCGAACCTGCCTCTCCCACGTTAAGCAAAAGACACTCTACACATAATTATGCTCAGTATAAATTAACAATCCTTGCATTTACAAAGGGAGAGGTCTTGGACTCTTTATAACATGTTTATTTTTATTACGCCAAATTGAATGTCACAGCAAACACTCTGGGTGACACATTTTTATATTTACAAACTTGTATTAGCATGTTTCTCACAACACAATGCAGACAGCATCAATAAAGGCGAGGACGTGCCCATCAAATCATATTAATGGTGATGTTGATGCTGCGAAACCGAAAACACACACGTCATTATGGTCAACCGCTGTGAAAAAGTGACCACTCAATCCAATGTTGACTTGTGCCTCTTAAAAGAAGCACAACACTGAGGTACTTTTGATTGCAATTTGTTTTAATGTTTGTCGAACTTTGATTTAGTTAGCCAGCATATTTGGAATGATTTTTTTAGTGTCCAAACTGTCCACTAAACTAGTCAGTATCTGCAGATAAAATGGGAAATTGTTAAAAAATATATCCCTGACGGAGTGCATAGCTATCCGATTTAAATTGAGATTTAAGACTAGGCCTGCAAAGTAAAATGAAACAAAAGAAATACATTCTTCTGACATATCACCCCCCCAAAATTGTTTTGGAATATTTGCCGGGACAGGTCCCAAAAAAACCCACATTGACTTGTATTAGAAATTCACCCTTCACAGCTCACGCCTCCGAATCATACACCTGTTTGGTTTCAGCGTGCCAGTTTTCCTCACTCGCTGTCTGCGCAGCCATGTGAACACAGTGCAGGTTGGCCACAGCGTTGCCCTTAGGCCCCACAATGTGTTCATAGCCCGGCTGGCAAGCTGGCTGGGTGGCACGCAGGGGGAGGAAAGAGGAAATAGGAATAAGGGGGAATTAGATATATTTTTTTTAAACTGCCTTTTCTATGGGCGAGTAAGCAGAGAGAAAGCCGAATTTACAAGTGGCAAGCACGGCGTCCTTTATATTTTACAGCCCTAACAGTCTTTTCTCCAAGATTACAAGAATATTTGACAGTTTACTGGATATATCTGAAACATGTTGCTAAAGAGTCAATCAACTATGGTTGTGTATGTGCCTATTTTTAACTAAAGCCAAGCATGTTTTAAAATATATATTTTTTAAATCACTCAAAACTAATAGCCTATACATCATCGAGAGTATTATTGTAATGTTACAGATGCCTAAATAGAGTCCAATAAGGACCTGAGGACTTCTCAGAAATACAAAGACAAGAACGAGACACAAAAACATACAGTGAAAGCATCAGTGGAAGACAGTTAAGGTGTTCACATTTGGATTTGAAACCATACTTCTCTACTTTCCGCCTGTTTACACCGGAGTCACATTGGCAGGCAACCAATATACAGTATATCGCATTTTTATCCACATTTGCTAGAAGCCTGATTCCTATCTAACCAAATCAGATTCTGCACTTTTTTCTCATTCCACCACCATGACAGTAACAAGAAAAATGTGAGATAAAGCCTCTAAGAAGCCTTTTTTCAGAATGTTGCATGAACCTCATTTTAGTGGAGGGAACCACAAAAGGGAAGAGAATTATTACAAAGACCATAGATGTGACGTGGGAACGAAGTTCTCACTTCCTTGTCGTGACAATACAATACAGTATTGCTAATAAAAGAACAGCAGAAAGTGGGCTGCATTTAATTGGTAGGTAACTGTCCTTTTGCAAAAAGCGCACCCCCGTTGCCTGCCCTGCCACCCCATTGTCCCCAGTTATGCTGTCACAGTGGCAGTAGCTCGTTTGTAAGGTCTAAGGCTGCGGAACAAGAAGGTCATGGATGCAGTTCCACTGAGGACAAATACAAAAAAAATGGCTGAGGTGGACCTAAGGCTCATTGGTAAGGGCTTACTGTATTAGTGTTACAACCAGAGATAGGAAGTAACGAAATACTACGTATACTACTACTAATTTTAATACTGCATTACTCTACTTGAGTTTTTTTTTTTCAAGTACATTGTACTTTCCTGAGTATTTATTTTCTAGGCTAAATTTTACTTTTATCCGTTACATTTTAACATGAGTGTCTGTGCTTTTTCAAAACAAGGTTGTTACTTTTGTTTTTAATGCATGAAAACGATTAAAATAGCCGTCAATGTCTCCTAGCTCGCCAATCATATATGAAGGGTTAAACATGGTCCCCTACATCCCAGCTTGTGATTGGCTCTGTGACACGTTATATGTATGCCCATTTTTGATCCAGTGGCTATCGTTCAAATTGACGTAGGAGGAAACATCCTGGAACTTTTTACTTCTACTCGTTGAGTACATTTCGGACCTGTACTTTTTTTTTACTTTTACTTGAGTAATTATTTGAGTGAGTACTTTTACTTTTACCAAAGTTGTTTTTTACCCAAGTAATTTACACAAGTAATTTTTTCCCATTTCTGTTTACATTTTTCACTTCTGAATACGCAGGGCAGGGCCCAAAATATAAATAGTAATAATTTCAGAGGCCCATGCCTCATCCCTCCAAAAAGTAGTTTCTATGGTAATGTTATCAGCACACCTCTCTCGAAGTTATGTCACAAAACCGGGTCCCGGAGGTCTGAAGAAGAAACCAGAGATCTTTCCAGATACTTTGAAAAGATTGGAGCTTCAGTCCACAAAGCAGAGAAATTTAACCCAAAGTCCTGAATCTCAAAATAACGTGACACAATGGTAAACGTTCTTTGCTTTGATATCACGTTCCGATCTTTAAATGTTACCTCCACAAAAAAAGAAACGGCTTTGAATCTTAGTTTGCCATCCTTGGCAAGCGAACAAGGTAATTATGTTTATAACAACACTAGCAGTTGGTATGCTTCACTGTATTTCGTTCTGATCTTGGAAGTGATATTATGTTTGATGACAGCGAATGTGATGTCTGACTGCACGAGCTGCAAATAAAGTGAAGCGCCTGTTTGAAAGTCTACCAACTGTTCATTGAGCTGAGGGACAGCTACAACCTTTTTTCCTAATTAAGTTGCATAACATTTTGTGCAAAATCCAACAAAAGTACTGGTAGAATACGTTGATTACTATACACAATGGAGGAACAACTTTAGCATCAGTTCTGGATATAGAGCACATCCTCTACCTTTATCACAGCAGCACAAATATCACAGCCTTACTAAAGAGTTATTTAACTCATTCACTGCCATTGACGCCTATATACATCATTAAATCATTTGAACTATTTCTATTAGTTTAACATTGTTTCCCACTTTTAGTATGAAAACCTAGAATTTTTTTATTGCACATTTAGAACACATATCAAATTTGTGATTAATTGTGAGTTAACTAGTGTCATGCGATTAATTACAATAAAATAAATTAATCACCTGACTCCCCTAATTAAAAAAATAAAAAAATAAATCATGAGTTAACTAGTGAAGTAATGTGCTTAATAACAATAAAAAAATAATAATCACCTGACGCACCTAATTTTTAAGAATCTTTTCTTAAAAACAAAAAAAAAAGATTTAAAAAAGAAAAGATAATAAAAAATTAGGGGCATCCGGCGATTAAAATTTGTCCTCGAAATTAATCGCATGACTTCACTAGTTAACTCACATTTTATATCTGTTCTAAATATACAATTTAAAAAAATCTAGGTTTTCATACTCTTGTTAACAAAAGTGGAAAAAATGTTAAACTAATAAAAAATAGTTAAAATGAATTTTTGACGTATATAGGCGTCAATGGCAGTGAATGAGTTAAAATGTCAACATTTTAAGGTTAAATAGGGAAGAGGAGGTGAGAATGAGGAAACAGACAACAGGTGTGGACCTCCTTGTGGATACCGCTTCTTAATACAAGGTGAAGGACTGATTTGGGCTGGATGGATGCCTCCCCCGCAGGGTGAGTGATGGACACGATTGAGGCAAAATGCCCTTTTCCCATATAAGGAATTAGTCAAATGATGACAGGCCAAACATGAACAAAAAGTATTTGTGTTTGAGTATCATACTGCAGCTTTGTCGTTGTAAACAAGTAAGATACACCCCCAAGACGGTCAGCCATCAAGAGGGCGAGGTGTAGCTGCTAATTAAAATGCAATTTCTGCTGCTGTGCCCCCTGGAGTGGAGGTGGCAGCGGACTCACCCAGGAGCCTTGGGGCGAGAGGTTCCACCTGCACTACCGCACCACCTGCGCCACCACTGCCTCCCTTCATTAAGCCTGGCATTTATACTAGTGTCTGGCCACCCCCACCGCCGAGCAGTCCTGGTATGGTCTTTACGGGCCCGAGTACGGCAGTGCTTTATTAGAATTAATGTGGCACTTCAGAGGAGAGTGTCAATGTGGTGTGTACCGGGGTGCCAGGAGAAAGAGTCCCCAGTTCTCTTCTGTCAGGTTGAATAAAGCCGCCAGCCCCAGCCCCGAGCCGAGATCAGAGTGGACAGCCGATGACAGAAGTGTTTTCCAGAGCCAAGGGAAAAGTAAGTATTCTTTATTTAATCTGTGTTCATGTTTACAGGATGAGCTGTTTCATTTTGCTTAGGAGCTAATCCAAGCCTCGTCGTTAAACATGGTGCTAAGCATTTACCGATAAAACAGAGTCTGGGTGGAGCACTGAGGAAAGACTATGAACACTTTAAATAAAAAAACATTTTTTATTTATGGTTAGTGGACATCCTTACTCAATAAGAGCAGCAACTAAGACAGGGTTTCTTAATGCAACAATGATTGAACAAACATTGTTTATGTATTTATTTAGTTATTTATTTATGTATTTATTTATTTATTTATTTATTTAATGCCAATGACATTGTTAGCTAGCTAGTTGCAGTGATACATTATTCAATAATGACTGCCCTTTCAAGTAACTAGTAATATAGCGTTACTATTCAAGGATCAAATGGGTTACTTGGTGATGAAACAAAGTTCAGGTAAAAAAAAAAAAAAAAGACTGCCTCTATTTTATATCAAACAAAAAAAAATAGTTTTGTTAGGTGAAGTCCAGAAAGACTTTTATTTTAAAATAAAAACAAGTATTTATTTTCATAAATCAAAATGCTGTTTTTATTTTGTTTTTGGTTTTTTAACTTCGCTCATCCAATAAAGAATTGGTACAGTAAAACAAGTCATTTTTTATTAACCCTACGCCAAACGTATTATGTTAAAAACAAGACATTTTGAGGCCCCTATTTCACGAGTGAGTATAATATGTGTTAGTTTTTTCATTAAAACCCTGATGTAAATGATCTGACACATGCATTGCACGGATGATCCATTAGAGGGCAGTGTCACCCCACTGATTGATTTTCAGCGACCTTGCAAGATCACCCCAATTGAGAAAGGAGAGACATCTATACTTATTAAAAGTGGGAAATGTTCTTTCTGATTTTTGGAAATACTAATATGTTTGATATGTCTATTATTAAATTTTTGACAATTATAAATGTACGAATTTAAAGCATTGTGACCAGATGTATCAAATATGACGCAAATCAAACGTCATATGTGGAAGTTGATTTTCAAAAATTATTAGCATTATTTTTGCTTGTTCAAAAGGACCAATAAATACTCTACAAAGAATCAGAATTTGCTCTCATATATTTTAGGTTAAGCGTATTTGTTGGTGTCTGCTGAACTTGCAATTTAACTTACTTTTAAAATCAAGCAATCAGTAAAGTAATTTTGCAATTTAACTTCGGACACATAGATAATTGCAGTGGACATGACATATTTGCGTGTCTAAACCAATAAAAAACTCATCATTTGGATGATGTCAACACTTCTGGTTCTAGCTAACCGATCACAATCGCAAGTTGATTTGCGTGATGTTCATGTTAAAAATGTTGCATATAAGCTTGGTAACTTTACAACACGTTACAGCCATACGATCCTGGCAACCACTATAACAAACAAAAATATGAGATAACCCCCCCAAAAAAATCCATGTTGTTCCTATGTGGAAAAAGAGTCAAAATCAGTAAAATAAATAAATAAATAAATTGCCCAGCAGAAAGAAAATGCGGGTGTGAGGGGGTTAATGGTAAATATTTTACTACAGTGCATCCCTGAATCACATGCATTACCCGTTGTCAACATAATTTAGGACAGCAGCCAACAGTGCAGAGTCCACTTTTATGATTTCCAGGATCCTCCCAGTTTGTTTTAGAGGAATTTGTCTGCATTTCATCAAATAGTCGCCTTCATTGCTTCCAAATAATGCAATGCATCATATTAATGCAACCTGCCTCTCTGCTTTTACCTGTTGGTTTTCTATTAAGTCAGACAGAACTCAACATTCCAGGACTGATGACTTCAGGATAACACCATAAATCCCTTTAATATGGCTGACCCTTTTGCCTACTCAGCACCTTTAATAATGGGTAAATCCTGTGGGTGAAAAGGCAGTGAGGATTTGGGATAAGTTGATTCTCTGGTTAATCAATAAAAATAAATAAAAATCTTAGTTTATTGTCTGGCTGTGATTAAATTGCTTTCTAAACTAAATCCTACCAATGAAATTTGAGTCCCCCAAAATGTTGCTTTTTACAGTTATTTTTTACTTCTCACGTGCCAAAAGTAAAAATAAAAAAACTGTAAAATTGTACACGCATTTAGCATCTAACCTCTAAAACTTATAATAAAATGTGTTGGAAATTGCGGTTATTTGTAGCCTGATATGTTATTTCTTTCATGATAGATGCATCAGTGGGGGGCAACACTGATGCTACTTGTAGTCGGACAGCAGGGGAGGACATTAAATGCTAGTTTGCATCTCCCGGAGACTCCAATTAAACACGAATAAGCCGATACAAGTTCTTGTCTTCAGACATGTTTTATGTGCTCTTGTGCAGCGTAAGGGAATTCTCCAGAATGTACTGTACATTTCTCTGCAGTTTGGCCATCTCGACTGCACGCCTCAGTTCATTAGTGTTATAAATGGAAAGCATTTTAGAGCCAGATGTACTTCTTAAGTCTTATTAGCTTCAGATGATGTTGTTTAAGGGGCATATGAGGCCTCCAATTAAAGCTGGAGAAAAGTAAAACAGAAGTTTCTCCGATATTTGTCCCTGAGCAAGTTGCAACTTTTTACAGGCAATAGGCCAAAGTCTTCTCTTTCTCCTAATAAAATATTTTTAAAAAATATATTACGTTGAAATCACAACTATTTTTTTGTATTTGTGAAACCTCATTGATGCGTTCAGAAATGTTGATATGTAATTTGACGATAAAGTGGTATACTCTATTCAATCTGGGCTGATGATTGTCCTCTCAAGCCTGCTCTTTGTTGGATTTTTTTTTTTTTACAAAAAGTGGAGCACTTACAACCGAAAAAAAAAGAAGATATTTTGTAGTTTGCATGAACTCCTTGCGTTTCATAAATGAAGTTGTAACAGTAATATGCCTCAACAACAAAAAAACACCACCAACAACAATGACAAAATAGTATCTAATTGGTCATCAATGTGATTAGTCAAAGTTTGTTAGCAGGATCCTTTTTGGTTCATTGTGGACAATCTTATTGTAGCTTTTATCCAATTGAGTGTAATTTCTTTCTCTTTCTTTTTTCTTTCTTTCTTTCTTTCTTTCTCTTCACACTCTAAAAACAGTTGGGTCAAAAATAACCCAACAATGGGTCACAAATGGACCGATCCTCTACTTGGGTCCATTTGACCCAACTCTGAGTCAAGAAATGGGCCTTTCAGCGTAAAACAACCTCTTTACATGATTAAGAAAAAATTGGGTCATTTTGTAAAAAACAACCCAGAAAGTTGGGTCAAATTGACCCATAAAGTGGATCTGTCTATTTTTGACCAACTGTTTCTAGAATGAATGCAGTCTCCAACTCTTCTCTGTTTCAGACCCAACACTACCTCAGAAGATGAAATATTGACAGAGCTCTTCAGTTTCCAATTCCTCATCTTTGCTGTTGTTACGATGCTGCCAGACCAATTACAAAGGTAACAAATAAACAAATATTTACTGAATATTCATTTTTAATGCAAAATATGGGTTATTTTAAAGTACAGTGAGTGCTGACTGAAAGCGAGAGAGAGAGAGAGAGAGAGAGAGAGAGAGAGAGAGAGAGAGAGAGAGAGAGAGAGAGAGAGAGAGAGAGAGAGAGAGAGAGAGAGAGAGAGAGAGAGAAGAGACCACGCGTTTTACTCCACACAACAGCTAGCCAGTACAGTAATCATCAATTCGGGGTTTGTGATCCTGTGATGCAGACAGCAAAGAGTAACATAACATCACTTATGGGTCTGCATCTGTGACCTTTTTCTCATAAGTGAACATCGAAGGGTGCTCACCACAGCAACAGGCTTTGTCTAAAAGTAAAAAAAAAAAAATCTCAGAATATGATGTCAGCAAATTACATACAAGTCTTGTGCTTGGAATATGGAGTGCTAACCACATCATCACACTTGTTAATACAATATGTGAATTGAATTGAGTATACATCCAGGAATTGGCCAAAATGCTACAGTTTGTCTCCAGGAGGAGAACACTCGGTGCCTTGATTTCTTATCACACCCGGGTTGTGAATCACGAGCTGAAACCAGAAGCCTCTTGGGTCACTTCTCTTACAGCAGAACAACAGGAGGTTTCATCATCATTTACAGCCTTTTCCGTGCGCTTGAAACATGGACTTGAGCCTCTGGTGAAAGCTTTCCTTGTGATTCAATGTGATACGCAAACCGAGTACAGTGCTTGACTGACAGCTGCTGGAACACCCGAGCAAAAACACACTACATAAAGTTTGTCCCTTGGTCAGTTTGAACAACCCTGGGGAGTCCAAACAGCCCGAGCTGTAATTGTGCGTAACGGAATAGCTTCAGGGAAGTGTGTAGCAGCGCACATAAGGGTCAACAAATACTGATTGGAGGAAGTGGGCCAGCACAATCAGTCACGATTCGCTCAGATGACTCACCAATTGCAGGAGTGGGATGCAAAGACATGATTTTTTGGCTGAAGTTTACCAACAGTTTGGCACAAATGACATGTTCTACAGTGTTGCGCAACAGACTATTTAATATCATATCCCCCCAAAATGCCTTAATATCCAGCCAAGCAAGGCAATAATCAAAAGCACTCAATCTTGAAACCAGCAGCCATCAAAAATGGTCATTCCGCAGTCTTTTGACACTCCCTTGTTTAAAACAATGTTTACTGTGGTGTTGTAATAAATATCATACTTTTGTCATTTTTATAATTAGTCTGAATCACTGTCCTATATGTCTTCCCTTGAGCCAGGGTTGGAACATTGTGGCTCGTCCGGGATGTAAACTTGGGAAACAGACAAAAGATGTAATAAAAGCAGCTTGAACACACTGTGTCAAAAAAATCTTGGAAATCTAGGGTGGGCCCTTCCATAAATACACTACATAATAATAATAATAATAATAATAATAATAATAATAATAATAATAATAATAATAATAATAATAATAATAATAATAATAATAATAATAATAATAATAATAATAATTAGGGGGGTCAAAAATAGTGTGTTAATTTTGAGTTAACTTAAAGTTCCTTTAACACCACACATTTTATGGCAGTAATACATTTAATAACAATGAATATATTTGTGGAGACTTGGGTCAAGTTGTGCTTTACAATTAAAAAATGTGCAGAATATGAATATAAGAAAAATGCACCAACGTTTTACAAATGCAATTATGGCATCTAGTGGCAGAAAAATGACCTCAACAAAAATCAATATCATGCTCGTTTTTTACAGTACAGTACATATTTTTTATTTTAACTCAATTTTATGAATTATTATGAAATTACTATATCAATGACTAATGACTAAATTGCAGTCATATTTCTATTTAACATTTTTCCACTTTTATGTTAACAAGAGTATGAAAACGTATTGTACATTTTATTGTACATTTAGAACAGATATAAAAAAAAAAAGATTAATCGTAAAGTCATGCCATTAATTATGAAATTAAATCACCTGACACCCCTAATAATAACAATAATAATAAAAATAACACAAAATGTGCTGTGAAAATAAATTCCTGCTTTATCCATATCCTTACCAGCAAAGATTCAAATAAATTGATTGTCATTTTTCCATAATCAATTTTCAATTGGTCAATTTTCTATTTCTTCACAAATTGATGCAGTCAGTCCCAAAGATTCCATCCAACGCTAGCAATATTTTGCTTTACTAAGGCCAAACGAGTGAAACTGGTGATTTTCAGGTTACTAATTGACAAAATGTTGCACTTGTAATGGCAGTCATCTGGCATTGGTCCTGCCCGAAGCTCGAACCCACACGACCACCATTGGTTGGAAGTCGAGTGTTCTAACTGCTGAACGAAGAGCTCAGCAGCCAGCGTCCTCTTTTGAGGATTCCGAGTTGTGACCAATATACATTTTCACAGCGCAAGCTGGCGTCCGTTACACGCTGAAAATTATTTGCAATTGTTTTGACCAGAATCAGCTTTTCTTGTTGTCTTTTCCTTTGCAGCGAATCCACTAAATTGGTTCTTCCTTCACAGCGGTAAAGGCAGGAACAAAGCTCCTTAGCATCCCCCAGCACAGGTAGGCGCCCCAGGCCGAGTCGTGCCGCACTTCCCATCCTTTTCCAGACCTGTCACTATTCATTCCTGGGCTGCCCTTCTCCTCGCGCCACAACCTCAACAGGGGCATCGCTCATGATAGAAAACAAAGAGCGTGATTTGTGAACTCTCTGCGTCTTTGTAATTTCATCAGTGTAATGGGATTATATTTCAAATCACCAGTCCTTTGTTCATTACGCGTTTAAACTCCTCTGACAGGCAAAAACTTAAATAAAATGTGCATGTCAACCCTGGTTGACTCTGGCTGCTCTCGCACTTGATTAGACAAACAGTGCGCCAGGGCTGTGGAACCAGGGAAATAATGTGCTCATTTATTCATTTTTCAGACAAGTCACAATAGATTTTTAACGACCAGCGTCTGACCTCCCTTAGGTACTTCATGCTTAGGGGGGTTAATAAAGCCTAACGCTAGAGCGCCAAGGCGAGGAGCACACTGAGGAGACGGCCGTGATGAAATAAAGACAGGGCCAAATCAAGAGTCTCCCAATGTCCGCTCCAGCTTCACTAGAGGGGTGGGGGGTGGGGGGGCGGTTGCGGTGTTGAGGCTGAAGAGAGAGGCTAGTATTCCACTTAGAATCCAATTCCACAAGTCTCTGTGGGACAATTAAGCTAGGAGGAAGAAGTCGACTTTTCTCAATGCATCGGGGCGTACATATTAGACGCTACAACCGTGGCTGTACTCCCACCCACAAAGAGTTTGCAAAGATTTCAACAAGAAAGCCTCTTAAGACTTGTTTTTTTGCCATTCGAGAAAACAGCGAGAAAAGTCTGCAAATTGATGTCACAGATGCATCGAGTGAGTTTACGTATATTTTTCACAGCCAGAGTCTTTTAAATGTGTGTTTGCTGGGCTATTACGTGTGCAGCCAATAGGCTTTAGATGGCTGGTATCTTGGGAAAATGTCACAAGTTTGAGAGCGGCAGCGACACGCATTGACAGAGAGAGCGAGAGAGAGAGGGCGGCCTCTTGCAGATGTGCTGCCACTTCAAGCATCCGTCTTGTTTTCCTGCTTGGCTCATTGCTCTATTTGTCTGAATCGGTGTCATTTTTGCTCACTCAGGTCAGCAGCAATTCAAGCTCCTCTTTCGTCAGAGCCACTTCACAATTGTAATGTGATGCATGTGGGATAGCAGGCAGCTCAACGTAGTCACTGTCACTGCTCACACACGGTTGGGTATAAAAGGTATAACCTGCATGCTGTGATGTTTCCATGTGTTGTTTACACCACTTCTTCCCAAAGCCTCACATGGTCATATATATATATATATATATATATATATATATATATATATATATATATATATATATATACATATATATATATATATACATATATATATATATATTAGCTGTGTGAATTGCCAGCAGAAACATCCATGTCAAAATGACAAAATACACAACATTTAAGGGGCAGAATGTTTGAGTGGTGGAACCAGTTGGACTGTGTAGCACGACTGCCGGTTCTCTCCTTTGAAAGAACGCACTGGGTTAGCCGTTAGCAGCTCCAGCTCTCCATAAGGCGTCCATGGGCACTCTCAAACTCCTGTGAGAGCCGAATGGACGCTGTCTTGTCAATTGAGTGACTCCAAGCCACTTGATCTTGAAATGTGAGGCGTATTTTATTCATCAACTCCAGAAAATAGCTCTTAAGTGCTCTTGGCCCGCTTGCAGCAGTGCGACCGCGTCAATTCATATCAATGTGCATCCGAGAACTTAACACAGCTGATATATGATCAGCTCATCAGCAAGCTCTGCATAAGCCTGATAACGATCCTGTTGATTGGAATCAGCTTGTGTTGGAAGAGGGAAACCCCCAAAGCCTGCGGGACTTCGGCCCTCGAGGACCGACTTTGCCCACCCCTGCCCTAGGAAATGCACAGATAAACAGATATAAAAGTAATACAATACTGTGTAAAAGTAAAGTCATCATTAGACTTGAGGTGTTATTTCAGGGCCGTTAATGTATTTATCATGTCCTGAAAGCCCTCATTCTCCACAACGCAGTATGGCTTAAGTCTTTAACAATAAACCGGGTTATTAATTGTCGTTATTACCTTTCCTGTTTCCAAGTGATGGTTGTTTCAGTTGGAAGAAGTCCTCTCTCGGTCCATGAGGTTGAACACCGGCTCCATGCCATCTAATTAAGTGTGTACGAACATCTGCCGCGCGTCTTTGTACATGGCGACACTTTTATCCAGAATTCCATTGTTCATATAAAATAAACATCTCCTCCGTACTCGCATGTTGTGAATTTTGTCATGGCATTCACATAATCCTCACAGCAAGCATAAAAACAAGTAAAGCTTTAAATTAAAAACAAATACTCTAACATGCTTTTGTGATTAGCATATTTCTCTGCACAAAATCGGAACTGTACGACCGCAGGGGTGGACTTTAGAGCTTCCACTGTACAAGAAGAACGAGCAACAAAAGTATTTGCTCACAGCAGTCAATGTTTCATTCTTTATTTCTGGTCTCTGCCTCATTTGCCTCCTTTCAGTTGGTGGAGCTCTCCGTTGGGTGCCTCTTGGGAACAGAGAAAATTACATCCTACCTGATAATTAGCAAAGTTCAGAGCAAACTAAAATCTGCCCTGCTCTCCTATAGCTCTCAACACTGGCAGCTTTCTCTTAGCAACTAATTAATTCCGCCTCTGAGCTTTGCAGACAGCAATGGTCCTGGATGCTGCAACAGCAGAATTAAAAAACAAAGGAAAGAAGGATGAAATGAAGAGTAAGTGTTTTTTGTTTTTTTTATGTTTTTCCGTTTCATCTTTTTATATTCCCAAATAAATATGACAATGGTATTCCTGGAGGGAGTATTATTATTTCACACATGGATGCATTCTTCAAATAGAAATAACAGTGTTTGGCTGCCATTAAGACAAGATAGCAAATAGCAAAGCTCCCTCCGTCCATAATGTTCTTTAATTATTATAATGTCATCATCCATATCCGGCAATGTTGCATGAAAAAGGAACAGCAAAGCCCAGCCGGTATTAAATGCAAATCACTAATCTCCCTTCTTCTTCTTCTTCTTCTTCAGAATGAATGAAATCTCACTGCTCACATGGAATTATTAGTTATGTTATCCGCACTGTTGCAAATCCTATTTTCAATCAACTTGTATGTTCACAGCCTGGAGTTGGATACATTGTAAATTGTATTGTATGTACATATGAAACCAGAGAAGAGTGTGCTCTATGACACGTGGACTTCCAACTAATGTCTTTTCAGGTGAGTTTAGAAAGATTTAGTCATGTGTATTAGGATTACTTTAAAAGGGTTTGTTTGTTTTTTTAGTAAATGTTAAGAGAGTAAGGGTGGCAATGGTGGATTAGCATGCGGGATGTGGATAACGCGTTTGCCTCGCTGTTGAAGGTACCCGACTCGATTTGGGTCTTTTTGTGTCAAGTTTGCATGTTCTCACCGTTTTTTTTTTTTTTCTCTTGGTATTCCAGCTTCCACCCACATTCCCAAAACATGTCGGGATAATTGAAGAGTCTAAATTCCCCATGGAGTGAGTGTGAATGTTTGTTTATCTACTGTCTGTGTGCCCTGCTCGAACCGCTTTGAAACGAATATTTTCCTATAGTGTTAACAAAGGAAAATATAAAATCCAAACCCTAAACCTCTCCTGTGCACGTGCAAGCTTTAATGTTCGTTATAGAGCACTATGTCTAACAATGGGCCTAACTCACTTTAAAATATTCACATTTTAGCCTACAATGACTCCACTTCGAACTTGAGAAAACATACACCGGATTTCTACGTAATTGCAGCCTGTCGAGCTTATACACTTTTCTGCGTTTTCATATTGGGAACAAAAATTTATGATTTCTTGTGGCTGATTTAGGACCTTGATTTATGCTGCTTTAAGAATATTAAATGAATTATAGTTTTAGTTGAAGTGATGATGGACAACAGCTGAAGTTGACAATCTTATTTTGTATTTGTGTCTATTTGGTAATATATCTGATGTTATGTTGATGTTAGTACTCGAGTAGTTTTTAACAGTATTTATTAATTAATTGGTAATTATTTGGAGAACTACTTATTACCTTTACTTATGTCAGACTATTATAAAGTAACAGTCGCAAATGTGCAGTTTTACTGTACATTTTTGTGAGAACACATTGGAAATCATGTTCATGTCAGAATACATTAAATCCAAAAACAATGGATTTGAAGCAGGGTAAATGTTCAAATTGCTATTTTCCTATTATATCAATTAACATATGTGCATTAATAGAAAAAAAGAAGTTAATTAGCATTGTTTATATGTGTTTGTGTTTACTTCTTGAACCCATTGTTTGACAGCATACTGCATGTCATTTTGGCGCTGGCTTTTTTCAAATTCTGTCTATGTTAAGCCAAAAATACAATAAGGTCTTCTGTGTTACCTTTTATAATGAACAATTATAACTATTTAATAACACATTAACTCAAAGTCCCTAATTAAATGTTATCTGCAGAAACTAAGTTTAAATTTCTATGATTGGAGTGCAATAAAAGCAGCAGCTAATTGTGATCTGTCATAAAGCTTGAGTTAAACACTCGAGTACAAGTTGCTCATTAGAGACGCTGGGGCCACTGGGCCGCCGATGAGTGGCTGTGTAAAAGCTTTAAAAGGCAACTCAACAACCTCCTTGATAAGGCTGCGGGTTGCACGGAGGTTGTTTGTGATGTGCAAGCCATGAGAGACGGAGGAAGCGGGCAGTCATTATTTTCTCAACAATTACCTGAAGTCCTTGATAACGAGCAAAAAAATGCCATATAATTAGAAAAACACCAGCGACACCATTATTGTCAGGAGAACGCCACGGTATAATGAAGCAATTATAAATGAGCCGCTTTGTGCTTGTCATTAATTTCTGCTTTTAAGGATGTGGAGATGAAGCATGGCTGAGCGGCAGCGGCAGAACGAGCTCAGATGATGTTTTGGGTGGGTGAGGCTGGGGAAAACACCGAGCTGTGTTGTGTGGGGTGCGGGGGGAATTGGTGATGAGTCCGGCAAGTCTCGCCCCCAGTGGACATGCTGCGTTTTTTAAACATGCTTTAAAGACCTTCGATAATGCACGCGCTAGTTAGAGTCTCAGGTTGCAATAAAAATAGTTGACGACACAGGGCCTCCATTGTGGCCAACGGGTGGATGAATATCATCCGGCTGTGATCAAGATGCCTTGTCACCAGTTAATGAAAGAAGAAAATAATATGGTGCAACTCAACATTAGATCATGTATCACAAAGAACAATGTCTTCCTCTTTTACTCGGACATCTTGACGCAATTAGGCTAAATGTTTTTATTTGTTTAGATGTGAATAGAATTGGAAACAAATGTACATGCTGTGAGATATTTTTACCAAGTTTGAAACAAATTTGGGGAAACATTTGGAGGAAATCAAAGCAACAAAAGTAAAAACTAATAAAATGTTAAATATATTTTTTAATTGATCTTAAAACTGCTGGGTCAAAAAACTAAAACAAAAAAGGGAATAAAAAAACGAAAAAAATACTGCTGGGTCAAAATTAACCCAATTTTGGTAAACCCAACTTTGGGTGGAAGGTGGATCAAATTGATCCAATTTTGTTTTGTTTATCAAAATAACAAAACAACCCAAAGTTGGGTCAAATTGATCCAATTTTGTTTTGTTTATCAAAATAACAAAACAACCCAAAGTTGTGTCAATTGAACCCAAGTAGCGGGTCGTCCAATTTATGACCAAAATTGGGTTATTTTTGTCCCAGCAGTTTAAAGGGTGTAGCAATATGAGTACTTGTACTTTTGATACATACAATTTCGCCCCCAAAAAAACAATGGCAAATCATTTTAAAGAAAGACCTATATGTGCCAATATAGATAATTCCCTAAAATTGCATGAAATTAATGTCAATTTCCTATTCATCTAATAACTAATTTAATTTTGACAAATCTATAACAAATGTACTAATGTGAAGGGTCAGTACAGGAAGTGATGTTTTGACCACTTTTGTCATCTTGGCAATGGTAAGTCTGAATAGATGCCAACAGTAACTCTTGTTAGTTTTTCTGCATCCTGTCTAAAACTGCATTGGCAATCACCAATAAAAGACGATTTTTTTTAGCCCCTATAGTGTCCATCTCATTCCAAGAAATTAAGTCTTGTAGTTTGAAGTGCTGTTCAGCTTATCTGAGAGGTTGTACACGTTGTAAGGTCTAGTAATCTTCCTTTTATTTCTAGTTAAATATGTTTGCAAAACAAAGGCTTAAATCACACTTCAGTATGATCCAACGCACCCTTCAACAACAATGTTGCGACCGGTGAATGTGGATGCAGCTGACAGGCGATGTGGCAGAAAAGCATCAAATTCCGTTGTTTGTTCCATCAAAGGCATCCAAAAGACCAAAAGAAAGCACAATATGATTGAGTGAACGAAGGCAATTGGCATCCAGTGAGAACACAACTCCAAAGACTGTCCCCCTCAATTAGAAATGCCGTCTTATTAATAGATCCTACAGCGTACTTTATCATATTGTCTCCAGAAGGCTATTGTAAGGAAGGGGCAATTAGGACCCAGAAGCTGCGAGGTTGCCATTATTTTAGAATTTAATGACCACGCAACACAGAAGTAGATGTAGAAATGAGGGCTACAATGCTACAATTATGCATAATCTGGCAGATCTTACTGCATCCCCCCCCAACACGCACTGTCCCCGCCTTGAATAAATTTACATGGAAATGAATTTCTGCCTAATTTATTCAGAAAAATTAGAATATACATTACAAATATTTTCATGGACGACATCAGCAACATGCGGTTAGACATTTAATGACTTATTTTGCCTATATGCAGGCTTGCGGATTAGGTTAGAGGGGCTCTTCCCCAGGCAAGGTTTTTGGTGTGGTCAGATAATTAATAATACGTGGACGTAGTGATATGTATATTTGTATTTTATATACAAATACAGTATATAGCTGTATTGGGATATTTAGTTTTTTATTTACTACTGTATTTGATGATGGTATTGATGACTATTCCAAGAGTTGGGTGGCTCGTATGATAATCTAGCTGAGGAAAAAAAAGTGGTATTGAAGATAGAAAGAAGATGGATACATAGATAAATAAATAGGCATGGATGGATGGATGGATGGATGGATGGATGGATGGATGGATGGATGGATGGATGGATGGATGGATGGATGGATGGATGGATGGATGGATGGAAGGTAAATCGCTGTTTTTCGAACTGTCCCTGAAGGTAGCTCCTCACATGCTAGCTAGCTGGCTCAATAACTAGCTACATACATACATACATACATACATACATACATAGGTATGAATGATGGATGGATGGCTCGAAGGCCATGTGAAACAATTGCTGTTTTCAAACACACATGCTAGCTGGCTCAATAGCTAGCTGGCTCGATAGATAGATAGATAGATAGATAGATAGATAGATAGATAGATAGATAGATAGATAGATAGATAGATAGATAGATAGATAGATAGATAGATAGATAGATAGATCGATAGATAGATAGATAGATAGATAGATAGATAGATAGATAGATAGATAGATAGATAGATAGATAGATAGATAGATAGATAGATAGATAGATAGATAGATAGATAGATAGATAGATAGATAGATAGATAGATAGATAAATGTAAGCATGTGTAGGCCTATGTGTGTGTGTAAATATGCAGTAAATGTAAGCGTCATTTAGTATTAGTGGCAAGATGCACGACTCTGGACACAACCCAAAAGCAGGGATTATTGACATGGATGCTCAGCCATTAATAAGACGCTGTATCCTTTGTGTTCGGGGTCGCCGTTGCCGCAGTTAAGTATAACTTGTCAAGGCTGCTCGAGCCGCACAATGCCTACCTCATGCATCTCCTGTCAGCAGGCATAATTCCTGGATGCTGGCCCGCCGCTGATTTCTGCATAAGTGATGCGAGCCTTCGAGTAGAGTTAGAGGCATGAGTCTGTTGCCATTGAGAGATGTTCATCATTCTTGATCTGGCTCTGTCAAGACCTGGTGTTTTAGTGCCTCTCACGATTAGGCAGAATTGACAGGCCAAGAAGGCAGTGAATAGCAAAAAATGTGAGGAGCTAAAAGGGGGTGGTGTGGGCTGCAGGGTGAAGTGGAGTGTGGCCGCCATTTAATCTGCAATTTATCAGTTTAGGCTGCACCATGTAACATCAGGGAGATTACATTCGAGGAAGAAGGAGCTCTATCTCCCCCTCGTCCCCCTCCCCTATCTGCTCTCACATGCCTCCTAATGTTGTCTGACGGTAGATGTGTGCAGGACAAAGAGGGAGGACTATCTTTATTGTCACCATTATTGTTTGTGAAACCCTTAATTAATATATAGCACTGAGGACTCCTGTGTGAGTAAGTGTTTGTGCAGTATCCACACAGACGGCCTCTTTTATAGAGGCTCTTGTCATGAAGCAAAAGTTGAGCAAGATTAACACACGCCCGTTGTATTTGCACACACACACACACACACTGCCATTGACGTCTGCTCATGACCTTGGACAACACTGATCACATCGGGCCAATAAATGCTTAATTGCCATTTTTCCGTAGGGCTGCTTTATTGATGGCGTTTCCAAAGTGATTAATATGAACTGCTAACAAGATGTTGCACTCGACTCTAAACAAAGCTGAGCAGGCATGTTGGAATACATTGACTTCTTGGAATTTTGTGAAAAGGGTGAATTCATTTCAAGGATTACAAATGAACCCCAATACAAGTTCCAACGTGACACATATACAATTACAATGTCATTGTCAAATTCATTAAGCATATTTCTCAGTCACACCATGCAGACACAACATCTTATTTAAAAGGGTCATTAAAAGGGCCACTGACTCCATAAACTGTGTACCAACACACAGTATTTCCTCCTTTAGGACCGAAGCAGAAATATGAAGATAGTGAAGCGGGAATATGAAGATAGTGGCTTAAAGGAAGGAAAAACCACAGCAGCCTGATATTAAAATGGTTCATGAGTCAAGTAGAACAAGTCAAGTGGCTGGAGGGCAAACAAAGGAGGAAGAAAGAGGAGGTCGTTCTCAATAGCTAATGGACTGTCAATGGTCCGATTGTAATATGTCGAATGTTATGAAATATGTTTGCATTGATATGCCATTGGCCATTTTTAAATCTGTGCCTAAAATTTATAAATGCATTCTCCACAGCAGACGTCACCAGCATGGTGCCCGTGGGCAATAGCTCACCGGTGACAAGACATTGTGATTTCCTCGGTAGGCGATGTTGTAGAAAGGATTATCTGAAAATGTGAACACTTCCAATTATTTATCTGTTACCTTCCTTGTTAAATCATTGCTGATAATTATTGTGACAAATACTATTCAGTATTTTCACATAGTTTTTTATTATTATTATTATTATTAATTAATTAGAATAAAATCAAATTAAAGGTAATTAGGGTTAGACTTTTCGTTATTTTGGCATTTTCCTGGTAGAAGTGGGCATTTAATTTAATTTAATTTTCATTTTATTAGTTTATTTGACAGGGATATTGCAATCAGACATAGTTACAAAACAAAGCTTGCAGCTGATGTTAAGCATATACAGTATGTAGCTATTGTTTGTGCCGTTGTGGAAGAGAATGCAGCCGACTCCCGGCCAATGGAAGCGGCTCCCTTTCAAATTGAACTTTAATTTAATAAAAAAGATTCTAGAAAATTACTATGGACATTTTGAATGGGACAATAGACACTTTCAAGGTGGAAATCCCCATTGGGATTGGATTTTGGGACACATCCTTCACTTCCTGTTCTATTTGGGTCACTTCCTGTTGATTTAAGGGCACTTCTGAATCACTTTCTGTTCTGTACTTTTGGGCTACTATTCTATTTTAGGCACTCCAAAGGCAGTTCTGTTCAATTTCAACTTACTGTTGATTATGAGACACTTTTGGGTCACTTCCTGTTCAATTTGGCGCACTTCCTGTTTATTTTTTTGGCACTTCCAGTTAGTGATGGGAAAAAGAAGCTTCATGAAGCACTTGCAATATTTTTTTTTACTCTAGATTTAAAGATAAAGGCTAGTGCAATGGAAATTAATTACATTTCCACTGCATGTTTAAACCGAGAGTGCCATCTAAGGGACTCAAAAAATATTACAAGTGTTCCATGAAGCTTCATTTGTCCATCACTACATCTAACTAACTTTCTCTTCAATTTGTGATTTGTGGGGCACTTCCGGGTCACGTCCTGTTTGAATTTGGGGCACTTCCCGGTCATTTCTTGAAAAGGAACTGCAAGAAGCTCTCCGCTTGCGCATGATGTAAAGTTGGCAGTGATGGATGGGCACTTGGAGACCACCTTCCACCCCCGACTGTGTGTGCCCCACCCACCACCAGAGGAGTACTATTTTTAAGATGATAATAATAATAATTTGTTCAAGGAAGGGATTTCTACAATGTTACAAAGGGTTTCTCCCACATATTTATAATATTTATTTTAAAAAACAATGCATTAGATTTATATGGCGCTTTCTCTTTAGCTTTCACACACACAAATACAATGTCCACCACACATCAGATCTGTAAATAAAAATCGCCTTAGATCACCTGCATCACAACTTAGACATGCTTTTAGCTTGTCTAAAATGTAGTCTACTTTCGCACCGGGAGCATTCAATAGACTATGGAGGTGTAACGTGGTCTACCAAATTTACAAACACGCTAAACTAGACTTTCCCCCGGGACCAAAATGAAAGTACGCCGAGCGCCTGTCTACAAAAACAGGACCTTCAGTTTTTAACTCATTTGCTCCCAAAAACGTATACATATGTTCTATTTCAAATGTTTTAAGTGTCCCAAAGACATGTTTATACATTTTTTTTTATGTTTTTTTTATGCTGGAGCATAAAGAAAGCTTTGATTCAGCCTTTGAACTGCAGAGAACGGGTGAAGCAATGGTAGTAATTACAAAAACGGCCAGCAGGTGGTAGCAAAGTACACGAGATCAACCAGGGCCGTGTTGCAAACAAGCTCATTTACCCACAGTTCTAAAGAGATTTGTGAATAATGATGAAGCTTAGCTATATTAAAATGTGAATTGCTGCAAAACGGACACAGATAGGAATATACTTTTTTTCTGATAAAAGAAGAGACTCTAATCTTTCTTTTGGTAAATTCCATGCTTTTATAGCAATAGAACACAATATTTTGTGGGCCTTGCAAAATCTGTCAAAATGCAGGAAAACAGCCGGGAGCGAAGGGGGTTGCTTCAGTGAAAATGGCTGGGAGTGAATGAGTTAAAAGGTCGGTGACCCTTACATAAAGAGTAGTCCGATTACAATAGGGCGCTGCAGATGATAATGTAATCTCACCCCCTAAATAAGACACAGTATCCCAAGGGATATTTTGTACACAACAGCCTCTCCACTTTTGGGACAGAGAACTTGATCCATCCTGAAAGGCGGATTGAACTCTCACAAGATGAAGACGTGACATCTTTGGCTTACTTGATGTCACTGATAGGACAGCTCACTTGTAGATCGGGCATGTTGCCAGCCAGCCAACTCTCTCCGGGTCTTGAATGTTGTCTCTGAACAGAGGCCAATGACACAGATGACATTCAGGGAAACCCGTCACCTGTTGCGTAAGGACGGGATAATCGTACGGGCAGGGGGGTGCATGACTGTGTCTGTGTGCGTGTGCGCGTGCGTGTGTGCGCGTGCACGTGTGTGTGACTTGTCAGGGCAGCAGTCAGTGCTAAGCCTTGAAATCCACCCATAGTGACAGAGATGATCAGCATCAGCAGCCCATCAGCAGCCGAGATCATGTCCACAGCGAGGGTCATGCCAGGCACTGACACCACCACACTGTCCACTTGGAACACACGCAAAAAAAATAATATGCTGCGTCCTTCTAACAATGTTCAAGTCAAGAGGTTTATTGACGTGGACGCATGCAAGTCAAATCTAAAAGTTTTTAGCCTCAGGTACAAACACTTGAAAACTGCTTAATTGTAACCCCCAATGAAAGACGTGTGTTTCAATCAGAGAGGGAATTTACTGTTAAATTTATGGAAATGCACGAGCGAGGCTTGTATTAGTTGTAGGCTACACCTGTGCTTGTCAAGGTACTCAAGTATGCCGGATAATTGGCTGTTGATTGCTGCCATTAACATCTGACGGCTAAGTGCATCTAATTCCCGTTCCATTTTCATGGTTCAATTTGATGTCGCCACCCACTCGTTCCTTCATAGGTGATTAGCTCTGCTGATAGTTTTCCCCCTCTTTTTTTTTTTTAATGATATAAGCACAATATGAAGAAAGAGTCGTAACACTGTAATTGACACATTTCCCTAATTGATAGTCTTTGTCGTGAGCAGTAAAAGAAAATATGGGTAATGTCATTTATCCTCATTCCACTTTTAATGCTCGAATAGAAGAATTGGTACCAAAGGATGCAATATGTCTGTCTCTGGGAATGACGCAATAGCACGTTAGTGTTATTATTTACTGTACCTCCAGCAAGAACCGAACTAGGTGGTGGTTTATTTTTCTCGAAAGCTTTCCTTTTCAACTCTTTGTCTTGCCAGTTTAGCCTTGCACAGAATTGGTGCTCGCTGTTTGCATGTGTACAGCATCACCACCTCAGGGCGCCGAGACGCGGCATCCCTTTGAGTTTTAATCTCCTCGTCTGCCTGCAGCCTTGCGGCTATTTCATTTTAGTTTTAATATGTGTATTTGACATTATGTTCATTTAGACCTCCCTCCTCCTCCGCCCCCCATATCCTTAATTTAATTGACGTGCTTTTGCCTTATGTTGTTTGTTTTGTCCTTAGTGATGAGATTGGGCCACCATCAGCATCTGAATGGTGGATGGGGGATCGTTTTTAAATGATTTCACTTGATTTTGGAGCTTATTCAAAACAGCATTACACGGTCATTTTATATTTTGTCATTTATTTTCTTTCTTTCTTTTTTTACTTTACACTGTTTAACTTTACCTCATCATTCCTTCAGGTTATACTATTACTACTTTACTTGGTTTTGTACCTTACTCAAAGCACTTTTGCACTGTCACCTTGTGATGTGTAATTAAATTGTTATTTTATTCTATACGTCTTGTCCTCACTATCGCCATGTGTTCATTCAGGTAGTTTTTTCTATCACTACTACTAGTACTACTACTGCTAATACTACTACTTGATTTGCTTTTGCACTTTACTCAAAGCACTTTTACACTGTCAATAACACATTTTTACTTTATTGTATTCTGTTTGTCTCACCATCATTTTTCATTTAGTTGCAACTACACTGATAATATATTTCACTTGCTTCAACACCTTACTCAAAGCTTTTTTTATGTTATCACATTTTAATTTGTAATTTATATTGTAATTTGTATTTTATGTTTGCATTTTCATCCATCATCCCTCCCGCAGTACAACTACTACTATTACACTTGCTTTTGTGCCTTACTCAAAGCACGTTTACAATGTGAACTTGTGATTTACATTTTATTTTATATGGTTTGCCCTTTTTCCCTTTTCACCACAACTCATTCAAGGAATGTTCTACTACCAACCACACTGTAGTATAATAATAATAATAATAATAATAATAATAATAATAATAATAATAATAATAATAATAATAATAATAATAATAATAATAATGTATGTCCACAACAGAAAAAATTATATATATTTTTTCTTCTTTTTTTGCCGACAGCCAAATCCCCTTGCTTAAAATGTCACGTAGTCGTGAACGGTGGTGTTCTTTGTCTTGAGCTGCTCCAAGATCAACTCGACCGTGCTGGCGAATGGTGTGTCTGCCATCTGCAGGCTCCAAGTGGAATAGCAGGCACAAGTCATAATTCAGCTTTTCCTTCTCTTCAATGCTTTTGGTTGAGTTGGAATGTAAAGTAAAAGTCAATCATGTGTTTATAGCTCGTGCGACTCCCTAACTAGTCTTGTGCTGCCTAACGAAGAAAGCACAATGTTGGGTGTGGTTAATATGATGTTTTGTTTACCATTACAGAACTTTACCTAAAAATATATTTTTTTAATTTTGCCTTACATTTACACCTCGTTAAATTTGCTTAGGATTGAATCTAATATCAGTATGAATAATATAACATTGCTAATATCACGTACCTTCTTTCCTTGCCTAAAAAAAAAAAAGACCATCTTCTTGAATGTGCATTACCTCTAAAACAAACTAGGCTTGCTGCGTTTGAGGACTATTTAACTCAACTACTAGCTCTCAAATTTATGGTGTAATCTGTTGCTTATTCTGAGACAAAACAGCAGGCCTTTTTGTATCCTTGAACAGCTTCAGTCAAAAAGATCAAATCTCCAAATCTAGCCACTGGTCTGTGCAACTAATTAACTTCCACCCCCAAAATTTGAATTTAAATTAGCAATTGCCAGATATCATCAGGGGATAGATAACACCCCGCAAAGAAGTTTATGATGAAAAAAAAAAAAGATGGAATATTAGGGAAGGCAATCGGTGAAGTAAGGAGGGCTTAAAATGAGGGGATATCGCCAATTACAATTTGCTGAACACTTGTCAGCAGTAATGAAATGTTTGTAGAGGGGTTGCTATTTGTGGCCGCTCGATTGGATGCCGCTGCTCTACTGCACCCACTAACAATTATATTGCATGCATAATTTCCCTGCCATCTATTCTATTGTGTGAAGCGCAGTCCAGATGTACATACAACTGTCCTAGCCACTGAATAAAACAACACTAATGTGCAATTGTGCATTAATAGTAAGTGTGATTGACACGTGACAAAAGAAATGCGTCACACAGTATAAGGGGAAAACACCATGTTCTTTTATTGTTTCTAAAGAATTACATCATTAATCACAGTAAAGACAAACCGACGGTCCCTGCACGGCATAGTGGAGCAACGTTTAAAATTAGATGCAAGGTGTTCTTTTTCTTTTCTCTGCTCAGCCATTCGGCACTATTGCACAGGAAGCAGAGCAATAAAGCTTGAAGGGACATGACTTAAAAATATGGTTGGGTAGTTTTTGTTTTTAAATATATATTTTGATACGGAATTTGGGTCATTTATACAATAGCTGCTTTGTAGATTTGTGCAGTGTGTGTTCCCCATAAACGCAATTAGTAAAGATGCAACCTATAAGTTGATTTTCCAGTGGGTGGTTCTTCTGGAATTGATTACAGACTGGCGTATGTAAGGTTCATGAGCTATTGTAAACTGGAACTCTTAAGTTCACACTGAAAGTAACACTCAGGTCTCAAAATGGACTACTCCCTGCCAATTTATTGAAGGAACATACATGTTTTGTGCAAAATAAATCATTTACTCAAAGTAAAGTGTTTCCGCATCCTCTGACAAGGTCACTTACTGGCCTGTTGCAAGTAGTGACTCTATAACGAATAAAAATGTGCAGACCACTCAGTGACTTCATGCAAGAGGGGCCAGCAGTTCAACCAATCACCCCCCCCCCCTCTCACATACCCACTAGACAAAAAAAAAACACAAACGGCACAGAGCATGAACTGAAAGGCAGTAACAAGTGAACAGTGTTGATTATTTGCTCTCTCTATCTAATGTGTATTGTGCTGTCAGCTCATTAACTATAGGTCAAGTAATGGCTTAGCAAAACTATAATTACACATGGCACATCAGTGCACAAAACGTAGCCAAACAGGAAAATAAATAAGTGCACTGCCTGTCCCTTTCTTGAATGCAAGAGGAGGTAGAGAGCTGAGTTCCAATCTGGCGATAACGTTACTTCTCAGGCATACTGTAGATGAGAAATAAAATTGCTTTCACCTAAATTAAGAAAAAGCTTAACGCCCCAAATGCAATTCGAACCCCTAGACAAGCGATCTTGTTGTGTAATTCACCGATGCAGCAGTCAGTGTAAGCAGACAGATAACAGTGCTGCCAGCAAAGAGGGACATTTGTTCAAATTCAAGTGCATTAAAGTGACGGAGTCTTGGCAATCAGTAACATGTGAAAGACGTGTTGAATGCAGTTGGCCCAGTGAAGAGCGTGCATTAATGTGTGCGTGCGTGCACGCGCGCTGGTATGGGGGCATGTCATCTATGCAGAAATTTCATCGTAAACTGTACAGGGCGCCCCGCATAAAGGCACTATTTTCAATATACAGTATCTTTACTAGGTGTGCACAAGCCGACCCTGTTTGTCCTCATCGCCCAGCATTCCCAAGGCCTTCCTCACTTTGATCAGGATAGCATTCCTTGCCTCCAACATGGGCACGATATGCATGTTTTAAACAGTGAGTTCAAGCATTACACACAAGTAGAGAATAAATATGTGGGCGCTTGTGTCCAAATTATCACATTGACACACATTTGGGTTGAAAGTGACCTTGAATAAGCTGCCATATAATTTGACTCACTAACCGAATAGTGGTAGGTAAATGGGAATTCACAATGGTAAGAGTCGCCTGTTGACTTCTAATATACAATAATCCAAACTATTTTCCTCTCACTCTAGGGGCAATAAAATGAGACAATCACACAAACTAATTCTGGTCCCTTTAAATAAGTTTATCATTTAGGGTTGAAGAGTTTTATCATTTAGGTTGAATTTGTGTAGCTGCTTGGATATAAAAGTCCTAATACATACACCCAAAAAGTGAAACATGACTTAAGAGACAAAAAATAAAAGATAAAAACAAAAAAACAAATCAAGTTCAAGGTTAACATGTTGCAAATTTTCCCCATAGCCGTTTTCCCACCACGGCTAAAACCTGGATTTATCCACATACGAACAGTAATATATATTTCTGTCATCTTTGAGCGTCTGTAGCTATGTACAAGCTATACACACGAGGAGCAGGCTGAGGGCCAGCTTCGAAAAGCCGTGCAGAGGGAGCAGTTGGTTGGGAAGGTTCCCAGTCTCTCGGCTCCTTCCCCCACAGTCTGCCCATACAGGTGGCTGTTCTGCTTCACTTGCGATCGTCGATGGTCTTAATGAATTCCACCGCCGCGGTGAACTGCATCCACCAATAGCACTCCTCCCCACTCAGCCGGCTGGCGTAGAAATTATTGATGTACTGAACGGTGGACAGCAGGCAAGGCGGGTTTGCCTGGAGGGGAGGAGACGCGGGGATGGGCCGACATTAGATTGTGAAAAAAAATCTCACGCTACACTGTTCAGGTTACAAATGCACATATGGAATGAAGGATGAAATATTTTGGGTGGTGTTGATGTTTCAAAAGCACGGTGATAACAAGTGCGTGAGTTAAAAGGAAGGACAAAGACGAACGAGGAGGACAACATGAAGACTCACCCTGATGAGGACAAAGACAAGCACAGGAACAAAGTCGTCAGCTCCGGGGACAGAGTCTTCGTTTGCCAGACTGAGGAGGTTCATGATGGTGGAACACATGCGCAGGATACACTGGACTTTGTCTCTGGGTGTCTTGTAGGCATTGATGGTCTTGATCTCAGACTGTGCGGACGGCCAGGGAGCCTCCTTCAAGTAAACCTGCAACCAAGAAACACACACATAAGCAGCTGATCAAGTAAAAGGGAAAATAGTCATTAACTCATTCTCTTCCATAAATAAAAAAAATAAAATAAAAAATAAAAGATTATTAAAAATTAGGGGCGTCAGGCCATTTAAATTTTTACTTGTAATTAATCACATGACTTCACTAGTTAACTCGCGATTAATTACAAATTTTACATCTGTTCTAAATGTACAATAAAAAAGTATAAGTTTTCATACTATTGTTATAAAAGTGGACACAAATGATTACCAAATACAAATGTGGCTGTATCTTTTATTCAGACAGTCATTTTATAGTCAGTAATTAAGTTATTTGAAGTTACAAAGACATACTAAACAGTTATCTCATTCACTGCTATAAATTCATGAAAACATTTGGTATTCAAAATTAGTGGCGACAGGCGATTACAATTTTTAATTGTAATTAATTGCATGACTTCACTAGTTAACTCACAATTAATCACAAATGTATCTGTTCTAAATGCACAATAAAGAAATTCTAGGTTTTCATACTCATGTTAACCAAAGTGGGGAAAAAAATGTAAACTAATAGAAATAGTTAAAAATGAAATTTTGACGTTTATAGCCGTCAATGACAGTGAATGAATAAAAAAAAAAGAAAAAGAAAAGACAAGATTATTAAAAATGTTGGGCGTCAGGCGATTACATTTTTTTACTTGTAATTAATCACATGACTTAACTCACGATTAATCACACATTTTATATCTGTTTTAAATATACAATAAAATAAATCTAGGTTTTCATATTGTGAAAAAACAAAGTTAAAATGATTTTTTCACGTTTATAGCCGTTAATGGCAGTGAATGAGTTAAAAGACCTCATACCTCTGGGATTTGAAGTGCTTTATGATTAGCAGTCACAACTTTGGACAGCCGCTGGATATGTTCATGGAAAAGCCTGTCGGGATGGAGAAAATTCTGTCTTTAAAACACAACCATGTAGCCACTTGTTTTTCAAAATTCACCAGTGTCTGGTTGTTCAGTTCTTGGTTATCTTAATCACTGGTTAACCCCTAACCGCTGGTTAAATTCTTAACCCTTGGTTAGCTAACCGACCATTAAAGCACCAATATATCCCACAATTAATTTTGATTACTTCTGGTTTTGCAACAAAAAAAACCGGATGGCCAAACAATCCCGAGTGGAATATTATCAACTATTCTGAATTAAGCTCATTCTTTTGGCTATATTATTATATCTAATGTAATCAAATTTTAGACAGTTATTCAAGTTACCGTGAACAAAGAAAATAGACATTTTATGGGTGTTTCATACAGAGGCAATATTTACCTATTTCCAATATCTGTTTTATCTTCATTTTGAAAGGATGTTCAATCGTCCACATTGAATAAATCTTTTAAATTGAATAAATCTATAAAATATGTAATTTTATCTTTTTTTCTTCTTTACTAAAAATATGGATGAAGGATTTATTTCAATTTACCATCTTGAGAGTTAAATAAACTGGCTGTGTCCGAATGTCCACCCTTGTCCCTTAACCCCTCATTCACTACATATCCGCGCACTATATAGTGGCTTAATATGTAGTGCCCTTATTCTGTTTGGCGATTCGGACAGCCAGCTCACTACTTTCGCCTCGTCAAATATCACGTGACCAGCTTAACTGTTTCGACGCACCAGCGCATAAATCACCGACTATTGTGAATGATTTTTTTTTAAACTGTACTTTAGTTTCTGTGTTGTATATATGTTCTACTCAAACGCATTAATTATTTCCATAGCATATATTAATGCGTTGCTTTGATTCGCACACCATGACAACATGTTTTGACATTAAACATGTAAAAATCAAAGTGCAGTGTGGAAAACGTATGTGAAGCATAGCAAGCTTAGTAAGTGCTTGTCCTAAGACCTTCCTCTGTGGAGTCATCCATTAACATCCATTCTGGTTCATGTCTTATTGTAGATTTGTCAACAGAGATGTAGTGTAAGCTTGTGCTAGAGACTTCAGTAAGTCTTTAGGCAACAGTAAGATTATTTTCACATCATGGACGATTCTGCGTCATCTTTACAGGATGGCCACTCCTAAGGAGTGTATATCATTGGGAGGTGCTATATTAGTTTATCTGTTACAGTGAAGATCACATCACATTTTATGACTAATTCCAGCAGAAAACAAGTTAATTATAAAGGGTTCACTTGCAATTGTAAATCCCATAGTGCTGTGAGCAGCACACTTTGATTTTGAAATCCTTATTTTGGAATTGTGAAATCCTTATTTTGGAATTGTGAAGTGTTTGGGTTGATAAACTTAGTTTATCTGTTTGAATGCGTGACATTTTTTTAACACAGTTAATTTGCAGCTAAATCAAGTGGCAGAATAATAATATTTATTAAATACTTTTATGCACAACAGTATTAGCAGAAATTATTTCCCCTCAGCATCCACAAAGATAGAAAAAGCCAGAGTGATAACGGTGTACGGCATCATGTCACTGGAGAAAGTGCAACTACTAACTGATCTCTGAGAATGTCTCCATCCTGGTTGGGGTAAAAGGCCAGCTTGAAGATGCGGTTCATAACGCTGCGCTCGATGGCCATCTGGGCATCCTGCAGCTGGTCCTCACTCGCATACTGCCAAATGGCATCACGGGCCATGGCGCCGTACAAGTAGCGCAGAAAATCCTCCACCGCTGCAGTCTTGTCATCTGATGCTGTGCACACTTGGAATGCTGAGAGGGAGGGGGCGGGGGGAAGCAGAGGTACTAGTTGCTACTAATTCTTTCGCAGAGTTTTTATGAATCTTGTCAATTATGGCAAGATAAAACTTTATTTTCTTTTTTTTTACAAACTATTATAGATAAACTCAAGAGGTACCCTTGATGAAGTCAAGCATCCTGGACTCCATGTGTTCAAGAAGGAGGCGAACGCACACTGTGGTAAAATAGCGGTTTGCTACCTCCTTGTCTCTCAGAACTCTCTGGAGGAGCCTTTCCAGATGGGCCTGGGAGGTCTGCAGGCCCTGGCGGGATCTCGTTAAATAGGCTATGTATGGAGCTCGCTTTCTACAGGAGACAATCAGAGGACTTTGTTTAATTACCATTTGCATGACGCTTAACTCTTGACGGTTACCTGTAATCCTCCGCAATGGTAGCAAGCAACTTCCTACAGGTGCGAGGGTCGAAACGGCTGACGCAACGCGTGGTCTCTTGGATCTGGGCCATCTGATTTTTGTCCTGGAGGTTGATGGCCTCTGCTAACTGGACCTTTAGGAAGCACACAATCTCATTGTCTGGGAGGGAAGAGGGAATCATTAGAAATGCAGCAAAGGTATGCAACATCCAAGTTTGTAATCTGACCACACTGTCGCCTCTGACAACTCTGGAGTCGTGTGGTTTTACAGTTAACCATTTCAGAGTGTCAATTCATTCTATCAACTATTGTTCTTTTATGAGACAGCGGAGCCTTTTTTTGTACAAAAATCTATTAGATTTATCATCTGTATCAATTTATTATTGTACCGTTCTTAATGCACAGGTTCTTATGTAGTTTTTCATGCACCCTAATGGAAACTGCAAGCATGTTGGATTTGTTCTGCGATTTAATACCTTCTGGGTCCATGTGGTCAGGCAACCCATTTCTCGTAGTTGTAGAGGTCAGAATAGGCAAAGCCACCGAGTCTGCAGAACACAATGCCAACCGCAACTTTTTCTTGGCATCGCTGGAAGTCAATAACGATCAGTTAACAATCAATAATGTATTATCACTTTTTTTTTTTTTTTTTTTTTTTAGTATGGATAACAGTAGTGTATATGCTGAATTTTGAATGTCATACCTAAAGGAGAACTTTGAGCCATGCTGCTGGGCTGTCTGACTGGCTGAATCCGGGAGGTCATCATTAGAAATGTTCTGCAGAGCATCTTCTCTGGGAGAGTCATGAACACTTTCCTCAACACACATATCTGTCAAAATAAAATAAAATTGGACTGTTAACAGGTTTGAGGAGAGCTGACCAAATAAAAATGTAGATGTTAATGGCACAATGAGGAAGACCTCTTTTTTGGGTGTTTGCTGGTTATGTTTGTTTTTGTGTTGTGATGAATTGCATTTCTTTTGTCTAGATAGTCTTTGGTTAAGACTGTTTGTCAGATTCTCTGTCTTTTTTGTTGTGTTTTTTGTTTGTTTTTTAATGAAAAAAAGAGAACAATTGTTGAAATAGGAACGTACAAATGTTTAAATTATATACAGTAGGTGTTCTCCTTTATGTTTCTTATTTTCATTTGAGCTGGGAAGTATTTGATAGGAGATGGCTTTGGAAAGTTAGGTTTATATTCTTGTTTATTAGTCTGTACTTTATTTTCTTCCTTTGTCCTTTTTTTAACGTCAAAATAAAAACTATTAAAAAAAAAAAACAATGAGGAAGACCTCTACTATGGGTGCCATGTTTACAGATTATTACAGTAATTTCTGGACTATAAACCGCTACTTTTTTCATTTGCATTCGACCCTGCGGCTAATACAAAGGTGTGGCTTATCCATCAGATAACAATGGGGCGCACTATAAAGGAAGCGCAAGAGCATCAGGCAGAGCAAACCAAACCAAGTGAGCCCAAATACAGTAGGAGAGAGAGAACGAGAGCGAGACAATTTGGGCCCTTATTATGGAAAAGAGAGTAGCGCGGCGTATAGTCAGGTGTGCCGTATAGTCCAGAAATGACTATAATAGCAATATATTTCAGTTCATCTAATCAAGTTTCAATAACTCATTTTGATTGACTGACCAAAAAAATGTATTGGTCTAACTTGACTATTTTACAATATAAACTTTCTAGGCTGTCATTCAAGGTGCGGAAATAGGAGTACACATAAGTACAAAACTAGAAACAGCTCCTGTGTACACACCACAGACAAACCAGGTGAGTTGAGTAGTATTTTGTAATGTTGATGTACTGAGTTTTACAGCAAGCAAGACCATCTGTGGTAAAACACAGAACATTCTTCTAAGTGTGCAGCAAGGACAATATTGTTAAGTTTGAGGGTTTGCATTTGTATCAAACTGCACTGTATCTTACCGCTGGTTCTAATTGTATTACAGTATTTTTGCTACATTTAAAAAAAAAAGCAAAGTTGTTAATCATATCAGATGGTGAACGTTTGTTTACCTGCTGTAATTCAGTTTTCACTCAAATACTAGAGAAAAACTAGGCAAGTGATTGAAATGTTTTCATCATTTGAATGAATCCTGTAAACCCAAATGGTGTCGATTCTGACCTCCTGCACCCTCATAAGCCGCTCCCGCTGTGGCACTATCACTCGGGTTGGTCCTCTTTATATTTCGGTACTTGTCCAAGATGTCTTCTGCTGCCTGGACTTGGGAGCTTTGTCTGGGCAAGGGGTCATCTGATGAATCAACCAACACACACACACAGACAAAAAAAACAACTCATAACAATTCAACTCATATTGGATTTGATTCATCCAATTGGAAATTTGATTAACAAACCTTGTGGGATTCGCTCCGGAGCAATATCATCTTTCTCATGCTTGTCTCGTTTCCGAAATGCAGCTATAGGAGCTGTGAAGAACATGATTGTTTGATTTGTATGGTGTGAAAGATTTTGATATGACTGCATGATAGGCTGACCGTGTACAACTTATTAGCCATCTATTAAATGCACAAAGGCTGAGGTCGTCAACTGATGAAAAATCTCATTCCAGTTAAATTACCAAAAGAAGCACACACAAAAAAAAAAAAAAAATTATAATTAAAATTGTGAATAAACCACCAGAATATCATTAAAGTCCATTGAAACTCATTATGGGTAATTAGGTCTATGAAGTCGAAATGTCTATGGGGGCTTATCCTATTAACACAAATGGTGAAAACAGGACAAACAATTGAGGCGCAGAGTCTAACATTTGATGAGACACAGAGGAAACACTGGATAAAAGTGTAATATAAATGCTGATATTCTGTATTGTCAACACAGTAGGGTTGCAACATAATGCCATGGAACATGTAAGGTACAAGATGCATGGATGAGGGCAGTGGGTATTGAAAATGCACCATGTGACATCCACAACTCTAAAGGGCAACATCTACTATGCAGCATGGCGCGCAGCCCCAGCAGTAAAGCCAGCTCAATGGCGACAGCGTTACCTGGGACGTCACTCTCAGCCGTCCAATACAGCACTGTGAGGGACACAACAGACAGGGTTGCTGCCACTCTGCAGGACAACCAACTGTGTTGCCAGGCAGAGCAGCAGAACAAACACATTGCACTCTGCACAGGTTGGCAGCAGACTGGTGGTTCAGGCTCCAACGGCTCCCAACTTTACCATGTGTCACCCATTTTATGAATATCAATTTAATGTTTACTTAAGAAACACAATTATCTCAAAGAGTAATGTGCAGTCACTCTGTGTGGGCGCAGCTCATTATTCCCCAGACAGATGCATGAGATATGGTGGTAGAGTAGAACTGCAACAAGAGATGTGCCATCTATCAGTGGTGATGACAGAGAGGTCCATCTAATGACCATTAGCTGCTAGATGACAGCACAGCTGGGAGGGCTAGCGGCCATACAATCAACACAGCGAACGCTCCTCTGATGAGTGATTAGCTTCGAACACTCTATATAAATCTACAGCTAGTGAGACGTGAGTGAAAAGGGACTGGACGTGTCTGCAAAGTAACTCTGACAAACAAAACGCGTCATTTTCCAACTGGAACATCGGCAGTATAGAACATACATCATTCTTTCTCATGTTATAAATGGCTTTTCGTGCTGCTCTTTAAAGTGTGAGATTTTATGTCACTTGTGATTAAAGAAAAGTTTTTTCATGAAACGAGAAATGAAGGAGCCCTGCAAACAAATATTAATTTGAAAGGAAAAGGAGACCATTTTGTTACCTTTCGGGATAGCTGACACGAAACGTTTCTTCCACCATGGCCTGTTACGATCAGACTTCTCATCATCACTGTCTTTTTTGTCCTCAGCCTATTAATAGAAAGCACAGACATTTGCATGCTGTAATAATAATTTAGAGCAGTGGTTCTTAACCTTGTTGGATGTACTGAACTCAAACAGTTTCCTATGCACATTCACCAAACTCCTCTATTGAAAATCGTTATCACGGTCCTGTGAAAAACACTTATGTCAAATGTATGTGTTTATTTATTTTATTTTACATTTTTTGGATGTCTGCATTCAGTTTCATTCCATAAATGTAAAATGTAAAAAATGGACAAATGTTTTTCACAGGACAGCGACAATATACTTTTTTTCAAATTCAAGACATAGATATAGGGTTTACTGATGAACAAAGTGAACAGGAAATTTTAACTGTCAACTAGTGTTAATTTCATCAACGAAAACTAAAAAAAACATTTTTTTCACCGGACTAAAACTAGACTAGACTAAAACCCTCATTAATAAACAATAAGTGGGACTAAATCAGTATGCATTTTTGTCGACTAATAAAGACGAGATGAAAGTTTACTTCACTTAATAAAAACTTGGGACTAAATTCTATAAATGTTGTAGCCCATGAACAAAAACGAGACGAAAATTATATGTTTTTGTTATATCTTGTCTCTGCTCATTCGTTACTTTGACACAGTCATGTGACACGCCCCCTTTCAAATCTGCAACATGGGACAAACGGGAGGTGGATTCACGGTGAAAGGTAAAAAAATACAAATAAATCTGGCTAATTTACTAGCTCATAGCATGGAGCCATAGTATCAATATTGCCACTTGTTGATATACTATAACTGTGTGAAGTTGTTTTTCATCAAAAAGATGAACAAATTTTATATGAAAAAGTTTTAGATCCAAAATGTTCAACATAATCTGCTGACAAAAAATATATATACAGTAGTATGATTGTCCTGTGTTTTTGTTGACTAAAACTAGATGAATAAAATTATGTTTTCTTGGACTAAAATGCTAGATTTATAGTCGACGAAATAAAAATGGGATGAGGTTGACTAACTATGATAAAAACTAACAAGTGTGATTAAAACTGGATTAAAACCAAGAGTAAATTTAAAAATGATGGCTAAAATTAACGTCAACTAATACTGAAAGAGGAACATCACAGTGATCTTGTTTCCACAATGTACCTTAGTAGTGTAACACATCACAGATGAATAGTTACCTCTCCTTTCAAGGAGTCCTTGCTGGGCGACGAAGATGGCCCTGAAGCAAAGGCGCCGGCGGAGTCACGCTCTTCAACTGCAACGCGACGATTCAGCCCAGGGTCACTCGTGGGTCGACGGCCTGGGCAAACAATGTCAGAGCTGCGACTACGGACCAGTCGGTCGGGAAAGGAGTGGCGCTGCTTGTGCTCAAACTCAGCCTGAGCCAAGCTGTGGGGCATGATGAGAGAGTGGCGCGTCTCCTGACCGAGGGCACTGGCTTCAGGGATTGGTGGATCCGGTGGTGGGTGAGCAGGTCTGGCATAGTGCACCTTAGGCCTCACTATTGTCCCAGTGGTGGAACCTGGGACAAAAGAACCCACAGGGAAAAAAAATATGTACAGGAAATATGAACTCTCTAGGCAGCACTTCATTTGGTACGCCTCTAATTTAATGAGATGAGACTTTATTATGGGCAATATATGGATGAATTTTGAAGTGTCCTTTCATATAATCATGACATTCTGAGAGTGCTAACGAAAGACCAACATGGGAACAGAGTAGGCCACCTGTTCCAAGGGTACACCCTCTCATCTCCTGAAAAGCTTCCAAAAAGCGTATTTTTTATTTTTGCTATAAGCACAGTAGGACAAGGAGACCGTGCCAATGTGCTTGGGGTGAGGTCTCTCAACCTGTCATCCCTTCACCTTGCCACAGACATGCAACCACTATCATTTCTCTCCAAACAATCCAGGTAGTACAATTCAAAGCGTACAACAATCTTGAGCCAAAATGAAAATTACACATGCATGACTGCACTGAACAGTTGGTATTAAAACTACGGGGGGAGGAACAAGCATACTTTTGGGTTATTTTACTCAAGCTGTGCTGAGTGCCTACAACATTAGGGTTAAGCTTTAATGACACTCATTTCTAACCCTGATTGGCTCTTGAGCATTTTAGGAGTGAAAATTACCTTCGCCACAGGAGAGCGGATCAAACATGACCAATAAAGAATCAACTTGTGAGGCTGGCGAAGTCAGATGGTGTGCTCCTGTAACAGTATAGGCAGACATGAGGTCATTAACAGCCGTTACAAATCCACCACCAATACACTGCACATTATGTCTTAGTAAAAATGGAACTGTTGAAATGTCAATTTGAATAAACTGTGATTTAGATTGGCTACCACTCAGGAAGAGACAGTGATTGATGGTTCTGGCTGTTTTGGACTGGACTAATGGCTTAGCATGCCTAGTGGGGATGTGGCAATCTCCTACCATTACCTGACTCTTCCCCATCTGGACTGGTCACAGAGTCCTTCCCTCCAAAGTCTGAGCTGCACTCTGAGCGCAAATCCTCTATCTTGTTGGGGATGTCCTCTGAGGTTGCACTGATGCCTGCAGGGCAAACAAAAAAACAAAACAAAAACACACACAGACTGTGCTGTTTATGCTCAGGACAAAAGCAACTTTGTAGCAGCACGATCTAATGGGAAATGCGCTAGCGGTCAAAAGAAAGACAAAAACAAGACCGCTTACTCAGGTGGAAACCCAGTGGTAGCTTTAAAGTGGTGGCGTAAGCTCCCATGGGTTACAGAGGTAAGAATAATACAGACTGCATCCAGTGGGCAGAGGTTGCTGGATCTAATCTCAGTTGTGACTGTCCATTTGAGCAAGACACTGAAAACTAAATTGTCACTGAAAACTAAATTGTCTCCAGGTCAGCATTGCAAATAAGATGCTCTCTATTGCTTTACATGACTAATATGGACATGTATCAATTCAAGCAAATCGGCAGTTATTGTTTTGTCTTTGTATGAGTGCATATGAATGGAGTTTAGATTTATACCTGAGACGACACTGAGGCCAGGGGTGCTTGGTCTCGAGCTGACCTCCCGGACTTCTGTATCATCTGAGGTGCTACCAACCCCTGAGCAGCTCTCAAGCTCCTGCAGCCGTTCCTCCTGTTTCAAATCTGGGGCTTCTGTAAATGGCACACACACACACACACACACACACACACACACACACACACACACACACACACAAAAGAACTCCGTCAAACAGATGATTTTTGAAACCTCCTCTTCTTACTACGGTTAAGTCTCATTTCAACTGTGGTGTAATCATAGGGCACAGTTGTTGCTCCAGATACAGTGGTAGTGGTTGCTACACAGTGGTCATTCTGTCACTCCACCCCTTTGCCTCTTGACTATTATTACCAAGTACACACATATGCATGGAATCAAAGGATACATTACCACGAGTGATAAGAGCCAAACAAAACCATAAAGCTAGTGAGGCCAATTCTTTGGCTGCCCAATGGAGCTGTTGGGCTGAACCCAGAGGCTCCATATGAGCAGCAGTACTCATTTGCATGCTCGTTAGTAATAATGTGCTGGTGAAGTGGTCTGCCGAGTGTAGTTTTCTGCTTCTGAACCATGAAACAAGCATAATATTTGAAAAAGGACTCTGATTGCGCTATTACTGAGCAGAACAGGAGCAGAAACAAAATAAAAAGCAATCAAGAAACTCATGCATGTCATCTACAGCATATATTAAAAGGTGTACAGATAGAAAGATTATTGATAAAAAAAACTAAAAAAAAAACTTTACAACAAATTGCATATCCCACTTAGAAAAATAATGCATTCTTGTGATTAAAATAAGATTATTTATGTTTATTTATTTACTTTGCTTTCAAATGTCTAACATAAATAAAGCTGCCTTGCCTAACGACTTACCAGTCACAAATACAGTAGAGGTAACCATGAACAATCTAATCCAATGCGATCCCACAAAACCTGTGCATCTCAATCCAGCCTTTACAAAGACTATAGAACTACATTTTGATTGGCAAAGTACACATACACCAGTGTGAGTAGCATTGGAGGCAATTGTGTGTGAAGTGCCTTGCCCAAGGACACAACGACACATGAGAGTGGGGATCGAACACTAACAAACTAATACCTTGAGTGGACCATGTCAATCAAAACTGAGGTCAGGTGAGTATACTGTATAGGGATTGACCGATAATCGGCCATTATCAGCGCCGATATTGGCCGATTTTGACGAATATTGGTATTGGTCTTTTTTCAAAATCTGACGGCCAATAAAAGGTAAAGCTTTTAATCTCAGGGAACTATTTATTTAAAATATCAGTTAACTTTATAAGAGATGCTGCTGACCCTGGGAATTTTTTTAACTTTTTGTTTTTGTTCGACATTAAAACAAAGAAATGTAAAAGATTAAGATTTTCGTTTTGTTTTTGGTTTTATTTTGAATTTTTAGAAATTGTAAATGAAGTATATTGTCTAAGATTAGAAAAAGAAAAAAAAAACTTCTACTGAAAATTGTTCAATAAGCATTAACGCTTTAAGACATTACAACAAAGTCAAGATTGGCATTTGTATTTTAAAAAATGTTGGCGCCAATATTTTCCCCCTTTTTACTGAAAATGAATATCGACTTCAAATATCGGTTACCGGCCTCCTTGACAACTACTAATCGGCCCTGAAAAAAACATATCAGTCTATCTCTAATATTGTATGTATGTTTACTTATAACTGGACAACTACCTAATATCCTAATACCTAATTATATGTGGTCGACAACATGGCACGATAAAAAGTACACGTCTAGAACTGACGCCATAAAAACTGACTGAAGACAGCTGCTGTCCTTGCGCTTCCCTCCCCACTGTTCCGCCACAGGTGCAAACACACCTGGTGGTCCCTCTAAGGAAACCCAGAGCTGCCTTTTATTGGCACACAAGGATCTGCCCTGAAAGACAAGCAAGTGCATACAAACATGATGACAGATGTGTACACACATTTTAAGGGTGTAACACATAGTGCAACCACACCTGGTGTCCCAGCCCCCACTTAAAAGGAAGTAGAAACATGAATATGCATACAAATGCGTGCGTGGAAACACATATTAATGACTGTTGTGCGGGTGAAATGCAGGCATCACAACAGCGACCCAAGACAACAAACGGTCAGAAGGTGACAGTCGGATGAACCCACCTGAATCACTTGGCAGGACCTCCACACTCCATGCCTCGCTTGTGGTCTCTGAGATTGTGGAGCCGTAGGGGTCCAGCAGCACTGAGCCTGATCCTGGGAGGCACAGCAGGCTGCCGAGCATGTTCTCTGCAGCTGCCCCTGAAAACAAAGAGGAAAAAGACTGAATCTCCTTCACTACCTAAAGTCACCTTCATTGTCAAAGCCATTTTTTCATCCTTAAGTTTTTAAAGGTTCTTGTTGAGTTTTAATGGTCCTTTTTTTTTTTTCTGTGAAAAGAAAGTACAACACTTGATAACAATTACAACAGACATTATGTGTGAGGTAATTTGGTAACAATAATTTAAATAAGATTGGTTGAAAATGGAAAAAGTAGAGTAACTCATGGTGGGATATTATCAAGAACGTGGGTCTTAACACAAAGAGAAAGAGATAGGCAGTGAACATAAACCGGCACCAAAATGGTAACATGAGCTGAGAAAATGTGTTGAGCTCTACATACACAGATCCTGAAACAGCAGGATTATATAACCTTGCACCAAGGTTCGAGGTAATCGGGAAAATATTACCTGGACTTTGAGCTGTTGATTACACTCACATTCCTATAAACAAATGAGTCTCCTGCATACTGTCCACTTCTATTTGGGAGAACCTGACTTAACAAGGCGGAAGAACGCAGAGGAGTGGCAAATAACAAGCAGGTGTGTAGGAGTCAGTGTTCTACGCTCAAAACTCAGTGATAGCCGCTCGCTCAGGTCCATCATGCGTCCACTTAATGACGCACGCGTACCACCGGCATGCACACACTCCAGTATGTTGTGATGGGAGAGCTCTATCCCGCTGTCCATGTTTACAATGTTCAAGAGTGCTTGTCTTTCAGGTGGATGATTAAATGAGTGGCACAACAAGAAGCGAAACAATTAGAATTTCTGCCTCATTATCATGGTAATCTTATCAGTGGGATAATGAGGTATTAATGGATATTTAATGTGCATCTCATAACCCAATCCCTTGGAGAAAACACATAAGGAAATCGCTGTAAATTCACTTAATGATGGAAAAGTCCCCCAACGCCATATTCCGAAGAATGAAAAATGGCGCATGCAAATGAGAAGGAACCAAGGTCAATAAGACTGCAGGGACCAAATGAATGTCAGAGAGAGAGGAAGATGGAGAGAAAGAGAGCTTGATAACGGAAGCACTGAGGAAGAAAGATGGAGATATGAATACCATATTTAAAGAAATAGTGCAAGATAATATTCATGAAAATTTTGAAGGAATACTGAAATAATTTCAGGAATAATATAACTTATGATTCAATATCTCCTTGTGAAATTACAACAACAATAATGTGATGTAATACTATAAAAGCTTACATGAAGCACTGAAATTGCATCTAAAATGTTACTCTAATGTATGACACTATAACACTTTGTTGCTACATTATTGAAGTTATTAAGGTAAACCTTGTTTAAGGGTTGCCAGTAATACTTTTTCTCAGGTCCAAACTGATTTCTTTAGAATTTGGCATGGTGATTCCTCAACGGACAGCTCAATGTCCCATACTTAGGCTTTTAAACCCTTTTATTTTTTTATTTTTTATTTTTTAATTTAAGAGTAAAATCTCCTGATTCACCTGATCACCTTTAAGCACAGCACATGTGAAGTTAAATCATATCACTGCACAAAAGTGGTTTGTGCAATGACTGAATAAATGGTCATTTTTTTTGAAGGGGGCTAATAATAATGTCCCATGTCATTTTTGTTTTTTCTTGATTAACTCTGTTTTGGTGTACAAACATGAATAATATGTGCCTTCTAAAAATAAAAAATAAACTTAAAACTAGTATGTCCAGAAATGCTATTTTGAAAATTCCTTGCTCTGTAAAAAGAATTACTTGATAAAACCTTGAAAAAAAACATCATATTTCATAGGGGGTTAATAATTTTGTCCTGAACTGTACGTACGGCTTTAAATAGAATCGATCACTCAATCATTTTGGAGGTACAAAGATTCCGCCAGATGCCAGTGATATGAAAAAAAATCAAAAACAAGTCGCTGTAGATTGACATTGGCAGTGAAGTTACTCAGACAAACTTAACTTCGGAACTGTAGCTATTTGTTCTCATATTTATTCTTTAGTCTTTATTTAAGGATCCCCATTAGTCTCTACCACTGCAGAGACTATTCTCACAATTCATATTAAACCTAAACAATGACAATTATTACATTTTCAAAGCACATCCAATTAATCATCAACTCAAATGTAGGCTCAATTTTTGTATAATTTCAATTTAATGGTCTCTTTGCACAAATCCACTACTTCCTGAATACCACTTCATTTCCTGTCTTTCTTGATTGGACAAACTGATTCATCTAGGTGTGCCTAACCTCCGTAACCACGACGACAATGGCCAGACACACCTGGATTAATCAGTTTGTCCAGTCATGAAAGACAGGAAATGAAGGAGTGGCATTGAATTCAGGAAGTAGTGGATTTGTGCAAAGAGCCCATTTTCTATTGTAAGTGATATTTGATGTGTAAGACACAATAAAAACATATTTTTATTAAGTTATTTATAGAATAACTTTCACAGTTGATGCCTTTAACAATATCCTATACATTATCTTGTTATCATTATTCAATAGCTTGTTTGGTCTCAGGCCAGCAAGAAAGACATCACAGATCGCGAAAAAAAATAAGATAAACATCTCCACTTTATTTGACAATAAATATGTTTAACATAGTACAAAAAAAATAATTAATAATTCTGCTCCACCGCCATTTAACAAAATCCAGCTTCATTTGGAACAATGAGGCAAGGCATCCAAGTTCATTTCGCAGTCCCAATACCTGACCTCACTTTTGGACAACACTTTTTCTTTTCCTTTCTTTTTCAAAGCGGTTTTAAGAACATGTATTTTCACAGAATCTTACTTGATTCTCCGATATAACTGACCGGCCTTGTTACCATAAACTTGTTGTTAATGAACTGTATTGATAACTAGCAATGCTACATGCCGGGTCTAATATAATGTAATTGTGTTCAACTCATGTCTATTTCATAATCCATGCAGTTACGTCATGTGGAAATTTGATTTAGTTGTTGAGTCTGAGAATAATTCATTACAATTCTAGAGATGTATGTATTTTGTGCAACTTTGCTGTTTTTAAAGAAAATACTGAAATAAAAAGTGTGCTTGTGGCATGAAATAACATCATCAACTATTCCTAGTGATCTCATCAAATTTGCTTTTCACTTCAACCATTAAATGTCAAACAATGTTTTTTTACCCCTCTCCTGCAGATGACCATCACAAAATACTGTAGAAATCTTCCATGTTCAATAATTGCCTCATGGTGTTATTTCACAAATGTGCCACAAGGTGATGACATTTTCCTGAAGTTATTTGACCAACAGAGACAAAACAGTCCTGATAAGGATGAAATTAATATTTACATCTTAAAAGCAGAGAGAACAAATTCATTAAGTAACAAACCCTGCACATACCTGCAATTTCCTGCAGCCGATCTTCATCTATGTTGGGGTCAAAGTCACTGCCAAGCACGTCGGTACTCCAGGTCTCACTGACAGTTTCAGAGATGTCCCGATCCTCTGTTAGGCCCATCATGTCTCTGATCTCAAACTTGCGCAGTTTATCATCTAAGTTGTCCTGAGTGGTAGCTGATCGAGACACACCATATATAATTATTTATGTTGCACTGGTATTGTCACAGTACCAAAAGTTTGACTTCAATAACTATACTGCATTAAAAAAAAAAAAAAAAAAAGATACCGGTAATTGAAATTTACGTCTTGAAGTAAGAATGATGTAATTTAAAAAATAATAAACACACCTTGCTCATGCTCCAAAAGCTGGAGAGCTTCCACCCCGTTGCTTCCAGAGGGCCCAGCTCCCAGCTCGGAAACAGACTCACCCTCAAGGTCAAGAGATGACACTGAATTAGAACGATTAGAAGGCCCTGAAGAACATATAAAACAAAAAAAACAAATTGACATCCAGTTTTGGGGAATCCTTGACTCTACAATATCACGTTACGCTCACCAAATATAATCTTTTTTTTTATTTTTTTCATTGAACTGTAAAGTTGATCTAAAATCTACAAGCCCATTAATATGAAACTTGGTGGAGAAGTCGGCCTTTGTTACTTTGCGGCGGAGCCCTGTAAAGAGGTTTCTTTCGCCCCCTGACTTTCAACATTGAGAGAGAAGATGCATATTTTGTGAGACTATTATTAGATGATCTAGCAAAGGTCCAGTGAAATAAATAAATATTTTTGTAGATTTGGCAACAAATATTGGCAGACATTTGCCCTCTCTCTCTATGCCTTTCTATTTTATTTTTATTTTTTTTATTGAAGAAAGAAAACTAACCCTCGGAAATGCCTTCCAAGTTGTCACTGCAGAGTGAGAAGCGCAGTGTTTTGTCTGGTTTTCCATGCAGCTTTGTGTCATCTGCATGGCTGTCGCCTTGTGCAGCATCAGCCATCTGCAAGTTCAAAACCTACGGTGGACAATACAGAGTATTGATTACAAATAAGTGTCTGCATTAAAAATTACTGATGATGATGCCCGTTAACATCCTAAAGTGCATGGCAAGATAACCCCACTTCCACTCAGTGAGTAAAAAAAATAATAATAATAAAATAAAATGTCATTTTATTTATAACCTCATTAGCACTACTGCAGTTAAATGCATTAATTCAAGTCACATTACCTCATTCTCTGACATCATTCCAGGGACAGTCTGAGGACCATTTCCAAACGATATCACAAGCACCTCTTCTGGCATCAGCTCCTGCAATGACTCTTGGGAGCTAGCCTCTGCTTCCCCCTCCTGGGCTATGTTGGTACGGCTACGGCTTCGAGCAGCTGCTGTATGGCGGTTGGAGAGAAAAATATAAAGATTAATAGCAGCCAATAAACTCAACATTTATGTTTAATGTCCAATTTATTTTCTGAATTAAGTGCATCTTCAAGATAAATTATGTTTGGACTTGCTGAATGTGGTGCTGCAGCGATCTATGATGAACTTAATGTTTTCATGATAGTTAACAGGCAATAGTCTTCATACATTTACCATTGTGATGTTGATCTATGTAAAAATGTGCTTGATGAAAGTCTGATGTAAAATATCAGTCAAGTAGGCATGGACCTTTTTCAAGATATAAAAATGGAATTCTGACACAATAATGATAATAGCACATGCACATCAATTTGCTTCCACAAACATAGCAAATCATAACATTACTGTAGAAAATCAGGTCTGAGGAATACAGCACTGTGGTATTTGTGGCTTTTCCTGCACTGATTCGGTAGAGTATCTCTCCATTTTACAAAGCAACAACGTAAGTGGGCATGTTTAGTCTTTGTGGACACACTAAGAACAGTTTAAGAAATGTCCTTGTGTTTGTTTTTTTAAATGTACACTAGGTTTGACAATGGAACCAGTTGGGCAGTGGAATGGATTAATTCAATCTTGTTTTCTGTGGAAGAAATGTGTACTAAATTAACATAAATCTGAGGTTGACCAGTGTCTTAAAAAACGTTAGTCTGCGACTTCATAAATTCCACTGTATTGCTTTGGCATTAGACTTTTACAGGTGGAAGCAAACTTGAAAATAGTCCTTTAATGGTATTATTGGATCCCTTTGAGAAGTGTAATGACGTGCTCTATGGGGTGAATTATTGCTGGCTGTGTCTTGAAATCCTACTGTATTCCATCACTTCTGCACATAATTCTATGGCAGACAGCTAGACATTGATCTACTGGATTGTGTGACTTTTCAGAACAAATACCTCTAATTTGTGCAACTTTATTCTCATCTTGGCTATAGTACATTTTTGGGGTGTTACAAAAACCAACAACAGACATCTCCTGGCCTAACTGGTGGAGCAAATTGCTATGCAATGTAAAGCAAGCAGGGTGAAAAGCACATGAAGAAGAGCAGTGCAAAGTGTCGGCAGCACCAGGGTTGAACTCCTAGCATGTTTGTTGCATGCAGAGATGCTGTAAGAACACAGTCTAACAGAAAGCTTGGTTTAAAAACTTCTAGCACCGATGCAACTGACAGGTTACCCACCAAATGGGGTTACTAATGGAATATGAGCAGACAGGGAGGTGGTTGTAGGGTCCCAGGATGTTATAGCAGCTAAGTGTTGTCCTGGTGATTCATTGGCAGCACAAGAGAGGGGAAAAGGACAAGGTAGGGAGTGGGAGAAAGAATACAGAATGCATCTCACACTTCAATTCAGAAGCAATTTGAGTATTTAGACTTTGCACAATCATATTTCATAAGCAAGTGGTCCATTTCTAATTAAGAAGGCGTTGCGTTAAAATCATTTGTCTTGAAAATACTAATGAAGGTAGTTGAGGCATCTTTTCCACCCATTCCAATTAAAGTTGAGTTCATTTATATTTGGTAATTTAATTGGTTGTCATTTCTGTAATTGAGCCCCAATCCAGACCAAGCTAATTATCTTTATAACAAGCTGGGAAGGAGCTCATTAACTTCCTATAAAAACACAAGCCTCTAACTAGCCATCACTGCCCAGCTTGTTTATTTTGCTCCTCATTACAAACAATATGCTAATTGTTCCTCTAGTTCGCATTTAAACATGTGAGTGCAAAATGGCCCACACACCTGCACATCAAGAATTTACAAGTGGTTGCATCATATTCAGCTGAGCATACTAATAAATTCATTAGAAAAGACGGAGAATCAGGACGAGGAGGTCGGTACCTATGGGGAGTCTGTTCTTCTTATTAGCAGGAGTGCTAGCAGGGGAGAGCTGGGGGGTGTTGGAAGGGGTAAGCTCCAGACTGTTGCTCTTCCCAGTTTGTGATTGGGGCACATTGGCCAACAGCGTTTCCAGGGCCACGTGCTCCTCCTCCCTAAGTTGGTCTCCAGTCATTACCCTACGCACAAAATCCACCTATGCATGAAGAGAATCACATTCTGTGTTGAGGTTTTCACATTTTGAACAAGCAACAACAATATTTTGAGATTCTCAACAGCTGCCAAAGACTTTAACAATAGGTAGAGATTGAGAGATGAACACATGCTAATGATAAGGGCAATTTGGAGAACTACCATTATTGTATAGAGATACTCCCATAGTGATAAAACATTTCATGAAACACACAGTCTTCTCAAATTAGTTATGTGATTATTTTATATTTAAGTATGACTTTGGTAGGCAACAGAGCCACAAGGAATGTGTGATTTATTTTTATTAATTTTTTGGTCTTATTTTCAGGGGGGAGAGAGAAAAAAAGAGAGCTTTTCCACAAATTCCAACGCAGAGAATTGTCATGAATGTTAAATATTTCTCTTGAGCCTCATCCAATCTAAGAGGTAAGTAAATCATAGCAATTTCCAAATTGGCGCAATTCAGTACAGCAGATAAAATGACACTGGCCAGACGCGCATCAGACAGCTGCATGAAATGTGATACGATACTCCACAGAAGTCGTTTCCACTGCTCGAGAGTCTAGTGGTTGCATTTACATAACTTAAAATGTTGTCCTTAAAAATATTCAGACTGGAAGAAGTTTTACAATCTGATATGTTGTAATCGCAGCTTTCAATTACAGTGCCACACTCTAGTAACGTGAACCCGCTAGGCTAGGCTAGTTTAGGTATAGAGTATGAAGTCTTCTGACTTGGATACAAAATTGGGTTACATCGCCATTGTCGGAACAGAACTATCGCAAACCAAGGGCCACCTTACATTTAAACGATATTAAGATTTTATAGAAGCATAATTTTTTTTACCAACGCTATCAGCTGATGATGCGTAACATAGACTGCAGTCCTGCTTAGGCCTTCGAGAAGGTTCATTGAGGACATAGGTGGTGTTTCAACTGCTCTTCCACCAATCACTACATCCAGAAAAGCAGCAACACAACTCTGGAAAATACGTACAGAAATATTACTTAAGAATGAGTTTAGGAAATAACGTTTTGTTTGAATAAAAATCTAACTAAATCGAATTCTTACTTTATCAAATTTGGACAAACAGCTTTTCCGTCTAGGGTCTGCATCGTCATCAGCCATTGCCAGCTGCTGCAAAAGCTGGCCAACCTTTAAAAAAGATATATATATTTCTATTATGCAATATCCAGGATACAGTACATAGAACTACACATGGTGAAACTGTAAAAAAAATAATATATATAAAAATAAATAAATACTTCTCATGCCACTTACCTGCATTAAATTGAAACGAGCCACTTCATTAATAGGGGCATCTGAGATGATACCATACTGTTCCGGGTTAACAATTGCTGGACAGATGAAGCAGGTCAAAAGAAGGTCGGTACACATGGTACGCACTTCTCCTACCTCTAGACCTTCCACACAAGACAACGTCTTGTACATCTGCGACACAATCCATCGCAGGCTATGGGGAAAGCAGTAGGTGTTCTGCTTCAAATAACCAATAAACTTGTTGACCAGAGCAACCAACTTTGCTTCATTGGTCTCAACAGCTGCCTGTACTCTTTGTTTGTAGACCTCAGAGCCCTTCTCTCCAAAGCGCTCCTGCTGGACTGGAGTCAGGCGCTCAGTCACTTTTCCTGGGTCTGTCTCCAGGTGGTCCTCATCTTCCACCAACAACTGCATAATGGGTTCGTGGAGGGTGGCAGTAAGAAAGAGTTTGGCTGAGTACAGGCCCTCAGAGAAGAGCTTAAAAAGGATGCTGAAGGCGCATGTGCCCCGTCGCAGTAGTCGCCGTGGGTTGTCATTCTCCTTTAGTTCAAACTCTACTAGATACCGCAACACCTAGGAGTAGTCAAGAGGGAAAACAAACAATTGTATTTTATCTTTGTCAAAACTGGTTATCAAGCGAGTCAGCATTTAGGCCAAACCTGTAACAAGTAGCTTTCATCTTCCTGCATGATGCAGTTGCCATAAAGTGAGGTGAAGACGGTGTGGATGACCCCCTGAGTGTGCTCCTGGTTCAGCCTTTCGCCTGCCACTAGGCACGACGCCACCAGTCTGGGGTTCTCCCTCAACCGGGCCAGGAATTCACCATAGATGGTCTCATGGAAGCCAAGAGTCTTGTAGCCATCAACAAACTGCGTGTCTTCCAGCATTTTGGCATGTTGGCAACATTCAGCTGGTGAGGCTTCCACACTTAACAAAGCGAAATAAAATACAAGACTCACTTTACTGTCCATTTTTTTCACCTCGCTTCAAGCTGAACATCAATCGATAGTTTTTCATGCTTCTACAAACAAGAGATGATTCTAACGTGTCATCTGACCTGGTGAGAATGAGCCGATCGAGGTTGATCCGCTGTTGCTTAGCAATCCATGCGGCCCGGTATAGTCGCTCGGCTGTCTTCAGGACATCGCTGTTGAGTCTCTGTATCAGCTGCTTGTCTGATGCCACATAAAGACGCTCCTGCTTCAGGTGGTGGGCCAGAGTATGAATATCTGGCTTCACCATCTTCAACAGCTCTCACAGACTTTGAGGCAAAGAGCTAATGCACTGAAAAGAGAAGAAACTGTATGAATCCAACAATTCCAAGAAAAATTCTAGCAAACCTCCTAATTATTAGTTAAAACAGATGGAAAAAAGTGTAACTTCTGAATGAAACACTCTTTTTAATGTCCATTTATTCATCCACGCACAATGGGACGTGTTAAATTAAGAAATGATACCGTTAGTAATGGACACTGTTAGTAATGGAAATGTGAGTTATGCTTAAGTCGGAGTTTCCCCAGGAAAAAGCAGATGTAGACACTCATTATTTATTATTCTACTATACAGAGGCTTATATCCTATTACATATGTGGTTGCTTACATGGTGGGCCATGTATAATGTACCTTTATGTTTCAGACACCCTATGTATTGAACCGTTATCATACTGTAGAAAACCCTATGTATGTATGGAAACTTATGGCCCACCCTGTATATTGACTTGAATCAGTCACTTATTATTCAGGCAATCAAACCCTAAAGGTCGCAGTAGTTTGACATAACAAATAAGTACACTGATTTAATTGCTCTCAGATCAATAAAATGTAAGAAATACAAGAGGCAAAGTTAGTGGCATGCAAAAAACAAACAAACAAAAAAAAAGCTTTTACTTGCATCGATGTTACACACCCACCCACCACAATTGATGTCACTCAGCCACAGACCACTTTTTCACCAAGAAACGGGATGCCATTTGTAAGCCGAGGACCAAGCACACCAAATTTTAGATGCAAAGCTAACATATCATGTTTAAACATCTTATTCTACTCTATTTTCTCTTCTATTGTTGCCATTTTCATCCACTTGTCCTCATTCTACTGTGAGTGAGAGGGAGGGTACACTCTGGACTGGTTGGCATTCCCCAGAGAAAACCCATGAAAATGAAAATTCCGCACAGGAAGGCCTGAGATGAGACTTGAACCCAGAACCTGGCAACTGTCTGTGAGGCAAATGTGCTAACCACTACCACCAATCCTGACTGTCACAGACCCCCGTTTCCACTTAATTCAGTATAAAATCAGATTTTTTTGGTTATGTCTTTTAAAGGGGATCGACAATGTTTGCATCACAAAAGTAATTTTTCACAAGCATCTGAAATCCCAACACAGTCCAATATGCTAATCATTCTCCCTTTTCAAGCTATAGAAAGCCAAGACAAAAAAACTGAGCAGAAAAGCACGAAAATTGAATGATTACTCGGGGAATCCTCTGCACAATAGTCTCTCTTTGTGGATGGTTAGTAACATAGTAAACACAGTTTGGGCTCTGGGGATTGGAATGAGACAAGACTGCTGGAAACTACCTCATAAATGGAACGGCTGCAAGGCAGAAACAATGCTCGCTAGCTATTAGACAACCACGGCATTAGAACTGATGTGCCTGACAAATTAAATTGGTTATGCAGATTTAAACACATAATGATGAGCCATACTTGGACTTCCTTTGGAAGGAGAACGAGGGATGCTGATCTCACAGCACAGACTCATGTTCGCAAATTCCTTATAAAACAACATGTATCAACAAAAATTGACTCTATACTCCCTTGGGTCCTGAACAACACACTTTAAATTTGGTTAGGATTAGAATGGATGTTGTTTAGGAACGAAATGCTTGAAACCCTCTTTAAGAACTGTTTTTTTTCTCTCTCTTTTTTTGGCATGCCATTATTCACAAACAAGCAAGAATTGAAGTACCAACAAGCAGTGTAGCCAGTTGCCAAGGCCAGAAAATTATATTTTGAATTAGCATCACTAACACATTATAAAATGTTATAGAAATGTGTCTTATACACAAAGAAAATAAAGACAATGTCAAAAATATCTTATTTTGTAAGATTAAGCAACCACTGTGGGGTGGAAAAATCCCTTTGTCAGAATCTGCACAAAAATGTAATGACCTTCCAACGCCTCACCCCTAAGAAGATGGAAAGGGTTTTTTTTTTTGGGGGGCTTAATCCTATTTGTTTAAGTGGGGTGACACACAGCTTGACAACCGGACCAAATGTATGCATTTTGCCAATTTAAATTCCTTTGATTCACTGATGTCTCTGAAATAGTATCCTGTGGTGTGAGCTGTGGTGAAAGGTTTTTTTTTCCTCCCTCCTGGATCTGCTCAGAATTCGGTCTGGGCCAAATATCGAAAATGTCAAACGCTCAATATCTACGGTTGCAAATCCTCAAATGTGAGGTCAACACAGACTTCGGCAGAGCCACTGTAGGAAGCGGACCTGCGGCTTACGTTGTTGCCACACACACACGCACACACACACACGTTAAAAATTGGCATGTATATCCTGCTTCACATACATACAATTCTTACTAAATGTTTTCGTGTACTGCCAGTCAAGTAGAATGTTCATGATGAACTTCCATGTCAGAACTCATGAAGCAGCACATTCCTCACATATTTGGATAGAACTGAAAAAAAAAATGGTCTTAAGTAACTTTCTGGGAGGTGAACAGGCATTTATCAAAAGGCCTCCTGCACAAGCTCCAATGCTGCATTGAACTACCTGGTGGGCCAGCACAGAGGAACTACAAAGCAGAAGAGAAACTACACGTTTAGGCAACCCAAGACCTAAACGTTTCATGACAATAATTTGGGTTGTGAAGCAAAGTAGATTAACTAAATAGAACGGTTAGAACCACCACCAATATTATATGGTAAATGTTCTAATAAAAAAAAAAAGTGCAAACATAACTGCACCATCTAAGTAACAATAGTTCTCAAACACATACAGACACAAAGCAGCCAAGGCAATAATCCAAAATCCTCTTCCCACTTCCCTTTCAGATAATTCCTCACACTGTCCATAAGCAAACTACATACTTTAAGTACTAAGTAGCATCCTTGGCATTTCCCATGACTATGACTGGAAACTGAATCAAACCACTTTCAGAGCTGAACCAAATATTTCTGTACCACTAATTTATGACGTTCAACTAAAGGGGAAGCTAACCCCAAAATTGTATTTTTAGTAATGTTCTATGTTCCCCCACCAGTTCAACACTTCATTTTGATTAATATTGCAATCAAGCAGAAAAATCCACCTGTTTTTTTTTTTCTTTTAATCCATGTCAGGGGGCTGCCATTTTGCCATTTGCTGTTAGCTGAAAATGACAACATAGTGAAAAAGGGCTCAGGTCTCCAGCGTCACATGACAAAACCCAGAAAACAGGTGAGCCATAACGGCTGTTACCTGAGCCCTTAGACACTGTGATGTCATTTTCATTCGACAGCACGTGGCAAAATGGCCGCCCCGACGTGGATAAAAAAAAAAAAATTCTGCCTAATTCAAATTCCACAAACACACTAACGAGGTATGTCGATCACAAAAATTGGTTAGCACAAAAATTATGCCTCAAAAGTTAAACTATAATTCATAATTCTAAAACCATACTTGCCATCCCTGGAACTAGTGTTAAGCCCATTTTGTGCTTCCGCACAGACATTTGTGGCGACATAATGATGCTAATCCATGTGGTTTGGGGTCGCCAAAGCATAACCTTTCACTAAATCATTGTGAACGGTTAAATTTGTCTCTTTTCAAGTTAAAGCTTCTTTAGTTAACTTAGCATAGCTTGCGCTTCATACCAGAGTAATTGATGAGATAATCAATAGGGTAATCAATTCTAAACAGATTTGTTTGTGACGGCCCCAATACCGTGTTTAGGTTAGTGGGGGCACATAGAACATATTGTAAAGATTGTTTTGTTTTTACTTGACTTTCAGCTGGGATGATGCTTGGTTTGTAGGTCGCTGAGTGATGTGTAGTGCACCATGCGTTCATGCCTGAAAAAAATGGACGGTATAAATGTGTCTTGTTCGGTAACGAAAGGACGACAACAGTACCATTTATTCCCCATTTTAACCAAATGGTACATATAATTACATTGTCAAATTATGTAACGGGTACCAACATGACTGAGCTGCATGAGAACGTCTGACACTACGCTGTTAGTTACGGATAATGGCATAGATACAAAAAGCTGCAGAAATGTCAAGATGTGACACAGGAACGGAATTGGAAGTTAAGTCCATAAACATTTGTAATTCTGTTGATAACTATTGATTGCATAGTCAGGGTTCACAAATGCGATTTTCATTGGCTCAATACCCGAACAGTTATAGTACTATACTCTTAATCAGCCAGTGATTAACTAATTAACAGCCCATTATTGTGTATTCAATCTTTAGCACTAAGTCAGGTGAGACAGCATCCCAGCAACCCTAGACCTGATGGATGGATGGATAGATGGATGGATGGATGGATGAACACAATTTAATTTGTCTAGTTTAGAATAGATGCACTATTTTCAAATTGTACCTATAGACCCTGCAAGTCTGACCCTGGCTGGTTCTGCTCCAAACAGCACCTATCAAATCGAACTAAACTGTACCACAGTCTGATTAGATTGGACTCGGAGAGGTACTCTACCTGAAACAAGCCAGAATGGCTTCATACACTGAGACAGTTAAAGTACACTGGTATTTGACAAGAACACTAATTTTGTGAGGAGGCAAAAGCAACCAAAAGATCTGAGCCCTAAATGTATGAGTCTGAACTCTGAATGTATGAGTTTAGTCATGTAAAACTACTTGATTACCTGAAACTCACTTTTCCAAGTAAATTGAAGAATAATGTGCAGTTGTGCACATTTCTATCCTTACTTGAACTGCATTATGTACAGTCGTACACACCAATCTAATTGTACCAGGAACATAAAGAACAAACAAAAAAAAGAACAGTACTGACTGACAGGGCACAATTTTCAATAACATTTTACAAGCCTTACATAATGACTTCTGTGTGTTCAAAGTTTCAATACTGTATGTAAATACTAAGAAAAGTGTTTTAAAGTGCAAAGTACTGGAGTTATACACTACTACAAAATAAATGTATTGCTAAATGTAATTGCCTCTTCACCTGTCAGTAAAAATTGAGCATGTTCAGTTTAAATAAGGTATAGCTGGTAAGTGGTAAATAATTAACCACAAACGTAATATGCATTTAACGAGACAGTAAGTACTACTCAAAACAACAACAATTCAATTTACTCTTACAAGCTGCGTCAAAGTGCTTCACTAGAGCAGTTGATTTGGGTACGTTTAAAACAAATTATCTACACAACAGTTTTGCGTGGAATTACTTGACTTTACTGCCTTAAATAACTTGTCCAGCAGCCTGAAAGCCGACCCAGCGAGCATAATTCGAATAGTACTTGAACATCACACTATGTAAAGCAAGACATTTACATTGGGTCACTCACACACAAGCTTTGGGGGACATCGACAGAAGACAAATATTATAGTCTTGCCAGTCAAGGTGGTCATGCGTTCGCACTGATTTGGTAGAAGGACGCTCAGACAACAAACATTAGCCTGCCAACGTTCACCAAGTTAGGCTGCTAACCTCAGCTAGTCAAGTGCGGAAAGCTAACGATGAGCTAACCTTAGTTGGCTAAGTTAGCTTAGCTTAGGTTGCAAGCTAAACAGTGATCAAATATGAGCGCAACGAAAGATGCAACGTACATCGGGCAACTCACCGAACTTAAATGGTATGTGTTGTTGTATCACAGTGCCGCCAAACACAGCGGATCGTGAGATTAATCAAGCACGAGAAATTGTTTGTCTGCGGTTGGCCGTCTCTTACTCACTGGGTACTGCAGGAGCGAACTGTACTGTCATTTGCTGTCATCACGAGGAGAAGCCCACAACGCGCATGCGCAATCTTTGTTAAAGGCAGAGTTCATAGAACTCAAAAAGGAAAACAACCTATATTTTCACGTTTACACAATTACTTTAATTCCTTGTACAAATAATTATGTCACGCTTGAATAGTTCAATAACGCGGTTTAATGGGTCCTGAAAACGAACTTTTACAGAATTGTTTTGTGCATTAAGTGCATCGTTGCTATTATTTAAGTAATTTTGTTTATTGCAATTAACTGAAATTGACTCATCAGTTTGGATAATTGTAAATAATCAGCAGAATACATTTGGCCTCATTTTACGCTACATTTACTTTCCTATTTACGACACAGACCCCTTTTTGCGGCACACTGACGACCATGCTGTAATACAGGCATTGCTCCCGCTAGATGGTAGTCTAATAAGGAAAATAACGCAAACATTTTACATCAGAAATACATGACAGTAGTACCAAGACTTTTGGTCCATAGCTGATCGGGCAAGTCATTTGAAATGACTCAAAATGATGGGGTTTTGATTGTTGTTGTTTTTTAGATCTATGGTAGACTTAAATTAATGTGAAGGAGCATCACACTGCATACTGGTATGACTTCGTTTGAACAATTGTAGTAATTCATGCACCATTAAAAAGATGAGAATTTACCCCCCAAAAATCCATAATACCGTGTTTTTCACTTTGAGGGAAATCCTTGAATTTCATGTTTGAGTAATCCAACAAATAAGAAAGAAAAACACAATAATGATCAACACAGATCAATAAGAACTAAAAATGTGTGTATGTAAAATAAATGCAAGCAAATGAATTCATTTGTTCAATTCCATTTATTATATATCTATATATAGATTATAAACATCACAAAATATAAATTTTAAATCTTGCACAAAGATATAATCCAGTAAAAGAGCAATCTTATTTTAGTCAGCAATAACAACAGAAGCAGGCATATTATATCTATGTATGTTCAGCGTCGCAGTTTTTTAGGAACATTCTTATCATTTACCTTTTAAAGAAAATAAGTCTTCACAAAACATGGTTTAAAAGAACAATTCCATATCAATAGCAATAATTGTTTTTACTATATTGTTTATTTTTGCTTTTGTATTGCATATTGTCCTAAAACAGTTAGTTAGTTTGTATTATTCAAGTGGTCTTTCAGTCATTAAGGTAACTTAATAATAAATGTAATATTGTTTTAAATTGAATTATAATCAATATTTATAACATACCTGAATAAAAAAAATTAACATGCTTTAAACAACCTGTTAAGCCAGAAGAAACTTTTAAAAATGATACTTTGCTTTGTTTAAAATAAATATTTTCAAATGAAGGCCACTTCCAAACTAAGCAGTTTACCCAAGCACGTTTCATCTAAAACACATAGTTGCTGTCTTGATTGTACTTCATTTTCTATCAAACAATAACTAAAAGACTGATATAAAAATAGCCACACAAATACAGTTTACTAAATGAATATACTCTCAATACTAGTCACCATTTGTAATATTACTATTACAGGGTATTATAGAAATTGAAGATACATTTGTTTGGAGGGGGAACAATTTTGTGGGACTTATCTGTGTCTATTGTGTGGAGGCAAGAAGATGTGCATATAGAATACTATAAATGTATGTGCTTTGTACATTGTAGAGCAGAAACTGAATAATTCATACACGTTCAAACACATGGATTGTGTTGTGCCCAGTTTGCATGCAGTCTATAAAGTTCTCTGAGAGCAAGAAAATCAAAGCAAGAGTAAGCATATGTGAGTGTTTGTGTGCATTCGTGTATATCATAAGTCAATGTCAGTGTGCTAAATGTCTTTAGAGGGGAAATTGGCCTTGTGCAAATGATTGCGTGTCAGTCTTCAATTTTCCAAATTAAATGTATTTACAATATTTACATTTGGTGTAACTGACATCATTATGATTCCCATCCAATGCTGCCCTAAATAATATCATCCAAGAGATGGGGGGTGTCCACCCAGTCTAATGTTCTCGGCTCTGATGCAGCCATGATCATGCACATAAACTGCTTCCCTGTTCTCTTATCTATTGGGTAAATGGTTGTTGGGGTGAACCTTTTGTTGCTCTCCACAAATTCACATAGCTGATTATAGATTTTGGGGTACTCGTGTCGAAGGAATACTCCTCTGATCCTGAGCTCACGCTGAATGTTGACAAAGCACACCTCCCTGGCTTTCCTTCCCTCCTCCCCCTCCTGGTCAATGTCTGGCGTTCCCGGAGGCGGAGTAAGGATGAGAGTTTCCATTTCACTATCCTTCTTGAGTAGCTTCTTTTCTGGGCTTGAAGAAGCCAAGGAAACCTTTGCATATTTTCGAACTGTTGGTGTTTGGACCCTTGGTGAGGGTCTGTTAGGCACGAGTTCACCAACAGCTAAAGATACATTCAAGAGGAAACATTCACTGGGGTCGTACTCATTCCCTGCCTGCTGTAGTTCCTTGCAGTATTCACCCAAGTTGTCCTGAAAGCCATCCAGCTCTCTGAGAGACAGGTATGTGGGCGACATGACAAGGCTCTCAAGCCCAATTTGCAGAAAGTTATCAGCGGTCTCTGGATTGGCAAAACCCAGAAAAAGGACACCTCTGCCTCTGGAGAGGTAACCAGCTTTCGCAATACGAGAGAAGGCTTTATGAATCTCAGAATTTTCTCTGCAGAACTTGATAGTGTGCCGACACACACTGCTCACACGGCCGTACAGGCACGTTTCTTTGTGGGACTCCCAGTCATCCCTGCGACAGTTTCGGGAGCAGTAAAAGGTGTAACAGCTGTGACATGATTTGAAGTACAAGCATGCGTTGAACATGTTTTCCGAACGTTTGCACGTTTTGTTAGCACACACCATGGTTTCTTCGTCCTCCACGCTGTGGTCTGGAGAACATTCTTCCGCACTTCTTTGTAAAGCATCACAGCCACTATCAGGATCTTTGATTGTGTCAGGACTGGATTTAGAAGATGGAAGCTGTGTGATCAGACATTCAAGATTTTCAATCTCAGAAGATCCCCTGACTTTTTCATCATCTTCAGTAATCAGTTGTTTAAGCTGATCCAAAAAGTCCCCACTAGGCTTCCTGCTGGTTGGTGGCTTGTAATCAACCACTAAGTCAGCTAACAACTCATCTAGTTGCTCCAGACTCTGCTGAAGGGAGACATTGTTACGCTTCCTTTCTTTGGTCATTTCTGCTGTGTCGAATGACTTCTTAACATCAATCACTCTTGGAGCAGATTTCTTTTCACTGTCCAGAGTATTCCAGCTGACGGCGTGCACACCACGCCGTTCACGGTTGCCTGCACATATGTCATTGTCAGTTATGGTGATCTCAGGAGTCACAAACCAGTGGCCACTCTTGCTGTTCTTCCACGGATTGCTTGGTCTGCGCTCTAACGATGTCTCAGAGAGAGAAAGGGCAGCATAGCGCTTTGGCGAACTTGAAAGGTTAAGAATAACAGGTTGAGATGAGACATTGGGAGATGCCCCATGCCTCGCTTGGCAAAATAGGTTCTCGTAGCTTCTTCCACGAAGCACTGATTGCTCTCTGTCATGGCGAGGATAAAGAATATTGTCCCAAGACTTGGAGTGGTTTTTGGCCTCTGTTCTTAGTCCACTTGCCTCTGTGCCGTAAGTAGAATACCAAGGGGGTATACCAGTGTCCGTCCTGACTCCTGGTGGGGTGAGCTGAGAAGACTGGTTGGAGTAACCAGATATACTTGAGCGATACCAGTCATCTGAAAAAGCCTGCGACATGCGGGGGCGTCTTCGACCTTCTGTGTGGTATTGCCTTGATGGAAAGTACCGCTCCTCGTGAGAGTTACATGGCTTGTTATAATATAAATTTGAGCAACTTTGGTGGTATGGATTGAACCGGGGATCATCCCCAAAGTAAGAGCTTGAGGGGGTTTGAGAAAAGCAGGAGCCTGCCTCACTGGCAGGGTAGGGTGTACTATATACTGAGTGGGATGGCTCTTGGGTTGAACAATTATCTGTATAATATGACCTGAGAGGAAGCGTGTGTACCCATCGATTCCTTGGATCATACTGACTGGTCATAGTACTTCCGCGGCTGGCTAAACTGGACCTATCGTCCTGAAAGTATGCCCGAGAATAGGGATGAATTGGATAACGAACTGGATCCTCTGTATAGAAAAATTTTGTTGGGATGTTTGGGTTCGAGTAAGCTCTTTGTTCCTGGTTTAGATACATTGCTGTCTGTGATGGCATTCGGTACATGTCTACATGCTGGTAAGAGACAGGCGACATGCTTGTAGCGTAGTGATATCCTTGTCTAAAGTCTCCATTGTAGCATTCACTTGGAGTTGGTGTAGGTGAGGACATCTGTCGTGGTACATACAAACCTCGACTGCTGCTAGCCTGTGAGTATCTTTGCCAAGCGAGTCGTTCAGGCCGTAAATTGGGGACCTGCCTCGATGTGTGTTGGAGTACAGCAGCATCTGGTTTAATGTCCACACGGCACCTGACATGAGGCGTTGTGGCCGCTTTTTCGGATTTACCCTCATCAAAACAATCAGAGACATAGAGGGGTGAATGCGGTTGTAGTTTAATAGGGTGGACCTCGTTCAAAAAAGCCCTATTGGAGGAATGTGCTTCTCTTTGTGTTTCAGAGGACCTCAAAGTGTCTGGGACATTCTTGGCCTGGTTGGCCTCAAGAGGAGACACGGAGATGGGCACAGGAGTGAGAGTAGATTTAATTCTGGGGGCACTTTGAGATCTTTTTCTATTTACAGAATCTGACCATGTGAGGTGGCTGGTTTTGTCTTGACTTGTGTGTTGTTGGATTTGCCTGGAGTTAAATAAATCGGGAGACGAGAAGCGAAGATATCCTGGTTGATCTAGTCCATTCCACGTCAGATCTTTGTGTAAGGTCTGCTGTTCTTGACGCTTAAAAGGACACTCCATTGGGGAAGACACAGACTGTGGGTCGTCCAGTGATTCAAGAAAATCAAAGCTGCGGCAATGTCTTTTGTTGATGATTTCTGCTTTATCAATCATCTTCAAGTCACATTGTAAAGAAGAGTGAGCAGAAATGGCGTGTTTGGTGCTTGGATATAAAGGAATGTCCTGATATAGCGTCGATGTCAAGATATCAGGGGGATGAGTCCGGGTCATCTTAATTGAACTTCGATGGCCTCCATTCAGTGTGATGTTTCAACACAACCTAGGGAAGGAAAATATAGGTTGAGTCAAACACTTTATGTCCCAGAGATTGTGAATAACTAGAAACTGCAATGGTGCTACTGTTCTATCTATCTATCTATCTATCTATCTATCTATCTATCTATCTATCTATCTATCTATCTATCTATCTATCTATCTATCTATCTATCTATCTATCTATCTATCTATCTATCTATCCATCTATCTATCTATCTATCTATCTATCTATCTATCTATCTATCTATCTATCTATCTGTCTGTCTATCTATCTATCTATCTATCTATCTATCTATCTATCTATCTATCTATCTATCTATCTATCTATCTATCTATCTATCTATCTATCTATCTATCTGTCTATCTATCTATCTGTCCGTCCATCTATCTACAAACTCATAATAAATGCACATGACTGTAAAAATGGCCCCCATTACTAGTATGGCACTATGACTACAGAACAGACCTAAGCCAAGGCTGAATTGTTTTTTAAAAGAAAACTGTGGAACGCTATGTTTGCTATTTAGCAGTCTACTTATTGCTTCATGTAAGATGACGAACAAACTGATGGTGCCATTATTATTTCGGCGGCTGAACAAATCCGAAACCATAATGAAATGAACTGTTGGAAGTTAATTGATGTATGCACACTTTGACCGGATCCAAATTTTAATGTTTTTTTTTATATTGGCCTATGTATAATGTTCACAAATAATTTCGCAATTGTGAAAAACGTTCATCAATATATGTGCACTGAAACAATACCCAAAATAGCCTGTCCTCACCAGAAATTACATTTGGTTTTAATAGAGCACACCCTCCCCACTACCATTACAATTTTTTTATACAAGTTTAATTACAAAATAATGTTGTTTAAACCAAGACAATTAATCTCAAATTGAAGGACTGTGAATATGTCATTAAGTTTATTTCTCAGGTATTTTAAAACAAACTGAGTTTTTTTTTCTCCGTGTGTAATCCATATATAGGGCCTCTTGTTGGCCCTCACCCACGAGCTAACCCTGAGCTGCCATCTGTTCATTGTGATGACAGAGAACTGCCCAGCTATCTCCTGCCATGTCTCACCAACACACCTATCACGTCTACTAGCACTCAAATGTTGCACATTTATTTTCGTGGAACTGCTTTTCAGCATACATTCTGAGAAAATGCTCATACAGTGTGCATTTATGTTATTAAAAGACCTCTCTAATTTTACATGCCAGATGTGGGGGGGGGGGGTCATATCTGATGTTTTTTTCACAATAATTACATTGTACAGTTATGGTAGTTAAAGTTACTTGTCCTGTACTAATCTATATGAAAATGGGAGTGTGTAGACTGAATGCCACTGGTACAATACAACTACACTGACTGCACTGTGATGACTCTGCAGTCCTGACACACAATCATAGGCATTAATTATGTCATCATAGCATTAATTATGTGTATCTAAAATAGCCTAATTAGCAGGAGAAAAAGTGCATTAACCTCGGCAAACTTCTACAAGGCCTAATAAAATCGATTTCAATGTTTGGATTTTTTTTCTTTTTTTCTCTCCAAAGTATTTAAAGGGCTTAAATTTACAAAGTGCAGAGTTATTTTTTATTCACGGTCAAATGCAGCTCCTCAAAAGAAGTGTGCAACCCCCTTTCTTTTCGTTTTGTTCTTTTTCCTCACCCCTCAAGTTTTAAAATCGCATGCCACATCCTGTCTCCATAGCGACAGCACACAGCACCATTCACCGCACAAGGGCCAAAATCTCTGACAAAATGGACACTGAATCAGCTAATTCGAAAAACAATCGTGCTTTTAAATGGGGTAGGCCCTGATTTTGTCATGCGTTTTGCTTTTACGTGAACTCTGTGGTAATTATCGGAATTTTTTCCGGATTTAAAAAAAACAAACCTTCGCAACCCGTATTGCTGTATTTGTAATGAGGTTAGCCATTCCTGAAGGCTTGCACACTGGCTTGTTGTTAAGTCGTCTGTTTTGAATGTAGTCTTCATTTTGGTGCTGCAGCACCATGGGCCCGATGCGTCCGATGTGGTCCGAATGACATCTTTTGCGCAGGAAAGAAAACAAATGACGGTGATTGGGTTCGAGCCGCGAAAAAGTAAAAGGGGGCTTGACTTTTGGCTAAGTTCGCAAAAATAAGACTTTGCGCGTGAAGGTCGTGGCTTACCGGTTTTCCCGTGTAGTTGAGCAGATGAGAACCGGCGGAGAAGGAAGAAGCGGTGTGTGATGCAGCCTGCCGCACCTGCAGCCTCGATCCATGCGTCGATCTCCTGTCTCGGATGCTTTACATCTCAGCTTCACCTCAAGACGCTCCCTCCAGTCGTGTCTGATGTGGAACAGAGCGTGCGTGGGTGTGTTTGTACGTGATGGAGGAAGATGAGGGGGACGGAACTGAGTCTGCGTCGAGAGGCGTGGTTACGTTCGTACTGTGTGTGCGTGTGAATGGGGTTGGCCTCCAAGTGATGCAGCTTCATCCTTCATCGTTCATGCACTGAACAAATACAAAATGTATGTCTCTTATCACAATTAACTGAGCTACACAACCTTGGTTCTTTATCTAGTAGGCCTACTTACCTACTAAAACATGTTTTTACTTAATTTTGGAGTTCAAGTTTGTAGTAGTGGGACGTAACGACGTCTCACTCTCAAGTGTTTTGCGGCCCCCAAGTTTTTCTTCTTGCACCATTCATCTTCCCATCACCTCTGATCAGATACCCTATTCTTTCTGAAGAAAGGCAACCCCGCCGCATGATGTTGCCACCTCCATGGTTCACAATAGCGATGGTGTTTTCAAGGTAGTGATCAGTTTTTAGTTTTCCACATTAGCATTTTGCATTTACGCCCCCCCAAAAAAAGTAACTTTGGTCTCATCGGACCAA